>NC_091433.1:79890039-80189588 GCF_964237555.1 Oryctolagus cuniculus | reverse complement strand
TTTAAGCAGCAATCCCTGTGATTGTCACCAGTGTATATAAAGACACTTCCTACCGTCACTACATACAAGCTCCTATTGTTGGTACTGAGAATACAAAACAGAAAAAGACATGGCTTCTTGCTTCAGGGCCTCCTTTTCTACATGTGGAGGCAAAGTTTTAAGGAAAGCGATGCAGAGAGCACAAGGTACTGGGAACAAGAGAGCAAATGGGACATGCATGGACTCCCAGAAACCAAACATCCAGTTGGCCCCCTTGATCCTGGAACGTGAACTTGAGTGACACAAAACCAAACCTCAGTCATGCTATTATATTGGTATGTTACATGAACTTGAGACCAGCTTATAAGTTTGAACCCATCCTTTGATTTCAGAAATTTGAAATATCTGGTCAAAATGTGGAAATTTGAAACACTTGGTCTAAAAATGGGAAGGCTGATATTATTCTTGGAAGTGTGTTGCTGGAGTGCGGATCCACCTAAGGCTTGATAACTACTTACGTACTCGTTACGTGCAAAACCGTCTCGTGCGAATATTACACAGAAACCGAGAACAGGAAAGAGATGATCTTTTACTAAGACTTGGACAGTGGGTCTGATTCCTTTTTCTTGGCACATGCTAAATAACTCCCTCAGTTTCTTCCTTGGTCTGGATTTAAAATGGTAACAGCAACAGAAAGATACCAGGACCTACAAGTTACACTGACACAACGTCATATAACCAGCACCCTCACCGCCTTGCCTCAGCTGTGGGCCACCTCTACTAAAATATAATTACTGTCTTTCTTTAAATCAACTTACTTTTAAGAACTTATCTTCTGGGGTCAGTGGTGTGGTACAGCAGGTTAAGCAACTGCTTGGCAGGCCCACATCCCATATGAAAGTGTGGGTTCAGGTCCTGGCTACTCCACTTCCAATCCAGCTCCCTGCTAATACACCTGGGAAGCAGCAGATGATGGGCCCGGTACTTGAGTTTCTGCCACCCATGCAGGAGACTTAGATGGAGTTCCGGGCTCCTGGCTTTGGTCTAGCCAAGCCCTGGCTGTTGTGACCATTTGGGGATTGAACCAGCAGATGAAAGATCTTTCTCTATCATTCTGCCTTTTAAAAAAATAATTTTTTAAAAGTGTGAATGTAAAACAATGATACTTGTTTTAAAAAGTAAAAGTAAGTAAAACCTTCCTTCCAAGCAACAACACTGATGAAATTGTATTTGGTGTACTAATTATATTTTTTGTGCTACTCACTGAAAGAAACACATGCTTGTTCAAAAGAAAAAAGTGTTTATTTGTGTACTGCTTACAACTGTCTTCTTATTAGGGTGATATCTGTCGCTCCCCGTCTTCGTGGAGGAACGACACAGGACCCTGCGCTGTTCTTTCGTCTGCTCGGCCCTCCCCGGGTTTGCTGCTGGTTCTTCCCGGGTTGGCTGCCGTCCCTCCACCTCCGTGGAGGGGCGGGCCCCCTGCCACTTTCCCCACTTCCGCGGGGGAGCGGCACACCGCCGGCCAGCTCTCTTGGGGGCTACACAGGTGTTCCTTCAGATAGACGTTCCCCTTAGATGTTCCTGGTGCATGTTGTCTCTCTCCTCCTTTATAGTCCTCTTCCACCAATCCCAACTCGGCTGCCCACACGCCAAGTACGCTGCTCTCTTCCAATCAGGAGCAGGTCCTACAGTTTATTGGTTGAACTGGAGGCAGCTGTATAGAAGCTGTTTCCTCCTCTCCCAGCGCCATATTGTGGGAGAGCAGATGCACAGAATAAGTCTTAATTCCAGTAACTTAGTCTAGTCCGAGTTGCTCCCAGTTGCTCCCCACAATATCTATTCCATCATAAAAGTATTATACAACTATCTAAGCCTCCAAAACCAACATTTTTCATTCCTTTTCAACACATTCAATGGCAAAAAAGCCTTTAATGTTTAAATCCTGACAAAAACAATAGATGACTTGGAAAGTTACAGGTCAGTATCACCACTTAGTATTAAGGCAAACAACCAGCAAGCGCAATCTTGGCACACAGAACCCACCCCTGATGCTGAGGGCCTTGGGAGCAGCAATGGTGGTCTCAGCCAGGGTGGGTCTGCATTTCCTCTCACGTAAACAATAGCTCAGGGCAGGCCCGGGGTTCACAGAGCTGAGAACTTGAACTTGAACGGGGGAAAACAGTGCCTCACCCAAGAGACGGTAAGGGACCCTGAGACCATTAGAAACAGGTCACTGAAATGAGTCTTTACACTAACCAGAGAGACAAGTGGGACTGGGGTGGGGTGGTATTATAGTTGGGAGGAAATTTAGGCTAATTTTATTTTTATCTGATACATAAGATTGCACACACTATGTGATGTTTCAGTGTATGCATACATGATAATCACCAGGATAAATGCATGAGGGTACTTCAAAAAGTCCATGGAAATGCATATTGGGAAAATTATGTGTGAATTTCAAAATTATTTTGCACCAAAATAAACTTATTTTTAATTGCATTTTCTATGAACTTTTCTTTTTAAAAAGATGTATTTGAAAGAGTTACAGAGAGGGTCGGCGCCGTGGCACAATAGGCTAATCCTCCACCTAGCGGCGCCGGCACACGGGGTTCTAGTCCCGGTTGCCCCTCTTCCAGGCCAGCTCTCTGCTGTGGCCCGGGAGTGCAGTGGAGGATGGCCCAGGGGCTTGGGCCCTGCACCCACATGGGAGACCAGGAGAAGCACCTGGCTCCTGCCTTCGGATCAGCGAGATGCGCCGGCCGCAGCGTGCCAGCCGTGGTGGCCATTGGAGGGTGAACCAACAGCAAAGGAAGACCTTTCTCTCTGTCTCTCTCTCACTGTTCACTCTGCCTGGAAAAAAAAAAAAAAAGTTACAAAGAGAGAAGGAGGGTCACAGAGAGAGAGAGAGAGATCTTCTATCTGCTGATTCACTCCCCAGATGGCTGTAGTGGCTGGGCTAGGGCTGAAGCCAGGAGCCAGGAGCTTCCTCCAGGTCTCCCACGTGGGTGCAGGGGCCTAAGCACTTGGGCCATCTTCAACTACTTTTCCCAGGTCATTAGCAGAGAGCTGGATCGCAAGTGGAACAGCCGGGACACAAACTGGTACCCGTGTGGGATGCTGTTGCAGTTGGTGGCTTTCTCTACTATGCCACAACGCTGGCCCCTCTATAAACTTTTTGAAGTACTCTCATAGCTCTCACGTCAGACATTGGTCATTTCTTTATGGTGAAAGCATTAAAATTCTTCTAGATTTTTTTTAAAACTAGAAAAACACATAATGCATTATTGTTATTTATAGTTCCCCTACTGTGCAGTGGAACACCAGAATTTCTCCTGTGACTCAGTACCTGTCACCTTTCTAACTCTCCTTCTTTCTCCATCCTCTGGTACTCACAATTCTACCCTATACTTCTGTGAGATCAAGTTTTAGATTCTACATATGAGTGAGATCATGCAGTCTTGTCTGTGCCCAGCTTGGGAGGAACAAAGTAATAATCATTGCAGCATTATTTATTGTAGTAAACAAGTTCACCATATAGGACAATGGGTAAGCAGTTTGTGACAATCACAGAGCTATTAATAATAAGTGCTTCTTGGGGCCGGCACTGTGGTGCAGTGGGTTAATGCCCTGGCCTGAAACGCTGGCATCCCATATGGGTGCCGGTTCGAGACCGGCTGCTGCACTTCTGATCCAGCTCTCTGCTATGGCCTGGGAAAGCAGTGGAAGATGGCCCAAGTCCTTTGGCCCCTGTGCCCGTGTGGGAGACCTGGAAGAAGCTCCTGGCTCCTGGCTTCAGATCGGCGCAGCTCTGGCCATTGCAGCCTCTGTCACTTTGGCAAGTTAATCATAAACAATAAATTCTTTTGAAGATTTTTTCCTTTATTTTTGTTAACATTTTAAACAATCTGTGTGTCATGACAACTACTTAAGGGGAAGATAGATTTCTTTCTACGTGTAAGTGATCCTGTGATGTTAGGCTCAAGCAGAGCTAGTAAGGCTTTTCTAGTGTCACATTGGCTGTAACAGATCAGGTAACCTTTGTTGTAAGGTGTATGTAACCCCTTGTCTGCACTGTTTAGCTATCCAGCCGGATCCTTAGTAGACCCGATCTTTTTGTCCCTGTCTTGTTCGAGCTATACTTTGGTGTTTCAAAGACAAACACTTGTTAAAATGGCTTGAGTTTCATCTCATGCGATGTGCTTTTAAACTTTGTGCTGTACTTATGGATCCTGCATGTACTCATCCTCTAGAAATAGGTTAACCTGAAAAAACTTACTGGGAGGAACTCCCAAGAGACTTGTTTTCCAAAGGAACGTATCATTAAGGAGAACAAAATCTACTTAGGTGTATTGTAAAGCTGTTAAATGTTAGTCACTGAGGTTTGTGGATGGAAATGTAGTGCCCAAGTGATTTTGTTTTAAAAGGTTGTCACAAATACAGATGAGTTGGAAAAAAAAATTCTTTGTGGTGTATTTAAGATGTGTGCAAGTTTCTGTATCAATGATACACTGCAATTTTTTTTTTTTTTAGTGAGAACTTTCTTTTATTGAATTTATGTATTTGAAAGGCAGAGTTACAGAGAGAGAGAGAATCTATCTGCTGGTTCACTCCCTGGATGGCAGGCACAACCAGACTGGGCCAGGCCAGAGTCAGGAGCCAGAAGCTTCATCCAGGTCTCCCACGTGGGTGCAGGGGCCCAAGCACTTGGGCCATCCTCCAGTGCTTTCCCAGGCCACAGCTGAGAGCTGGATCAGAAGTGGAGCAGCCGGGACTTGAACCAGTGCCCATATGGGATGCCGATGCCTCAGGAGGCAGTGTCTGTTTGGTTTTTCTTTTACATGATTGTTTATAGCAGCATTTTCACAATGACCAAAAGGTGGAAACAATATAAATGTCTATCAACTGATAAGTGGGTAAAAAAATGTGGCAGACCCACACAAAGGAATTCACTCAGTCATAGGGAGGAATGGACAAGTGGCACATGCTGCAACATAACACGGACGAACCCTCATACCGTTGTGCTCAGTGAAAGAAGCCCACTCAAAACCTCTACAGGATATGATCCCACTCCTGTGAAATATCCAGTTTTGGATTAGAAATGTATTTGTGGCACCAGCGTTGTGGTGCCACTGTGACGCCAACAGTTCATTTGATTGCTGGTTCAGGTCCTGGCTGCTCCACTTCTCCTTTTTATTTTTATTTATTTATTTTTACTCCAGAAACATTTTCTTTAAGGAATACAAACTTCATACACTTCAGAATACAACTTTAGGAACATAGTGATTCTTCCCTCCATACCCGCCCTCCTACCCTTCTTCCTCTTCTCCTATTCCCATTCTTATTTTTTACTAAGATCTATTTTTAATTAACTTTATACACATACAATTAACACTATACTAAGTAAAGAGTTCAACAAATAGTATTTAAAAAAAAACTGTTCAGGAGGCAGTGTTACCCGCTATGCCACACTGCTGGCCCTTAGTGAGAACTTTGAATGATTAGGGAAATGCTTCTACGGAAATGATAGTTTTCAAAAGAAATTGGTGAATTAAGCGTTTTAAAATGTAATCTGGCTCCAAATCTCTGTTGATGGCCAAGGATAATTTCTACTACTCTGGTTAAACCAGGACGTCCACTTCCTTCCCTTGCTAATTGCACCCTATAGGGAGTGTTTATTGAGCTGGGCAGTATAAAGAGCAGTGTGATTTGCGGGACTTGGCCTAAGGAATACAGCCAGAGCCAGAGAAGTAGACCATCTGCCTGCACAGGGCAAGGCTGGAATCCAAGATGGTGGAGAGCGGAGAGCATGTGCCTTCTTCCATTCCCCGAGTCTTCCCTTGGGACCTGACCTGTTCAGTCCCTGGCCGCTGCCCAGCTCCTCCCATGAAATGGCAACGTTAGGGTCTGGCGCTGTGGCGCAGTGGGTTGATGCCCTGGCCCGAAGCACCAGCATCCCATATGGGCACCAGTTCTAGTCCCGGCTGCTCCTCTTCAGATCCGGCTCTCTGCTGTGGCCTGGGAAAGCAGTAGAAGATGGCCCAAGTCCTTGGGCCCCTTCACCATGTGGGAGACCTGGAAGAAGCTCCTGGCTCCTGGCTTCAGATCGGCGCAGCTCTGGCTGTTGAGGCCAATTGGGAAGTGAACCATTGGATGGAAGGCCTCTCTCTCTGCGTAACTCTTTCAAATAAATAATTAAATAAATAAATAAAAAAAGAAATGGCAACTTTAGTTCCCTGTCTTTCTGTGTCCTACTAATCCACCCCCGAGGCCCCACCCACTTGCTTCCCAAATTCCCTTTGCCACTTGACCTATAGTAGCACCTGCTTGTTAACCTCTCTTCTCAATTCGCTCTGACCTCACTGACAGAATCGGGCTCCCTGATTTCCTTTTCTTGCTTGATCTGGAAGTGGCTTCCAGGCTACGCCTGCTGTCTGTCTTCTTCTGGCCCATTTGTGGACTGAAGCAGAGTGGTATGTTGACAAATGCTGTCAACCCTTGACAGATGCAGCCTCTGGCCTGCAGGCTGTGAGCTCATGCTCTGGTCACTTGATGGGCCCTGGCAGGACCTGGGAGGGATCATACAAGAGGAGCGTGTTGATATGAAGCAGGTTTACTGGGTGTGAATGGACCCATTTGACCCTTGTATTCATGGGTATATCATTAATACCAATAGATCAGAGGCATTACAGTGACCATTGCTATAAAGGAATAAATGACAAACAGCAGTGACTATCATGATTAAAACACCAACATGACAGGTGCATCCAAGTCAAGTTCTGTACAGGTGTATAACATAGCTGAGAGCACGGGAATCTTGGTTCTCTACAGCCTCTGAGTTAGCACTGAGAGGTGAAGGCTTGGTGATTGCACTTTTTGCAAATGTTTTTAAGACATTCAGCTGCACCTATTTCCAAAGCATTTCAAAAGAAATGGTAAAGTGACCCTTACAGCTTTAGCATTGTCTTCCTAATCACTCCTGATTCAGCTGTTAGCAAAGCCAACCAAGGGGTGGTGGCCAGACCCCCTCCCTGGAAAGCTGGGGGTCTTGCCCAGCCCACCCTAGCACCAATCAGCTGTACAACTGGAGCAATTCCCTCTCCAGACCTAAGTTTCCTAGAGTGCCCCCGGCCAGGTGGATGAGCTATACTCTTACTTAGCTTTAAAATGGAAGGTATTAGGACTGTGTCCATGCCTGGTCGGTTTTCAACACATTAAGCAGGAAAAGTAAAGCACCTTCCTTCCTGCATCTATTCATCCAGTAAGGATTTTTACAGGAGGAAATAGAAGAAAATCTTCCGAGCACATAAGGTGTTTTTTTTTTTTTAATAAAGAGCTGACATTTTCTATGATGCTTGTTTCTCACTGTATAAAAAAAAAAAAAAAGATGAAGTGGTATTTTTATGGCTCATTAAAACAGAATAAACAGTATTTCTCTGGTGGTAATAAAACACTGTTGGTTGTTTGCTTTCTTTCCTGAATAATGGTTTTTAATTTCTCAGCAACTGATAACATATATCAATGTGCCGTGGGCCTCATTTCCAGGAACAGTTCAGAATCACAGTTAGGGGCTGATGTTGTGGTACAGTGAGTGAAGCCACCCATTTGGGACTTCCACATCCCATATCGGAGTGCTGGTTTGAGTTCTGGTTACTCTGCTTTTGATCCAGCTCCCTGCTGATGCACCTGGGAAGCAGAGGATGATGGCTCAAGTACTTGAGTTCCTGCCACCTACATGGGAGACCTGGATGGAGTTCCTGGCTCCTGGCTTCAGTTTGGCCCAGCCCTGACTGTTGTGGCCAACTTGGGAGACAACCAGCAGATGGAAGATCTCTCTGTCTCTATCTCTGTCTGTCTCTCCCTCTCTCTGGCACTCTGCCTTTTAAATAAATCTCTCTCTCTCTCTTTTTTTTTTTAAACTACAACAGCTAGAGATGCCAGATGACATCTCAAGAAGTGTGTTTGCTTGCCTCACCTGGTGTTTGCTGCATCTGTTTCTTCAGAAACATTTCTTAAGCAACAGCAATTGTAATAATTACCTGTTTCAGAGTGTGATCCTTGCAGGGAGTTTGTGCAGTTCTTATGATCCAGGAGTTTCCTTGGCTTAATTGCATGGCCAGTCTGAGTATGTTAACCCCAGTGCCTTTGATGGACCCACTAGCTGGAGCTATGGTAGGGTTCTCTGTCATCCTCAATTTACGAAAGGGCTGTTTCCCAGACTTCACTTCCATATTGTCTAGAACTTTGATTGCATTTCCCTGTAGAAGAGCAGGACATTGACCCCTACTGGTGACACTCATTTATAATGACTGGAATTCAAGGGGATGTGCTGTTCAGGATGGGCAAGAAGAGCAAAGAAACTTTTGCAGATATCTGGAGATTCAACCAATGAGTGGAAGAACGGTCTCTGTTTTTGTCCATCTCTGTCTTCCAAACAAAAAAATGAAAAATAAATAAAAATGTTTAAAAAATAAAACAATAACAACAAAAGAAATCCTAACTCCCAATGTGGTAGTGTGAAGAGGTGGCCCTTTGGTAGGTGATTAGGTCATGAAGATGGAACCTTCACAAATGGGGATCAGCATCCTTATAAAAAGGAATTCAGAAGGGCTGGAGTCCCATGGTGCCATGGGTTAAGTTGCTGCCTGCATGCCTGTATCCCTGTGAGCACCAGTTCAAGTCCCAGCTGCTCCACTTCCAATCCAGGTCCCTGCTAATGTGCCTGGGAAAGCAGCAGAACTTGGGCCATCCACATGGGTGACCTGATGAAACTCCTGGCTTCTGGCTTCCGGCTGCAGCCTGGTCCAGCCCTGGCCTTTGTGGGCCATTTGGGGAGTGAACCAGCAGATGGAAAATCTGTCTGTCCCCCTCTCTTTGTAACTCTGCCTTCAAATAAATGAATAAGTAGATAAATAAATAAATAAATAAATAAATCTTGTTTGCTTTTTAAAGGGAATTCCAAGAACCCTTGTGCCAAGGGAGGACCCAGCAAGAAGACATCCGTCTATGAAGCAGGAAGCAGAACCTCCCAGACATCAGTTGTGCCGGGGCCGTGGTCTTGGGTTTTCTTTCTTCCTTTTTTTTTTTTTTTAAAGATTTATTTAGTTAGTTGAAAGGCAGATTTGAGAGAGGGAGAGGGAGAGAGAGGGAGAGAGGGAGAGAGTCTTCCATCCATTGGTTCACTCCCCAAATGGCCGCAACAGCTGGAGCTGCACCTATCCAAAGCTGGGAACTTCTTCTGGGTCTCCCATGTGGGTGCAGGGGCCCAAGCACTTGGGCCATCCTCCACTGCTTTCCCAGGCCACAGCAGAGAGCTGGATCGGAAATGGAGCAGCTGGGATGGGAACCAGCGCCCGTGGGAATGCCAGCACTGCAGGTGGTGGCTTTTACCTGCTATGCCACAGCGCCAGCCCTGACCTTGGGTTTTCCAACCTCAGAACCGTAAGAAATATGTTCCTGCTGTTTACGGGCCCCCCAGTGTACAGTATTTTGTTACAACAGCCCGAGCTCACATACCTGTTAGTGTTCTGCTCCAGATCTGACACAGGATCCCACGTTAACATGAAATTGTTGTGTCTCCCTATTCTCTGCCAATCTGTGGCGGTTCTTGCTTTTCCCTGTCTTTCTAGAGCTGGCTGTGTCTGAGAAGTACTACTCGGTTGCTTTGGGAATTCTCTTGACTGGGTTTACCTGATGTTTGCTCATGGCATCTTTGGTAAGAGCCAGGGGAGTGGCTTGTCCTCAGTGCCTCATGCTGTTGTGGCGATGGAGAATAATGTTGTGGGGAGCAACTCGGACTAGACTAAGTTACTGGAATTAAGACTTATTCTATGCATCTGCTCTCCCACAATATGGCGCTGAGAAGGGAGGAAACAGCTTCTACACAGCTGCCTCCAGTTCAACCAATAAACAGCAGGACCTGCTCCTGATTGGAGGAGAGCAGCGTACTCGGTGTGTGGGTAGCAGAGTTGGGATTGGTGGAAGAGGACTATAAAGGAGGAGAGAGACAACATGCACCAGGAACATCTATCTGAAGGAACACCTGTGCAGCCCCCGAGAGAGCCGGCCGGCAGTGTGCCGCTCCCCCATGGAAGTGGGGAATGTGGCTAGGGGGAACCGCCCTTCCACGGAGGTGGAAGGGACGGCAGCCAACCCGGGAAGAACCAGCAGCAAACCCGGGGAGGGCCGAGCAGATGAAAGAACAGCGCAGGGTCCTGTGTCGTTCCTCCGCGAAGAGGGGGAGCGACATAATGGTGCTGTGACTCGGATATGAAGCCTAGGCAGGGTTTAGTGTCGTTCCTCCACGAAGAGGGGGAGCGACAAATGTTATGCCCGAGCGCATGCTGACAGAGGAGCGCCACACACGGAGAAACTTTGGAGTCTTGTATTGCCAGCGATGAAGAGTGAGCTCATGCCCCTGAGAACTCCCGACTCTGAAGCTCATAGCAACAGGGTTTATAAAGGCAGAAACACAAGGAGGGGAGGGGGAATACAAGGTTACTAGGGTCAAGATGACCTGAAGCATGTGCGAAGCTAATATCAGTTACAATCTTGACAATATCAATGACAGTCTTTTTTTGGACAGGCAGAGTGGACAGTGAGAGAGAGAGAAACAGAGAGAAAGGTCTTCCTTTTGCTGTTGGTTCATCCTCCAATGGCCGCCACGGCCAGCGCACTGCGGCCGGCACACCGCGCTGATCCGATAGCAGGAGCCAGGTGCTTCTCCTGGTCTCCCATGGGGTGCAGGGCCCAAGGACTTGGGCCATCCTCCACTGCACTCCCGGGCCACAGAAGAGAGCTGGCCTGGAAGAGGGGCAACCGGGAAAGAATCCGGCGCCCCGACTGGGACTAGAACCCGGGGTGCCGGCGCCGCAGGTGGAGGATTAGCCTAGTGAGCCGCGGCGCCAGCCTCCAATGACAGTCTTGACGTTAGGCCAGGTACCGACCTAACACATAGGCAGGACACAGACAGATTACAATCTTCACATTAATCCGGGTGCAGCCTATCTGTTTGAAGCTTGAGCGCTCATGCTGGAGGATGTCTGTGTTCCGCCAAGCAGGATGTAGTGTACTGTGACTGTCTGAGTTTTAGACCACAGCTGGTGTCAGACCACAATCTCACGCTGAGGGGTGCTTTCTCAACATGCAGTCTTGGGTGCTCTAAAATGGAGCCCCTCCTGTCAGGTGTCACTTCAGTAATGTGTCTTACTACTCATGATGTTAAGCTTAGTCACTTGATTAACGTGGTGCCTACTGGTTTTCTCCACTATAATGTAAACTATTTTTATTTGTGTAGTTGATAACATATGGTAGAAGAGCTTTTCTAAAAATTTGAACAGGACTGTTTACTATGAAAATTTAAGAGAAAACTGTTACAGAAGCTGCAAAGAAACACTTGGAATGTTTAGCAGCTACAAAAATCTGATCATGCTTCTGACCTGTGCCTTTTCCCATGAATACTTTTTAAGCCTGTGCTCAATTACACTCAACTCTGAATTACCTCTGGGTTAGCCTTCTAAAGTCTCTGCACAGAGCAAAACCAATGAATCAAAGTGAAATTGTGTATTATAGCCTTAAAAAAGGAAGGAGAAACATACACGTGGTCATAGTAAAGCTTAATACTATGCAGAACTTATAATCATTTTCAGTAATGGACCACAAAATTACATAGCATGGGGGCGGGTGACTTGGCACAGCAGGTTAAGCCATCGCCTGCTGCCTGCATCCCTCATCAGAGTGCTGGTTCAAGTCCCTGCTGCTCCACTTCCAATCCAGCTCCCTGCTACCATGCCTGGGAAAGCAGTAGATGGCCCAAGTAGTCAGGCCCCTCCTACCTATATGGGTGGGACCCGGATGGAGTTCTAAGCTCCTGGCTTTGGCCTGGCCCTAGTCTCAGCCATTGTGACCATTTGGGGAGGGAACCAGTCAATGGAAGATCCTTTTATCTTTTTCTCCTTTTCTCTCTATAACTGTGCCTTTTAAATAAATCTTTAGAAAAAAAATGCATAGCAGAGGAGAAAACGGAAAAATTTGAGAAACATATAAAGCAGAGTCAATCCAAAGCCAGGAAAACACCTACTCTGGAGCTTATTAGCTTTGCCCACTTTTTTTTTTTTTTTTTTTTTTTTTTGACAGGCAGAGTTAGACAGTGAGAGAGAGAGAGACAGAGAGAAAGGTCTTCCTTTCGTTGGTTCACCCCACAAATGGCCGGCACTGCACCGATCCGAAGGCAGGAGCCAGGTGCTTCCTCCTGGTCTCCCATGCGGGTGCAGGGCCCAAGCACTTGGGCCATCCTCCACTGCCTTCCCGGGCCACAGCAGAGAGCTGGACTGGAAGAGGGGCAACCAGGACAGAATCTGGTGCCCCGACTGGGACTAGAACCTGGGGTGCCGGTGCTGGAGGCAGAGGATTAGCCTAGTGAGCTGCTGTGCCGAGGCCCACATTCTTTTAAAGCCACATGTTCCAATAGGCCAGGGCCACACTCCCGGGTGTGTGAACAATGAATGCACCAAGGCTGCAGGAGGCCACGTCCTCCCCTCCCTGCGAAGCTGCCCGGGACCTGAGCACCCGACACACGCACTTCATGGCGCAGCCGACCTCCAGGGAAAGTTTTCAAGTGGAAGATTTTCCTTCTTTCTGTGTGCCTATTTTTGATACAACTCAATGAGACCCTTTATATAAATTCAGGTTTCCAGCCAATCCTTCTCAGTTTCCTTAGGAGGAATTGAGTAATGGAAGCAAACAAAACAGGGTTCTAACTGCGAATGGCTGCACTCTAACCAGATGACCAGTTTTAAGGAACACAGGCACTTGAATGTATTGTAATGCCAAAGTTATAAGAACTGTTTCAGAAGCTGCAATGCATTTACCTAACCTTTCTAAATGTTGGTGTTATTTCTGCCTAGACAGATAAATATATTAAATCACTCCAGAAGTCCAGAGACGGGCAAAGTTCTCTCATTCTTTAAAAAAAAAAAAAAAAAAAATTTTTAAAAACAAACAAAAAGGGGCTGGTGTTATGGTGCAGTGTTAAGCGGATGCCAGCATCCCATATCAGAGTACTGGCTTGAGTCCTGGCTACTCCACTTCTGATGCACCTACCCGCTAATATGCTTGGGAAGGCAGCAGATTACAGCCCAAATGCTTGGGCCCCTGCCAGCCATGTGAGAGATCTGGATGGAGTTCCTGACTCCTGGCTGTTGTGGCCACCTGGGGAGTGAACCAGTGGATGGAAGCTTTCTCTATCTCTCTCTCTCCCGCAGTGTGTGTGTGTGTGTGTGTGTGTGTGTCATGTAACTCAGACTTTCAAATAAATAAATACATCCTTTTAAAAAAAAGTCCATCACCTCATATATATTTTTCCCTCCCATTGAGGACTTTGTAAAAGTCTACTCTTGTAGTAGTTTTCAAGTATACACATTCATTAACCAGAGTCACCATGCTGTGCATTAGACCCCGCCTTGGGCACTGTACCCTCTGACCAGCATCTGGATCAGGAGTGGAGCAGCTGGGACAGGAACCAGCACCTGCATAGGATGCAGGCATTGCAGGCAGCGGCTTTACGCCACAGTGCTGGCCCCCTATTGATGGGCTCTTTTTTTTTTCTTTTTAAGATTTATTTATTTATGTATTTATGTATTTATTTGAAAAGCAGAGTTACAGAGAGGCAGAGGCTGAGAAAAAGAGAGGTCTTTCATATTTTTCTTCTTGTGTGAGTTTTGTTAGATTGTGTATTTCAAAGAATTTGTCCATATCATCTAATTTATCACTCGAGTTTGTGAGTGAATTTTCTCACAGTATTTCATGTTCAAATCACCTGTAATGTTTTTCTCTTTCTGATATTAGTAATTTATGTTTTCTCTCTTTTTTCAAAGAACCAGGTTTTGATTTTGTTTATTTTCTCTACCAATTTCCAATTTTCAGTTTGACTGATTTCTGCTCTAATTTTTATTTCTTTTCTTCTGGTTTCTTTGATTTTAATTTCCACTTTTTTTTTCTAGTTTTGTAAGATATAAACCTAGACCTTTTAGATTTTGTTTTTTTTAGAAAATTCACTCAATGTTATAAATTTCTCTCTAAGCACTGCATTGGCTGCATACCACAAATTTTAATAAATTGTATTTTCATTTTCTTTTAGTTCAAAATATCTTTTTTTAAAGATTTATTTATTCATTTGAAATTCAGAGTTACACACACACAGAGAAAGAGAGGCAGAGAGAGAGGTCTTTCATCCAATGGTTCACTCCCCAATTGGCTGCAACAGCCAGAACTGTGCCGATCCGAAGCCAGGAGCCAGGAGCTTCTTCCAGGTCTCCCACGTGGGTGCAGGGGCCCATGGGCTTGGGCCATCTTCTACTGCTTTCCAAGGCCACAGCAGAGAGCACTGGATGGGAAGAGGACCAGCCGGGTCTCGAACCGGTGCCCATATGGGATGCCAGCTCTTCAGTCCAGGGCATTAACCCACTGTGCCACAGTGCCGGCCCCTCAAAATATCTTTAAAAAAAAAAAAGATTCATTCATTTATTTATTTGAAAGGCAGAGTTGCAGAGAGGCAGAGGTGGAGGCAGAGAGAGAGGTTTTCCATCTGCTGTTTCACTCCCCAAATGGCTGGAAATGGCCAAATCTGAGCCTATCTGAAGCCAGTTTCTTCTGGGTCTCCTACATGGGTGCAGGGGCCTAAGTTGGGTCATTCTCCACTGTTATCCCAGGCCACAGTCGAGAGCTGGATTGAAAGTGGAGTAGCTGGGACTCGAACCAGCATCCACATGGGATGCCGGCATCGCATGTGGTAGCTTAACCCATTTCACCACAACGCTGGCCCCATTTTTTGTTTGTTTTTGAGGGGGTTCTTAGGTTGATTGCATTTCTTGGCTATTGTGAATAATGCTGCAATGAACATGAAAGCACAGATATCTCTTGGACAAATGGATTCCTTTTCTTTTTTCTTTTTTTGACATGCAGAGTTAGACAGTGAGAGAGAGAGAGAGAGACAGAGAGGTCTTCCTTTCGTTGGTTCACCCCCCAAATGGCTGCTACGGCCGGCGCTGCGCCGATCCGAAGCCGGGAGCCAGGTGCTTCCTCCCGGTCTCCCACGTGGGTGCAGGGCTCAAGCATCCTCCACTGCCTTCCCGGGCCACAGCAGAGAGCTGTACTGGAAGAGGAGCCACCGGGACAGAATCCGGCGCCCCGACCGGGACTAGAACCCGGTGTGCCAGCCCCGCTAGGCGGAGGATTAGCCTACTGAGCCACGGCGCTGGCCTGCTATTTTATAACTCTTAACACCTGCCTAATGGGGATTCTGAATTTCTGATTTCTTCACATGTCATTAATTGGAACTCTTTGGTAAAGAACAGCTGTCCTTTTATTTATACCAGTACATACTCATGAATATTTAATATTTTTTTGAAGATCTATTTATTTGTTTGAAAAGCAGAGTGACAGAGAAAGAGAGGGTGAGAAAGGAATACAACTTCCATCTGCTGGTTCACTCTCCAAATGGCTACAACAGCTGAAGCCAAGAGCCAGGAATTTCATCCAGGTCTCCCATGAGGTTGGCAGAGGTCCAGGTAGTTGGGTCATCTTCCTCTGCTTTCCTAGGTACGTTAGCAGGGAGCTTCATTGAAAACTGAGCTGGGGCCAGTGCTGTGGTATAGTGGGTAAAGCAGCCGCCTGCAGTGTTGGCATACAGTATGGGCTTCAGTTTGAGTCCCAGCTGCTCCACTTCTGATCCAGCTCTCTGCTGTGGCCTGGGAAAGCAGTAGAAGATGGCCCAAGTCCTTGGACCCCTGCACCCATGTGGGAGACCTAGAAGAAGCTCCTGACTCCTGGCTTCAGATCGGTGCAGCTCCAGCCATTGGGGAGTGAAACAGCAGATGGAAGACCTCTTTCTGTCTTTGCCTCTGCCTCTCTGCAACTGTGCCTTTCTAATAAAATAAATAAATCTTAAAAAAAAAAAAAAAAAAAGCTGAGCAACTGGGACTCAAACCTCTGTTCATATGGGATGCCAGCATCACAGGCAGTGGCTTAATCCACTGTGCCACAAAGCCAGCCCATATTTATTCAACTGTGGCTTATATTTATTTCGTCACGCATATTTTTCTGGTTTAGCTGTTGGGAGCACCTTGTGACTGGCCCTTATGTCCTTTCCACAAAAGCCCCATCCTGTTTCAATCACATTCCTGCCTTCAGGCATCACAAGCTGCTCAGGTTCATCTTATTTTCCTAGCCCCAGCCTTGGAGTCAATCCCTTCTTTGGTGTTTAGAAACCAGGCTCTGGGTGCAGGGTGTGCTTACTGCTACTGAGCTGTCACTGTGCCACCCTCAGTGGATAGAGATGAGGCAATGCATATATTTGCATACAAACTCACACACCACTCAGATTTCTGTAACTACTTTGTATGTTTTTTGATTTTTTTTTTTAAATTAGGACAGACATTAACTAAAAACTGTTCCTGAAGATAAAGCTTGAAAGATAAACTTCTAGGCTTACGTACTTTAAGAAGGGATTCAAGGGGCCGGCACTGTGGCGCAGTAGGTTAATCCTCTGCCTGTACTGCCAGCATCCCATATGGGAGCCTGTTCTAGTCCCAGCTGCTCCTCTTCCAATCCAGCTCTCTGCTATGGCCTGGGAAAGCGGTGGAAGATGGCCCAAGCCCTTGGACCCCTGCACCCACGTGGGAGACTCCGAGGAAACTCCAGACTCCTGGCTTCGGATTGGCACAGCTCCAGCTGTTGCGGCCATCTGGGGAGTGGACCAACAGATGGAAGCCCTCTCTGTCTCTCC
Source organism: Oryctolagus cuniculus (assembly GCF_964237555.1). Classification (NCBI taxonomy): domain Eukaryota; kingdom Metazoa; phylum Chordata; class Mammalia; order Lagomorpha; family Leporidae; genus Oryctolagus; species Oryctolagus cuniculus. The sequence continues at coordinate 80,172,826 of NC_091433.1, read as the reverse complement.
CTGTCTGTGACTCTACCTTTCAAATAAATAAATAAAATCTTAAAAAACAGAAGGGATTCATATGAGTGTAGCAAGTTCCTTAAAAGGAGAGTTCTGCTCAAGTACCTAATGTGAAAGATTAAGACAAGCAAGTGATTGCTCAGGACTTGGAGCAAAGTTTCCAGGCAGGATCCAGGCTAAGTCTCACTGTAAGACCTCAGAAAAGAGCTAGAGCAGTCTCTGTTTTATGCCTTGAGGAAGAGAACAGCAGACAGGACGACTTCAAGAAGTTGACAAGACTTCCTAGGAAAACTTTTTCTAGTTCCCCTGTTTGTTCATCTTTAACTTCTGGAATAAACTGACCAAGGTCTTCCTCAAAATCTCCCGGAAGTGTGGTATTCCCCATCCACCACCCACTCTTAGCCATCTTAGGACGTCCTGGTAGACAGCATGCCTATAGCCCTGGGGACCATGCTCACACAGAGGGGCCAGCACCCACCCACAAAGCGGTCCTATTTTGTGTGGTAAAAGCATTTAAGTTGATATGAAAGGCATGTTTTCAAATTGTGTGTGCCTGTGGTGTGAGATTTAACTTTAACTTCTCTTATGACTAGGGCAGCTGAGTATTTTTCAGTAAGCTTACTGACAGATGAGGTTTCCTTTGCGATGATTCACTTATTTGTACCTTGCGACCACTCTTCTCTAAGCTTATCTCACCTTTTTCTTATGGATTTATGGATGACTGACACATCTGATGGTCTCCAACTTACAATGGCTTGACTTACAGTGAGTTTTTTACTTTATAATGGTGCAAAAATGTGGCTGGGAATTGTGGCAACGCTGGCATCCCATGTGAGCACTGGTGCATGTCCTGGCTGCTCCACTTCCCATCCAGCTCCCTGCTAATGGCCTGGGAAAAGTGATGGAACATGGCCCAAGTGTTTGGGCCCCTGCCACCCACTTGGGAGACCCAGATAGAGTTCCAGGCTCCTGGCTTCAGCCTGGCCCAGTCTTGGCTGTTGTAGTCATCTGGGGAGTGAACCACCAGAAGGAAATTTTGGTCTCTCCTGCTAACTCTGCATTTCAAGTAAACACATACATCTGTCTCTCTCTCTCTCACTGTCCACTCTGCCTGTCAAAAAAAAAAAAAAAATGTTAATGTTCTGTACGTTTACTACCATCAGCTTGATGCCATGCGGTATGGCCTTCCCAGGCTGGTGGATGGCTCCGACATTAAAACAGCGAACATGGAACTTCTTTCGATGTGCTGCATTAACTGTTTCCTCAGCGGTAAACGCTGCTTTCTCCCGTCTGGTGCCCCTGAACGCTCTATGTTCATCATCTGGGAGCTCGGCTTTGCACCAAGAGCCCTCGGTAGACCAAGTGCTGCCTGGTTTGTGCAGCCCAACTGAAGGGAGAGGCCCAGTGTTTCCCGGGCATTCGGGATGAAGAGGAAAGCTGGGGCTGGCCTGAACTTGATGTTCTCACCTTTGCCACCTCAGGACACATGTCCCCCCACCCTACACTGGAGGCAGCAAGATGGGGATAGGAGTGAAGGTGCCAAGGAGCTGCTGGCCGGCTGCTCCCACCGTGGCACCCAAGGTGCCTGGTTGTGGCCTCTGGAAGCCCCCTGCTGCTCTGGGAGTCCACCCCTCCCACTGAACACTGGCCACCTTGGCATGGCTCCTGCCTTTGGTAGTTGGATTCTCCCACGCTTGCATAAGCTTTTCAGTTAGATCCCATGGCTTAAATTTTCTCAGCGATTTTCATTTCAGATCCACCCTCTTGTTTCCCTTCTTCAGTTCAGCAATGCATTTTCTATTTTTTTTTATTTTAAAGATTTATGTATTTATTTGAAAGGCAGAAAGCAACAGCATTGGTTCATGCCACAAATGGCTTCAACAGCCAGGGCTGGGCCAGACTGAAGCCAGGAGCCTGGGACTCCATCTGGGACTCTCACAGGGCTGGCAGGGGCCCAAACACTTGGGTCGTTTTCTGCTGCTTTCTCAGGCACATTAGCAAGGAGCTGGATCTGAAATGGAGCTGCTAGGACTCCAACCAGCACTCTGATGAGGGATGCTGAAGTGGCACCTTAACCTGTTGTGCCCTTGCCCTTCCTCCCCCCACCCCCAAGTAAATAAAATTATAGGCAGGAAGGATATGTACACTGTCTGCTGGGAGCCCACGTCACAGCATCCTGGCCGAGTTTATTAAATAATCCACAGGCCTTCTTAATGAATTGGAAGTACTCCAACAATTGATGGAACAAGTGGTTACAGTATTTGCAAGAGATACTACACGCCTGCATGATACGCACTGGGTCTTTCAGATGTGAGTTTAAGGAGATGTGGCCACTTGTAAGAGGAGAAACTGCCTAGCAGTCCAGGAATTGTGATAAACACTGCTAGAAAGAGCTAATCGTTAATCAGTCGGCATGTTCATTTAAACCCCAGACCATCTTGTGGCAGGAATGCTAATATGATCCTTGCTTTCCAGCCGTGGAAATGAGACAGAGAGGTCAAATAACCTGGATAAAGTTGCATCGCCAGGCAGCGGGACTCCAGATCCCACAGTGATGTGGCTAAGCTGTGACATGTGCTACACACCATGCCAGCCCTTAAGTCTCACCAGTATTGCTTTGTTTGGCAGATGTCTGAAATAAGACAAAGCACACTATGTTTAGGTAACAAACGAATGTGATGAACCTTAGTGGTTTGGACATGGGGCCCAAGCTGAACCTTAGTTTTTTTTTTTTCAAACTCGCCCTCGTTAGTTCTTCACTCCTACCTCGATACAGCAACTCAAGAGCAGGATTTAAACATAAAGCTTTCCTCTGAGCAACTCCTGCTTGAGGTTATTTGGTGACACCCTAATTACAGGACCCTGTGTCTGCAACAACCTGCCATTCTTGATTCTCTGGTAAGTCTGCTTGGTTATCTAGCTTTAAAACTACAGCCTGAAGGGCTAGCATTGTGGCACAGTGGGTTAAGCTGCTGCCTGGGACACTGGCATCCCATATGGGCACCAGCACAGGTCTAGTGCTGGGGCTCCACTCTGATCCAGTTCCCCATTTATGCTCCTGAGAAAGGAGATGAAGACTCAAGCTATGTGAAGTGCTGGGCCCCTGGCTTCAGCCTGGCCCAGCCCTGGCCACTGTGGCCTCTGGTGGAATGAACCACAGATGAAAGATGTCTCTGAAACTCTGCCTTCAAATAAACAGATCTTAAAAAAAAATACATAAAAATATAGCCTGACTCTTACCACCTCTCATATGGTCTCTGGGATCCAGGCTGGGTGTCAAAATCAAGATGTGGGGGTAGGCACATGTGGTTGTTTAGGTTCAAGTCCCAACTCCACTCCCCATTTGATCCAGCTCATATGCACCCTGGATGATCGTTCAAGTAGTTGGGTTCCTGCCACCCACTTAGAAATAATGGGGTGAACCTGGCTCCAGATTTCTACCTGGCCTAGCCCTGGCTGTTGCAGGAATTTGGGGAATGAACCAGTGGGTGGGAGATTTGTTTCTTGCCTTTCAAATAAGTAAGATGCGTTTTAAAAGTTGAAAAAAAAAAAAAAAAGATGCTGTTACTACCATCGCTGCTACCCAAATAGCTTCCTGAACCCCAGGTAGCTGAAGAACTGACAGCAAAATGACACCGCAGAGAGGTGCTGAGCTCACGTGGCCCTGCCTGCCAGCGAGGACGGGAAGCCAGCCGCTCCTCACCTGGTTCTCCACATCTCCTCCCGTAAGCCTCCACACTGCTCTCGGAATGCACAGGGGTCAGCCTCTTTTGATGCGTTTTGAGTCTCTGTCTCATCTCTCTAGGTTGCTGGTTTGCCGTGTGTTTTGTTCTGTTTTGTTTCTATTCGGAGTACCTAGAATGCTGTTAGGCGGTCTGTACCTGCAGCTGGGAAGTTTTCTAGGTCAAGCGCTCACACCAAATGTGATGTTTCAGAATAACCGCCTCAGTGACACAGTCCAGGCGAAATGCAGAGCTGTGGACACCAAACTTTTCTAGCTAATTGGCTGGACAATTCTCAGTGTCTGCAGTTTTTAAAAATATTTTAAAGCACTGGACTGTGAAAATGATGATTAGGCCATTTACACTGGTAAATGACAAATTTCATTTCTATTACCACTCAAAACCACCTTTTTTCCCTTTTCTTAATCCTTAGGAGACTAATATCCTCATCCTCACTGCTGCACGCCTAACTAGGTTTTAGAGCTGCTTCTCTTTTATATTTTTGATGTTGATGGCTTTGAACATGACAAAAATAAACTAAACCCATATATTTTAGTTTAATCCTAGGAGGTTACAGAAACACATTTCTTACATGTTCGATGTAAGTAAACCTAGCTTGTATTTGTGAAATGCCCTGTATTTGGGAGGCTCACAAATCTACACAAGTTCACTTGATGTTGTAGCTATATTTACAGGATATTATGCAGTAAACTCATCTGCCAAGAGAAAGAGAACTTCTGAAGTTAAATCCAGATGTGTAATAAATCCAGATAAGAACTGTTAATATCAAGGCTCTTACAAAAAATACTCAATGTTTATTCTTTATTTTATTCCATGTAATGGTTTCTATGTTATAAACTGCAACAAAGCTTCTTTTCACAGTATTAGCCACTCCACTGGCTCCTGAAGTGGGAAAAAATCCTGATTTTTTAGTAAGCAGTAATACTGCTTCTAAATATAAGAAAACAGAATTAGAACAGGAAGGTCTTATGGTGATAATCTCTGAGGGAGAGTTTTAGGAGTTTCTCTATCTCTCTGTCACCCACTGGAATGTACGTTTATGAATTAACATCTGAATAACATGGCTATGTCTGGTCCTGAACCCAGGGATGGTTTCAAATAATCCTCAAGACACTTGGGTTCAAAGAAACTTCATGTCTAGACTTTTCATAACGGAAAACAAATGGTGAAGACATAAAGGACCTTAGATGGGTGGGGACTGTAGTGCAGTGTGCTGAGCCACCACTGGCATGCCAGCTTCCAGTATCGGAGTACTGGCTGCAGTCCTGGCTGCAGGTGCTTCTGGTCCAGCTTCTGTCCATTGGGTCTGGAAAGCAGCCCATGAGAGTTCAAGTACCCGAGTTTCTGCCAGCCGTGTGAGAGACACAGATGAAGCTCTGGGCTCTGGCTGTTGCAGCCATTTGGGGAGTGAACCAGTGGATGGAAGATCTTTGTGTTGCTCTGCCTTCCAAATAACTAACAAAATCCCAGGAAACAAAGATCTTAGAAGTGAGATAAAGGTGTATGAGTATCTTAAGCTCAGAGTGACTCCTACATTAAAGTGTAGAAAACTGAATTACAAGACCTCTGCTATTATTCCATAACTCCTCCCTTTCTAGTGGCTCTTCTCACAGCCTTGGATTATGTGTACCCGTTGAGAACTAGATTTTTTTTTTTTTCAACAATCTATTTATTTATTTTAAAGGTAGAGTTACAGAGAGGGAAGATGAAGAGAGAGAGAAAGGGAAAGTATTCCATCCACTGGTTCACTCTCCAAATAACCGCCAACATCCAGGGCTGGGCCAGGCTGAACCTGGGAGCCAAGAGCTTCATTCTATTCTCCCATGGGGTGGGAGGTGCCCAAGTCCTTGGGCCGTCCTCCACTGCCTCCCAAGGCGCATTAGCAGGGAGCTGGATTGGAAGTGGAGCAGCCAGGACTTGAACCGGTACTTGTACAGGATGCTGGTGTTGCAGGTGGCAGCTTAATCTGCTATCCCATAGCGTTGACCCTAACTAGTTTTTTTTTTTTTTTAAGCCTTTTCAGCAGGAACAAAACCCCCCTCAAAGCATTTCATTTGTGTAAGAACTGGGAGACACCCTAATTAAGTCCACTGACAAATGGCTTGCCCTTGCTTACAGAGGTTATTACTCAGCTGATTCGTGACCTTGGTTACCTCATTTTTCCCTCTGACAGTTTTTCATTCTTCCTAATATTTTGTAAATTAAAACAAAAGAAGAAGTGCTAGGAACATATACCCAATTCTAAGAAAAGCCAGAAAATTACAGAAAAATATAGGTCTGAGGCTATTTAAAAATAGGAGAAATGTATTTTATGATGATGTTTCTAAGTTAGCAAAGAAAAATTAAAATCTTTTAGGATATTCTAAGAAAGCACATTTGTACATATGAGCCATTATAATATTTTCGTCAAATGGTTAAAATTTTTAAAAAGTTAGTTCTTTCTAAGTCAGGCTTCAGTTATCTGGAATAGTTACCTGCAAGATGTTTTCTTCCCTGGGAATGCCATAAAGTGAAATTGTAATAAAATAAGAGCTCATAGGGATTTGAATTTCCCATCAGTTGTATGTATCACAAAGCATCCTGAAATTTAAAACATATGAAGGTACTTCAAAGTCTGTGGAAAATGGAATTAAAAGGCAGGTTTAGAGGGCAGGTATTTGGCACTGAATTTAAGATGCCACTTGGATGCCTGCATTCTGTATCAGAGTGCCTTGGTTTGTGTCCTGGCCCTGTTTCCAACTACAGCGTCCTGCTAATGCGCATCCTGGGAGGCAGTCGATGACAGCTTAAGTACTTGGGTTCCTGCCACCCACATGGGAGACACAGACTGAATTGCAACATCCTCGCTTTGGCCTGGCCCAACCCTGGCAAATTACTGGTATTTGGAGAGACAACCAGAAGATAGAAGATCTGCTTTCAAATAAATAATAAAAATAATATTTGAAAGGCAGAGTTACACAGACAGATGAAGAGACAGATCTTCCATCTGCTGGCTTACTCCCCAGCCAGGGCTGGAGCAGACTGAAGCCAGGAGCCTGGGACTCCATCTGGGTCTCCCCACGTGGGTGGCAGGGGACCAAGGCATTTGGGCCATCATCTGCTACTTTCCCAGGCACATTAGCAGGGAGCTGGACTGGAAGTGGAACAGCTGGGACTCAAATCAGCACCCATATGGGATGCCAATGTCATAGGCAGTGGCCCAACCCATTGTGCCACTATGCCAGCCCCATAAAACATGTTAAAGTAAGTTTATTTTGCATTCCATGTATAGAGGGATATTCATAAAGTTCACAGAAAATGCATGTTATGAAAAAACTATGCATGGATTTCAAAATTTATTTGCACTAAAATTTATATTTTCTCACAAGTTTCTTCTGAAGTATCCTTATACATACCACTTAACAGTAATGTTAAGTCTTGCTGGCTACCTGTTAAGTTTAATGCTCTGACTTAAAGTTACCTGAAACTTATGAATCCAGCCATACTCAATAGAAATATTCTAGAGTTTGCTTTAGAAATATGGGTTATATTGACAATACCCCCCAAAGCATATTATGGCAGACCTGTAGAACCTACGATTCAGACCTTTACAAGTATATAATGCAATCATAACTAGGACAATCTGGGACAAGACTCATGTTTGATAAGAGAAAAGTACTTTTCTCTGTTCACATTGTACCACAGAGTCACTGAAACATTTGGAAAAAGCAAAGTGCTCCAATAATGGATGCAATGAGTAAAATAAAACATCAGGCATAAAATGAAAATTTAAGAACAGGACCTTGACTTTAGATCATTAGCAGTCTTTTTATGTCACAAAGCCTTCTATGACTGTTTTTAGAAAAGCTTAGGTAAAAGTTCTGCTTTCCCAGGTTACCACTCCTTTCACTGTAACTCATAATCAAAGGGCTTCATTGTAGTATTTGTTACTGTGGTTTCAATTTTATTCTGGAAGCAAAACTTCTACAAGTCTACTCATGTAACTAATATCATATCAGCTTTATATCACATTATTAAAATAGTGTACTTTAGAAACTGAAGTGTGCAGTGTATTTTTATTTCAAAAACACCCATAAACTAAAACAGATATTTAAAATCTTTATTATTTCATCAAAAATTTTCTTTCCATAGAAGAATGGCAATGGTGTGTCAGTGCATATTCTATGGAAAATTCATACCTCGAGTAACTAGCCTAGAAATCAGAGACAGAGCACTGAAAAGCTAGTGTGCCAGGTCAGAGACAGATGCTGCCAATGCGAAGAGTATACAGGGAGGAAACGCAGCTGTTAGAAAAGGAGTCCATGGCCAAGGGCCTCAGACAGGAGCAGTGCACCGCACTGACATTCCAGAAAACAGAAAATGGGCAGGTCCCAGAGGATGCCCTTCCTGCAGAGAACATTCAGTGGACCACAGGCACAAAGAGTGCCCCCAACCGTATCCCCAGCTGTCTAATCCATGTGAACCTGTACCTTCCCCTTTTGAGTCCAGAGCACTGGAACATGAGAAGCCATTTTCAGACCCACGTGTAAATAGGACAGCCACATGCAGCTATTCATCCTGCTTCCTGTCATAGCCCAAACTTACAACTTGGGTTAGGCAAACACAACTGTGGCTTTAGGCATCTTTAGTAAAAAGCGGAACAAATCTAAAATCTGTTCCCATACACTCTACAAAAGATAGCTGTCATGATCATGATTACTCAGTTTTGGCTGAAGGCAAAATGATTTTTATGTAAATATACTGAATAAACACACAAACAAATATCCCTAACAAAATACTGTAAGACCAGCTTGAATGTTTCTATAACCAGCTCCTGAAAAAAGTTCTGATGATTGTGAGATACAGAGAACCACGACAACTGGACCATGCCTGGTTACTGGGAACTTTTCGGTTGGATCTGTTTCTGAAGCTGCTACACAGCTGGATTTGGCTACTCTGCGTTCATTTATACAGTAAATGCCTTTTATAAGGAAATAGCAGATCTATCATGATGAATCAAAATAAAAATAACTCAGAAGTACACAGGAAGTGTCTTATATATTTTAAAATTACATGTGATGTAACCTTATAGAATAAGAACTACCCTTACCATGGTCTAAACCTTAAATCATTAATGCAGGAATTGATTATCTGCAAGACTAACAAGTCACTTGTTAATCACATCAAGGCCTTGTTGGGAGGAGCACTCAGAATGTATGGCATAGCAATTATTTTCCTGGTGAGTTACACATTTCTAAGTGTCATTAAACTACACTTCAAGTTATTTTACTTAATATATACAATGTACAAAATAAGTTAAAAGGAAGAAGCAGAGGAAGGTTTTCTGGTGTCCGCGATGCAAACATATAACTTGTCCTTATCAGCAGTACTTCCATGTATGTCCATTTTGTCCATGGTAAAACGCAAAAGGCTGAGAGAAGATCAGAAATTTCACTTATAAATAGAAACAGCATTCAAAAACGGGAATTCCAACGTCATTTCTTCCCACACTGCAACTCACTCTACTTTAACTACCATAAATAGAAATCCTATCTCAAAAAATCTGTGTTTTTACACCCTTACCTTAAAGTTTAACATAAATTCTTCTAACAACTGAGAAGAAAAGCACTCCTTTGTAGTAATTCCAGAAAATAATTTTCAATTCACAAAACACCTGTTTACTAGTAAAACCAGCAACCCTTATGGAGGGCTTGGGCATTACCACTTGGCCCCTCTGAGGTATAAATGCTGCTATATTTGCTCTGAGTATATAGTCTATAAGGTATGCCAACAGTCTGCATAAAATTGGGAGTGATGTCATCCTGATTAAAAACTTATTTTCTAACTGTCTGTAATGGAATTTAACTAATTTTAAGAGAAAAAGACATATTTGAGCCCAGTAAAATAGCAGAATTCTGAATTCCTAACCAATGCAAATGGTTATTACATTTAAAAAATGTTTAACATTGCATATTGATTTTTAAAAAATGAACAGGAAAAACACATAAATATTTAAATTCAGCAGGACACCACAAAAAGCATACTATAGATAGATGTGAAATCAGTCAAGCTTTTCCAAAAGAGAAAATCCTTTTAATCCTTCAGCAAGTCTCTGTGAAAATAGTATGCTTACAAGAAAAGTGAGAAGGGAGCACCTAGAATACCCCCCGAGGCTTGCTCTACCATTCAGCATTACTGTGCCGTCTCCTGTGTGCACGATGGCCAACAAATGACGAGAAGTCCATTGACAGTAGTTCAGTAGTTTCTTTTCACCACTGCTGCCAGCTGAAGTCGTCATTGCTTCCAAAGACCAAGAAAAAGCCTAGTATTGTGGCAAAGATGACTGTGTTTCCTGTGAGAACAAGTGCACAGGCTCCCCACTCAATCTATGGAGAGAAGATAAAACACTCAGGTAACAAACATGAAAACTGAGAGGAAAATGAAAGGCAAACTGAGGTTCTAGTTATGTGCCAATCATGATCTAGAACAAATATGGTTTGTCATAGTATCTTTCCTACACTATGAACGGTGCTTTTATATGGCTGCTTTTATTTACCTTTGGCTCCTTTAAAAAAAGACACTCCTGAGAGATATCTGTTCAAAACAAGCACGATGTCTAAGCTATGATGAAGCAGTAGAGAATTCTAAAAATTTCTGTTTATAAAGAAGTCTGCTACAGCTCTTCCTTAGTGAATCTAAAAATCTATGTTGGAGTGGGCTTTAAGCCAAGTGGTTAAGATGCCCACGTCCCATAATAGCGTACTGGGTTAGTTTCAGCTCCCGATTCCACCTTTCTGCCAATGCCAGCCCTGGGAGGCAGCAATGATGGCTCAAGTAATCAGGTTCCTGCCAACCATGGGAGGGACCTAGACTGCATTCCTGGCTCTGGCCCTGGCCCAACCTTGGCCATTGTGAACATCTGGAGAAATGAATCAGCAGATGGGAGCTCTGTCTCTCAGATAAAAAATAAAATAAAAATCTAGAGAGCAGATGAAAGTATCAGAAAGCACACTTGTGTCCGTTCTTTTAACAGGGCAGCAGGAGTACGCGATTTCTTTGTGTGGAAGGGGAGCAGCCCCCGTCTTCCTCGCCTTGTCTCCACTGGCGTGAAGCTGGGCTGACGAGCTGTGACAGGCAGAACTGAGGACAAGTCGCCAAGCTTTCTCTCCTTGGAGAACACACACCTTCTCAGGTCTTCCATGTCCTGAATTTTATAGCGTGGCCTGTGGGAGTTCGGCACTAGGAGAGCTGACAGGCTGATCAATGGGTAAGGACTGTCCATGCTCTCTGATACAGTTTTCATTAGTTAACAAGAACAAACCAAAAAGCAAAATTTTAATCTCCATCATCCAGGCTCTTATGTCTCTCATCTCTTTCATGTGCTTAATGAAAACTTCTCTGGAGAAGAATTTAACACAGCCTGAAACAGAACCACGGTTACAGTCACTTACCAGATGTGCTCTGGCAAATACAATGGGAAGTCCAAAAGCTGAGACAACGATGCCTGTTGTAAGAAATATGGCAAGTTCCTTGCAAGCGTTGCTCATAGCATCTGTATCATCCACTAGTCGTCTTGCTATGCAGTATGGAATAGGTGAAAGGACGTAGAAAAACAGAACAAAGAGGGGCCAGTATTGGCTAGAAAAAGAAAAATAAGCGACTGTAGTTTCTACTATTTACGTCATTTTCTTACATACAAAATATACTTTCCTTTTCGGACCAGAGGACTACTGCAAGCTACAAAACATGTGACACTTCAAAACAAGCACGGGCTTGACACTGAAATGAGAAGGCTTCTGAGACATAGTATCCCTAAAATTAACTCTGATAGAATTTATTTTTTTCTAATATTAAAAGAAAATGCTTTATGAGAGTTGAAATCAAAGTCCTGAATTCAAAATATATTACATTTGAAGTTACAAACATATTAAAAATGGAAATATGAACACAATCATTTTTTAAAATCAAAAGATTCAAGACTTCGGCCTCTAATGGAACTATGCTAACAAAGGCATTTCCCAATTTTGATCACTATATTTATGTAAGATATGACCAGGAGAAACTGTGTGAAGGGTACTGGGGACCTCTCTATACTATATTTGTAACTTCCTGAGAGCCTCTATTTCAAAATAAAAATTTCAAAAGAGATAGCCTTTAAAATTGTCATAAAATAAAAGACAGTGAAAATTTGCTAATACTTAGAAGCTTATAATAAATAAGGATATGTTTTTCCCTCAAAATCCTCCCCTAGTAGTTTAACAGAATAAAAAAATTAAAAATGGAAAAAAGCACAAAAACTGAAAACAACAACTTCCTCCAATCTCTGCTTTCTCTTTCTCAGTCTCCTGTTGAACTTCAGCGATCCTTCCATATCTACATCTCCATGAAGGTGACAATACATATGAATGTGTCACTGTTGTTTTTTCACATAATAATGTAAACTGAATACCTTTACATATTAACTTTTACAGCTTTTCCTCATTCTTTCAGACTTCCTCGTATTTTCATTGACGGAGGTACCACGATTTAACCATTTTTCATTCGATACACTTTTATGATGCTTCCATCTTTTTTTTTTGCTGTTATAAACAAGGCTGCCATGAAGAAATACCCTTTTCCCACTACATTATCTTTGCAAACGGACTTGTGTGATCAAGTCTAAGAAGTGGAAGGAGTAAGTCAAAGAGTATATATGCATTTTTGAGAGCTACAAGAAAACCAGCCCCTGCTCAACCACCGTAGTATGTAACACTGTCATTTAACTCACAATTTTTATTTTTGCCAGGTGGTTTCATTTAGTTTTTTTCATGTGCTTTTCAGCAATTTGTGGTTCTCTTTTCATATTTGTTGTTCATTCTGGTACTATCTTTTCCTCTAAATTTTAAAAGTTCTTTCTATCCTAAGGAAAGTCACTGTTTGGATCACCTGTTTTGTAGTCAATTATATTTTGATTCTGCTTATAGTATTTTTGCAATAAGTTTTTTTTAAAGTATCATTTGGTGTCCTTATGGTGGACTCCACTACTGTCTTTGGCTTTCCTTCAAGATTTCTTCTTTTTTATTTATTTGACAGGTACTATTATTTTTTTTTAAATTTAGTTGACAGGTAGAGTTACAGACAGTGAAAGAGAGAGAAACAGAGAGGTCTTCCCTCCGTTGGTTCACCCCCCAAATAGCTGCTACGGCCAGAGCTATGCCGATCCGATCTGAAGCCAGGAGCCAGGTGCCTCCTGCCGGTTTCCCATGTGGGTGCAGGGGCCCAAGCACTTGGGCCATCCTCCACTGCACTCCCAGGCCACAGCAGAGAGCTGGACTGGAAGAGGAGCAGCTGGGACTAGAACCGGGGTCCATATGGGATGCCGGCACCGCAGGAGGAGGATTAACCTAGTGTGCCATGCACCGGCCCCAAGATTTTTTTAAAATCTGAGCTATCATACTACTATTCTGTTGCTGTAGATTTAGTAGTCAAAGGGCAGGTAATAGCTAAAAATCTTTTTGGCACCTTGGTGTCCAATTATCTTTATAAACACACTCTTAAGTAATGATCTCTAAAAAGGTTTGTGTTTAATAAATGAACATTCTCTGCATTAATTCTTCAGTACCAAAATCAAACATTTTAAAACTTTTAAAACATTTAAAAGCCTTAAAAGTAGAAAACATTTACTGACAAAAAAGACAATTTTACATACTTGTATATTGGAAGGGCACATCCAAGCATCAAAAACATCAACCCGATAGCTCCTCCAAAGGACAAACTGATCAAAGCTGCAAAGAAAAAAAGTCCAACAGATACATCAGTTAGTCACACTGTTACTGTTATTTTTAAATTAATATTAGCAATGTGATTCCTACCAAAAATCCCAGAAGAAACCCCCACAAAACCAGAAAAGCAAAGGTATTAAAAGTGAGTTGCTTCACGGACAGCGTTGTGGCATAACAGGTTAAGTCACCACCCGCGACACTGGTGTCCCATATCTGTGCTGGTTCATGTTACAGTTACTCCATTTTTTTAAAAAAAAGATATATTTATTTATTTATTTAAAAGTCAGAGTTAGAGAGAGAGGTCTTCCATCTGCTGGTTCACTCCCCAATTGGCCGCAAAGGCTGGAGCTGTGCCAAGCCAAAGCCAGGAGCCTCCTCCGGGTCTCCCATGCGGGCACAGAGGCCCATCTTTTACTGCTTTCCCAGGCCATAGCAAAGAGCTGGATAGGAAGTGGAGCAGCCGGGACTTGAACCGGTGCCCATATGGGATGCCAGTGCTTCAGGCCAGAGCATAAACCCGCTGCGCCACAGCACCGGCACTGTTACTCCACTTCTAATCCAGCTACCTGTTAATGGCCTGGGAAAATCAGCAGAAGACAGCCCAAATGCTTAGGCCCCTGCCCCAACATGGGAGATCTATGTGGGGAGCAACTGGGAGCAACTCGGACTAGACTAAGTTACTGGAATTAAGACTTATTCTATGCATCTGCTCTCCCACAATATGGCGCTGGGAGAGGAGGAAACAGCTTCTATACAGCTGCCTCCAGTTCAACCAATAAACTGTAGGACCTGCTCCTGATTGGAGGAGAGCAGCGTACTCAGCGTGTGGGTAGCAGAGTTGGGATTGGTGGAAGAGGACTATAAAGGAGGAGAGAGACAACATGCACCAGGAACATCTATCTGAGGGAACACCTGTGCAGCCCCTGAGAGAGCCGGCCGGCGGTGTGCCGCTCCCCCGCGGAAGTGGGGAAAGTGGCTAGGGGGAACCGCCCTTCCACGGAGGTGGAAGGGACAGTAGCCAACCCGGGAAAAACCAGCAGCAAACCCGGGAAGGGCCGAGCAGACGAAAGAACAGCGCAGGGTCCTGTGTCGTTCCTCCACAAAGAGGGGGAGCGACATAATGGTGCCGTGACTCGGATAGGAAACCTAGGAGGGAAGAAGCGGGAAAATACCGGAGAGAGAGACTAGTAAAGAGCCTAGGGGAAAGCTGGACAGAAAAGGTGCCGGAAGAGGCTACTGAAAGCCTAGGCATGGACTCGGATGCGGACTGTGGGAAAGAAGTTAAGATTGAAAGCTAGGATTTAAAGTGAAAGCAAGAAGAAACTTAGACTCAGATACGGACTGCAGGTTGAAAGTGAAAGTGAAACCTAGAAGAAACTTAGACTCAGATACGGACTGTGGGGAGAAGCCAGGAGAAGTGAGAGGGGAATATTGTTGGAAGAAAAGTTGGGGAAACATACCGGGTAGAGAAAAATATGTTAGGAAGAATGAAGCCGTGGGGGCAGGCCGAGGCGGAGATGTAAGCTACCTTGGGATTCGTCGAGTCAGCCCGGGGAATAAGGGGCGAAAATCTGGAACCAGAGGCGGAGACGTGGGCCAGGTTGGAATCCGTCAGATTAGCCCGGGGAGCAAAAGACGGGAAGCCAAACCGAAAGGCGCAGACGTGAGCTAGGTTGAATTCGCCAGGTTAGCCCGGGGAACTTAGACTGAATACCGGTGGCGGAAACGTGAGCTAGGCTGTGTTACTCGCGGAAGCCGCCGCGTGCAGAGAGAGCGCGCGGGGCACAAACGGGGAGAGCGCATGGGGCGTGAATAGATAGGGAACACGGGGCTAGGCGCCGAGAAGCAGCCTCGGGGCGGGCGCCGGGAAGCCGCAGGGATAAGAGAAACAGAAGTTTAGAAGTAAAATGAGAGAAATAGGAATGCTGGCAGATAGAAGTAAAATAGGAGAGATAGGAATGCCCGGAGGTAGAGAAACAGAGAAAAATAAGGCCTCCCCACAACACGGCAATGAGAGGGCTTGGATTCGGTCTGCCTGATTAGTAAGACGATAAGCACCTGTGGGCGGCTGCAGGTCACCGAAGACAGGCACGTTATCAACACCAATAAGTCTCCCCACAAGATGGCAATGAGAAGGCTTGGATTCGGTTTGCCTGATTGGTAGGGCTTGTAAGCACCTGCAGGCAGTTCTAGCAGAGCAGAGCATGCGCTGCAGGGCACCGAACACAGGCATGCATCAGCACCTAAAAACCTCCTCACAACATGACGAAGAGAGGACCCGGACTCGGTTTGCCTGATTGGTAGGGCTTGTAAGCACCTGTGGGCAACTCTAGCAAGCAGAGCAGAGTGTGTGCCGCGGGGCACCGAAGACAGGTGCGTATCAACGCCAAAAAATAAAAAGAAAGGGGGATCTGTGGGGAGCAACTGGGAGCAACTCGGACTAGACTAAGTTACTGGAATTAAGACTTATTCTGTGCATCTGCTCTCCCACAGTATGGCGCTGGGAGAGGAGGAAACAGCTTCTACACAGCTGCCTCCAGTTCAACCAATAAACTGTAGGACCTGCTCCTGATTGGAGGAGAGCAGCGTACTCAGCGTGTGGGTAGCAGAGTTGGGATTGGTGGA
Source organism: Oryctolagus cuniculus (assembly GCF_964237555.1). Lineage (NCBI taxonomy): Eukaryota > Metazoa > Chordata > Mammalia > Lagomorpha > Leporidae > Oryctolagus > Oryctolagus cuniculus. The sequence continues at coordinate 80,156,718 of NC_091433.1, read as the reverse complement.
AGAGGACTATAAAGGAGGAGAGAGACAACATGCACCAGGAACATCTATCTGAGGGAACACCTGTGCAGCCCCTGAGAGAGCTGGCCGGCGGTGTGCCGCTCCCCCGCGGAAGTGGGGAAAGTGGCTAGGGGGAACCGCCCTTCCACGGAGGTGGAAGGGACAGTAGCCAACCCAGGAAAAACCAGCAGCAAACCCGGGAAGGGCCGAGCAGACGAAAGAACAGCGCAGGGTCCTGTGTCGTTCCTCCACGAAGAGGGGGAGTGACAGATCTAGAAGAAGCTCTTGGCTCCTGACTTTGGCCCAGCCCAGTCCCGGTCATTGCAGTGAATTTAGGGGGTGAACCAGTGGATGGAAGATCTCTCTCTCTCTCTAATTCTGCCTTTCAAATAAATAAATATATTTTTGTTTTAAAAAAGTGAGTTGTTTCTAAAAGTGTAATTTACAGCCTTAGAGTAAGTCTTTTTTGTGGCATCTTCAAGTCAAAAGGATAGTTTGACTATCCCCAATGAGAAAATCTGAAACCCAAAATACTCCAATGTCTGAAATTCAACTGAGCAGTGATGTGACACCAAGAAAAGATTCTTCAAAAAAAAAAAAAAAAAAAAAAAAGGCCAGCACCGCAGCTCAGTAGGCTAATCCTCCGCCTGCAGTACCGGCACACTGGGTTCTAGTCCCAGTCGGGGCGCCGGATTCTGTCCCGGTTGCCCCTTTTCCAGTCCAGCTCTCTGCTGTGGCCTGGGAGTGCAGTGGAGGATGGCCCAAGTGCTAGGGCCCTGCACCCCATGGGAGATCAGGAGGAAGCACCTGGCTCCTGGCTTTGAATCAGTGCGATGCGCTGGCTGCAGCGGCCATTGTGGGGTGAACCAACGGAAAAGGAAGACCTTTCTCTCTGTCTCTCTCACTGTCCACTCTGCCTGTCAAAAAAAAAAAAATAAATAAAATAAAAAGATTCTATACCATAAAACTTTGTTTCTGCGCAAAATACTTAAAAGATGATATAAAATTACCTCCAGCCTATGTGTATAAGGTATACATGAAGCAAATGAATTTCCTGCTTAACTTGGGTTCCATCTGTATAACATATCATTACACATATGCAAATATTCCAAAATGCAAAAAATTCCAAGATTTAAAACACTTCTGGTCCGAAGTATTTCAGATAAGGGATACTCAACTTCACTCATTTTTCAAAGTGTGATTTAAGGCTAACACAGCACCAGCTTCAGTTGCTGGTTCCACTTCTAGAACTATCACGGCCCCCACAACGCTCTTACAGGCATCAGTAGCAGACTCACTCTATAGATCATTAATTCTGAAAAGCAGCAGGGAAAGCTTTGCATTCACGTGTTTACTCAATTTCAGAAAGCTCATCCTATGAAAAAATCTCTCTGCCAATCCAGCCCTGCTATATTTTTAAAATATTTATTTATTTATTTGAAAAGTGGAGTGAAAGAGAGAGAAAGAGTGGGAGAGACAGATCTTCCATCTGTTGGTTCACTCCCTAGACGGCCACAACAGCCAGGGCTGGGCCAGGCTGAAGCCAGAAACTCCATCCTGGTCTCCCACATGGGTGGTAGGGGCTCATGTACTTGGGCCATCATCATCTGCTGCCTTCCCAGGGACATCAGCAGGAAGTGGAGCAGCTGGGACTTGAACCAGCACTCTGATATGGGGAGCTGGAGTGGCAAGTTTAACCCTCTGTGCAACACTGGTTGCTAGCTCCTGCTTCTCACACAGATACTCTCAATGTGCATAAAAATGGCAAGAAAAGGGAGAGGGCCTTTTAGTCCAGTGGTTAAAAACCCTGGATTTGAGGGTGGCACTGTGGTGCAGTGGGCTAAGCTGCTGTCTTTAGAGCCAGCATCACATGTGGGTTCAAGTCCCAGCTGCTCCACTCCTGCTCCTTGCTAATGGCCTAGGAAAGCAGCAGAAGATGGCCCAAGTGTTTGGGTACCTGCCACCTACATGGGAGACCTGGATGAAGCTCCTCGCTCCTGAGGTCAGCATGGCCCAGCCCTTGCAGTTGTGGCCGAGTGAACCAGCAATTTCGACCCTGCAGGCAGTAGTGAAGGCTTCCATGACTGGGATCCTGCTACCTATGTGGGAGACCTGACTTGTGTTCTGGGTTCCTGGCTTTGGCCTTGGTCAAGCCCCAGCTGTTGTGGGTGTTTGGGGAATGAACCAGCAGTTCGGAGTGTCCTGATCTCTCTCTGCCTCTCAAATAAGCAAATTTTTAAAAATAATATGAAAAATGTCACATGATATCTGCAGTTAACTGTTTTTTTAATCAATTAATTAATTTTGTTACAGATGTTTACATAGTTTCCAAAACTATAGTTGTGTTTCTTCCTCTAATTTATATATTAAGAAAATGTGTAGGATACTAAGTACAACCTTTCTGTAGTATCACTAGTTTAAGGCATTATTATAAGCAATAAATGCAATCTACTGATGAAATACAGTTTCTAAATCTACACACACACACACACACACTCACTCACTCTCTATTACATTAAACAGTATATTTTAAAGTGCTTTCACATGTCAGCCAGTAGGCATAATGTTCTTAAATAGGTATAATTAATCAAGGACCTAGACTCAAGCAAAGAAATCAGTGTTCATATGTGGTCTATGTAACTTGACAGTAACTTCTCTTTTTGTTATTTTTTGTTTTTAAATAAAATGTTCTATTAAGCTGAACAGCAAAGTTAAAGTTCACAAGATACACAGAAGGTCTAAAAGTTACTGGCACAGCAGATTAAGCCACTGTTTGGGGCACCCGCATCCTATCTATATAGGAGTATGTGTTTGAGTCCCTGCTACTCCAGTTCCAATCCAGCTCCCTGCCACTGTACCCAGCAGTAATGATGACTGAAGTGCTGGAGCCCCTGCCACCAATGTGGGAGACCCAGATGGAGTTCCCAGCTCCTACTTGAGCCTGGCCCAGCCGTGGTTGCACTTTGGGGAGTCAATAAGTGGACAGAAATTTCTCTCCCTGCTGCTTTCAAGTAGATGAAAATAATCAGGGGCCAGCGCTGTGGCACAGCAGGTGAACGCCCTGGCCTGAAGCGTTGGCATCCCAGGTGAGACCCGGCTGCTCCACTTCCGATCCAGCTCTCTGCTATGGCCTGGGAAAGCAGCAGAAGGTAGCCCAAGTCCTTGGGCCCCTGCACCCATGTGGGAGACCCAGAGGATGCTCCTAGCTCCTGGCTTCGTATTGGTGCAGCTCCGGCCTTTGCGGCCAGTTGGGGAGTGAACCAATGGATGGAAGACCTCTTTCTCTCTGCCTCTCCTCTCTCTTTAACTTTGACTTTCAAATAAATAAATAAATTAAAAAAATAAATAAATAAGGGCCGGCACTCTGGCACAGTAGGTTAATCTTCCGCCTGCAGCGTCAGCATTCCATATGTGCGCTAGTTCGAGTCCCGGCTGCTCCTCTTCAAATCCACCTCTGCTATGGCCTGGGAAAGCAGTAGAAGATGGCCCAAGTGTTTGAGTCCCTGCACCCGCATGGGAGACCTGGACAAAGCTCCTGGCTCTTGGCTTCGGATCGGTGGAGCTCCAGCTGTTTCGGCCATTTGGGGAGTGAACCAATGGAAGGAAGACCTTTTTCTCTGTCTCTTCCTCTCACTGTCTATCTCTCTCAAATAAATAAATAAAATCTTTAAAAAAAAAATAAAATAAACAAACACTAAATAAATAAGTGGTGGTGGTAGAAAAGCTAACATCTACCAACCAAATCTGCAGAAAAGGGGTGTGGCACTTTGAGTACCACTCATCTTCTCAGAAGCAGAAGGGCCACCATCTAGGCTACCCACTGCCGTGGCGGCTGCACACTCTTGGATTTTGGTTAGATCACTGATGTAGAGCATGTTGGTCTAAACACATTTACTTAATCCTTAATGCCATTATGTTTTCAGCTACAGAAAAAAGAAAGGAGAAATCTGTACTTGTATTTTGTAGCATGTCAGGCTTACCGAGTCTCCCACTAGTTCTCAGTTCAAACCAGGGGGCCATGCTCCGGCCCCGCCCACCTCTCGGAGGCCTGTCCCAGCAGGGCACAGCCCCTGCTCTCAGCACTTCAGTAACACATCAGTCACGCCGCCTCTTCTCCTTCCTCTCCTGGAAACCAGCGGGCTCCCTCGCTCACCTGGCCTCTGCCCACGTTCTCTCCATTCATTCAAGCAGCATTCCTGGGTGCCCGATACAGAACACTTGCTGGGGCTAGGACACGACACGGAGAGCTGCTGGACCTTTTCATACGTGCAGCGCAGGCATGCCTGCCCGTCTTCCCCCTTCCTCTAACTCAGCTCGGACTTTTCCTTCAGGCCTCAGCGCGTGAACTGTTTCTCAATGTCCTCATTAGAGCAACGCCCCCTGTTATATTCACTGATTCATTCCACAAATACCTACCGAGCACCTAATATGTGTCACAGTATTCTCGCTACTGGAGATCAAGCAATCAAAAAAAAAAAAAAAATCAAAGCCCCTGCTTGTATGGGCATACATTCTAGCAGGAGAATAAAGTGGCTTCAAAAAGCAAGCACATAAATGTCAAATTGATGGGGGGGGGGCAACAGAGGAGGTAGGGGAATGCTAGACTTGACAAACATCGCCTGGGATGGGGCCTCTCTGGAGGGAATGTCTGAGCAGACACTGACATGGAATGCAGGGGTAAGTCACACGGATCCGTGGGCGAGCATCCCAGGTCCAGGCACGCGCACCTGCACTGGCGCCTCTGCTCTGCTCCGCCATCACAGCTCCAACTTCACACTGGTTTGCACTTGTCTTTCCTTCTAAACTGTTCAGACCGCGAGAGTAGGGAGCAAGTTTTTTTGTTGTTTTGATGCTCATGCCTCAGTTCTTAACACTCAATAAAAAAAAAAAAAATACGTGCAGAATGGATGCAGCAACGTGGGAACAGCACTGAGAATGAATACCTGCTGGATCCTAACCCCTGCCAGCCACTAACTATTGTCTAAATAATTCATCTGCATCTCCAGTTTTCCATAAAATGAGAGTTGGACTGGATGCAAACAACTCTCTGAACAGTAAAGGTTCTGTTAAAAGGCATGCTGAAGAAGTAAAAATCCATTTGCACTTTTGAAATGTGGTTGCGAAGAGCTAAGTTCACTACTATAAATACTACATACGTAGTTAACGCCTCAGTTATTCAGAAGCTATTGATCCAGAACAGAATCCTGGAGGAAGCAGAAGCCACTGGAAAGACAAACCTGAGGTACAAAGGCCATACACTAATAGCCTCCAAAAACGGAAGATATTCTCGACAGGGGACTAATTCAGCTTTGTGACACAACTACTGGGAGTGAATTCAAGCAGCATGAAACTTCCTTTTGTTTTAGAGAATCATCTTTAATCATTTATCCATCTTTTTCAAAAGGCAATTCATGTACCCACAATATTCAGTGGAAAGTAACTTTGCATTCCCAAAAATGGTCATGGTTACCTCTCTCTTGTGAAACACAATTTTCTATATTTGATTATTTTTTTCCTGCATTAAGACAGTGAGAAACAGGAAAAAGAACTGCAAGCAACAACAGTCCTGCCACAAGAGGGGGGAAGACTGAAAAGAACTTTAAACCACACAGAAACATCTCAAAAAAGCACGGCCATGTTACCCACGACAAGAGGCAAGCAGCCTCAAGTCCTCGACAGCCTCTGAGGACAGCTGTGTTCTATGACAGAGATCATCTATGTTCTCAGAAAAAAAAAAGTCTAGGGGCTGGCGTTGTGGCAAAGCTAGTAAAGCTGTTACCTGCGACCCCAGCATCCCATATGAGTGCTGGTACACGTCCTGGCTGCTCCACTTCCAATCCAGCTTCCTGCTGACAGCCCAGGAAAAGCAGGGGAAGATGGCCCATGTGTTTGGGCCCCTACCATCCACATGGGAGCCCTGGAGGAAGCTCCTGGCTTCCACCTGGTCCAGCGCTGGCTATTGCAGCCATCTGGGGAGTGAACCAGTGGTTGGAAGATCCTTCTCTCTGTCTCTCCCTCTGTAACTCTTTCAAAATAAATACATAAATCTTTAAGAAAAAAAGGTCTAAATTTTTTGTATACTCTTAAAAGGTAATGAAAAGGGGCCAGCACTCTGGCACAGTGAGTTAAAGCCCTGATCTGCAGCGCCAGCATCCCATATGGGTGCCAGTTCAAGTCCCAGCTGTTCTACTTCTGATCCAGCCTCCCTCCTAATATGCCTGGGAAAGCAACAGAAGATGGCCCAGCCGGCGCCACGGCTCACTTGGCTAATCCTCTGCCTGCAGCACCGGCACTCCGGGTTCTAGTCCCCGTTGGGGCGCCGGATTCTGTCCGGGTTGCTCCTCTTCCAGTCCAGCTCTCTGCTGTGGCCCAGGAAGGCAGTGGAGGATGGCCCAAGTACTTGGGCCCTGCACCCGCATGGGAGACCAGGAGGAAGCACCTGGCTCCTGGCTTCGGATGGGCTGTAATGGCCATTTAGGGGGTGAACCAACGGCAAAGGAAGACCTTTCTCTCTGTCTCTCTCTCTCTCACTGTCCACTGTCCACTCTGCCTGTCAAAAAAAAAAAAAAAAAAAAAAAAAAAAAAAAAAAAGAAGATGGCCAAACAAGTCCTTGGGCCCCTATAGGGTATACCCACAGAGGAGACCCAGAAGAAGCTCTTGGCTCCTGGCTCCAGATCAACTCAGCTCCGCCATTGCAACCATTTGGGGAGTGAACCAGTGGATGGAAGACCTCTCTGTCTCTACCTCTCTCTGTAACTCTTTCAAATAAATAAAAAAGGTTTCATTACCTTTTTAAAAAAGGTAATGAAAAATGATTTCTCAAAAAAACAAAGGAACTAAAACTAGGTAAGGTTCAGGTATCAAAATCACTTTTTTAAAATATAAACCAAGATTGTTTCAATATCAGCTACAGATATTAATCGTGGAAAAAATTGCTAACATATTTTTAACATCTTAAGGTCTAATTCCTTTTAAATGTTACTGTCTAAAGAAAAAGTAAGGCCTTTGGAATTGTTTGGAATCAAGATACCCCAGGATAATCCTTCCATTCAATATTCAATGTTAAACAAAATTTTAAACAAGAACAAACTTCAAAAACAATTTTCTGTGGCATCTCATCTCTTGGTAATACTGAGTAACAGGAAAGTCAATAAGGTTACATAAATCCCTTTCCAAAGTGTTCTCAAACTTTGTAACTTTCTTTGGTCTTAAAAGTCAGCAGCAAGGCAGATTTAGAGACAATTGTCACCACTTGTATATAAGCTTATCTTAAGTGACACACCACCACGGTAAGAACTTACACAGTAATTAAGTGATGCAACATGGGGAAGACAAAACTGAAGCTGAGCTGAAGCTGAGGTTCTCCTCCCAAAGCCTCTGGGCTGGGGATGGAACAGGCCAATTATCCAGCAAAACTCCAGGCACAAGGTGCTGCTTCTGTGGTTGTAAAGGGTAGTAGGAGAGGTCAGCCGCCCAAGCTGAGAAACACACAACCCAGCACATCAAAAAGGAATGGGCATGTGGCTCAAGAAATACCTACCGGTCGCTAATTACATCAACTCCCCTTCCTATTATAAAGATCATAGGCCAACAGGGAGAGAGATCCTGATAAACAATCACCAGGAAACCGGAAATGCAAGCAGAATTCCACCTGGGACGCTGTCACCTCCCTGAGAGTAAGCCTGGAGGAGGAAATCAGGGCTGAGACTCCACAGTGCTGACGCGGAAGAAATGGGGAAGAAGAGGGAGACAGGCAGCATCCTGAAAACCACAGAGGTTTGCAGTAACTGCCTTTCACACAAGGATTCAAGTGTCTGCTAGCGTTCAAAAAGGAGATGAGAAAGTATCCCAGTTCCTCAAACGGCAAGGTTTTATGAAGGAAATGAAATGTTTTCAGGCCTCAGAAATAAACAAGAAAGTCAAACTGTGACCCTGAGAAAGAAGCTTGGCTACAGTCGTCCTTAAGGCAAAAAAAAAAAAAAAAAAAAAAAAAAAAAATCCAAACCAAACCAACCGCAGGAAAACACAGCTAACGAAATTGTTCACTTTCAGCTTGCCTGGGTCAGGAAATCAAGGTAAGTCCTTAAGAGGTCAGAAACTTTTGCTGGTCACCCCACTGACGACAGAACTACCCAACAGTTGGAACGAACGCAACATCCCTCATTTTAAATCAGACACAGGAGTGCACGAGCGATTTGCCTTCAGTTCTAGCCCTTATTTTATCTTATTTTCATTAAGCTGTAACATCACCTCATCCTTTAAAAAAAAAAGGGGTGGGGGTGAGGGTGCTGGTGGTAATGAGAACTTTGGAATCTGCAAAAGCCTCCAGGTGCCACCGTGGAGAAGGGAGAGCCAGGAGCGCCCGGGGAGCCTGGCAGGGTCCACGCTGGCGCCCCAATGTCCCCCACCCCGGATCAAAACGCAGCCGTCCCAGCACCGTGCGGGAGTGGCTGTGGGAAGAAGCGTGCCCGCGCACTTGGCGGGCGCACAGCACCCGAAGGTCGCACTCATGCCTTTAAGTGGAAAATGACACTGATTTTCCCCAACGGGCACCGCTCGGCGGCCTCAGCCCCCTGGACACCACACTCGGCGGCGCGCCCCTCTCCCGCAGGACGCAAACTCCCGCGGAACGTGTCCCACGGCCCGAGTCGCCACGGGACTCCTGACACACAGCGACACCGCTTCGGGCTCCGTCCCGGGGGCGACGGGTGGGAGACAGGCTGGCGACATCGGCCCAGAGCGAGGGGGCTGCCCCACCGGAGCCGCGGTCCCAGCTGTCCCTGCCCGAACAGCGCCGCGCCCACCGCGGCCGGGAGGCAGCGAGGCGGGGTCCGGGGTCACGGGGTCGGGGGTCGCCGGCGCCGGGACCCCGCGCCACAGACCAGGCCGGCCGGGGCCGCGCCGCGCCCGCGCCGCCTCTCCCCGGGCCGCCGTTCGGCCCTCCAGCCCTCGGCGCCCCAGGCCCACCTTTGATGCCGGCCATGGCTGTGACGTCGCTCCAGGCTCCACGACCCGAGGCGGCGGCGGCGGCGGCGGCGGCCGGGAGACCGGAGACGCGCGGCGGCGGCCAGACAACACCCGGAAGTGCGCGACGCAGCACTTCCGCCGGCGGCTCGCGCTCGCGCGGGGGCGCGGGGGGCGCGCCGGGCTGGGGCCTTAGGGCCGACCCCTGGGCGTCTCTCGTGGGCTGTTTCACCGGCTGCCTGCCGTGCCCCAAAGCTTTCGGTTCCCGCCGGGGCCGGACGTACGGGCCGTCGTGTCGCGGTCAGGGGCGGGCGGAAGCTCCTTTCTGAAGCCTCCATCCCTTGTCCTGCAAACTCCCACGATGTCTCCTCACGTCCTGTGCAGAGCTGGGGTGCTGGGGCCCGGGAGGAGTGGAGGCGGGGGCGGCTTTGGCAGCCGAGGGTGGGTTGAACCCAAATCCGATCCCTTGGGCGTCTGTGAGCATCTCCGTGTTCTTGGTAGGACTTTTCCAATGCAACTGTTTCTCCATCCTACAAATATTTGCCGAACCTTGTCTAGGTGTTGGCTACAGGGCCAGGCGCTGAGGTGAGCAAAAGCCAGCTGAAGTACCTGCACCCAAGAGGCTTGCAGTCTGGTGAGGGAGACGGACAAAACTGTAAAATTACAAGAATGATGATGTGCAGGGAGGGGGACCGGACCGTGCCGCCTTGCCCTGAGTGCAGTCATGCGCCCAGCGTCCAGGAACTAAGGCAGGAACACGCTACAGTCAGGCGCCGCGCGACAGACCACATATCCCAGAATAAGGTCATAGCGCAACCGAAAACTGCCCCGCGCCTCGTGACCTCTCAGCCCGCATAGCGTTAGTGTGTGGCCACCGCCGTGCTGTGCTGCCGGTCTTCTGCGAGAACAGCCATGCGATTCTGTGCATCCACAAGACCTGATGACGACCGTAAATGGCTCTTACTCACTTATGCACTTGCTTTTTATGTTTCACCCCCAGCTGCCTCATACATCTCCTGCGACTGTGTCTGGACTTGTGCTTCATCGAGTCTCGGGTGGTTTTGTACGAGCCATAGGCTGACCTATGTGTGTATATATTTGCACATCATAGATTACATAATGGCGCATTTCTCGGAATCGGTCCTGCTTCTCAAGTTATGCTTGACTGTATTATTCTGAGCTGGAGTGTAACTAGAAGAGGGGAAAGTCATCATGGGGATAGAGTGGTGTTGGCGGCGGAGTGTGTGTGTGTGTGTGTGTGTGTGTGTGTGTGTGTGTAGGGGGCTGTGGTGAGCTCTGGCAGCAAACCCAGCAAAGAGCTTGGTCTGTTGCAGAAACGACAGGAAACCAGTGGGATAGTGTGGCTTTGAAGTAGGACAGCAGGGGTTAACACAGCAGCCTACCCTGCTAGTCGTTTTGGTTTTCTCTCTGAGCAATGAGAATCTTCTGAAGGATTTTAAAGGAGGCAGGTAGGGGTGAGTGACTTATGCTTTGACTTTTTAAATTCTTTCCAGATGTCTTACTAAGCTAAACTGGCATGTAAGGCTTTGTTGGATGAATGTTTAGAAGATATGTTCTCACCAGGCTTTAAAATAATAAAATAATTGGGTTCCTGCCATCCATGTGGCAGACCTGGGTTGAGTACTGGTATCCTGACTTCAGTCCAGCCCAGTCCCAGCCATTATGGACATTTGGGAAGTGATCTAACACATGGGAGCGCTCTATGTCTCTGTTTCTCTCTGCCTCTCACATAAATACATTTTTTTAAAATGAGAACTACTGGGAAGCTCAAGGCATTGTCCATCCTGCTTCCTTCCAGTATGTCTAGTGTCGAATCACAGTTTTTCAACAGCCAGGTCACTTTTTTGAGGCTTAATGATCCAAATAAATTTAGAGATAGTTTGTGTGAGAGTAGAATTTTTTTTTCTATTTAAGTTAGTGCAAAAGGTTCTACCATGTTTTCCTGTACCATGAAAAAATTGAGTTTCCACTTAAGGACCACGGTATTGAAACCACAAGGCACATGTGAACATATGCCATGGGAATGCGTCATCCTCAGACGGGAGCTATGGGCTGTAGCTCCCCTCCCTAAACCACAGTGCAAATCCATGCATCCTCTCCCCTACTATCTTGAGTGGAGTAGGTAGAATTCCTGCAGAAGTCTGTGATTTCATCCTAAATGTCACCACAGCACCTTTTTTTTTTTTTTTTTTTTTTTATTCCATGGTGTTCTACCTCTGAAAGCAGGGATGTTTGGGGCCAGCGCTGTGGTGTAGTGGGTAAAAGCCACCACCCACGGCACCAGCATCCCATATAGGCACCGTTTTGAGTCCCAGCTGCTCTACTTCTGATCCAGCTCTCTGCTAATGTGCCTGGGAAAGCAGCAGAGGATGGCCTAAGTCCTTACGCCCCTGCACCCAGATGGGAGACCTGGAAAAAGCTCCTGGCTCCTGGGTTTGGATCAGCACAGCTCCAGACATTGCAGCCATCTGGGGAGTGAACCAGCAATGGATGACCTCTCTCTCTCTCTCCCTCTCTCTCTTACTCTGCCTCTCAAATAAATAAATAAATCTTAAAAAGAAAGTGATGTTTGAGGATGGATGATTTTGAAATCAATTCATAGTTTTTTCATAATATATCTTTTCTACGAACTTTTTAAAGGATCTCACATAAGCATGGAGTACAATTTTTTTTTGCATTAGAATAACCTTTTTTATATCCCTTTTCTGTGAACTTTCAGAAGTACTCTTGTGTATTCTTTTGCTTCCATGGTCACAGAATCCTAAGAGATTGTGTACCTTTAACTTTCCCATGAGAGTCCCAGTGTTTCTAGCAAGAAAACACTCCAAGGACTATTCTTTGATCTACAGATGCCGTCTAGGGACCAGTTACTCCAGACCCTTAAAAACAGTGTTTCCAGATGTTGTATTTCAAAGGCTATCTCTTTAGGGTACTTCCCAAATACCTAGGTTCTACTTCAGAGTTTCTAAATTAGAATTTTTGTGGGTAGAACCCCAGGATCTGAAATTTCAGCAAGCACCCCAAATGATTCCTATGCAAGCAAACTAAAGATTGAAAACCATTGTCTGAGAAAGGAGTAGCTTGGTTTTCTAACTGAATCCTAAATTCTAGTTAATGTGTCATTTAACTACATATTGTTACATACTAGTTCATCAGGGTTACCTTTCACAGTTTGAATACTTTCCGTGTAGGAGGGCTTCCTGTCTTGTTTACTGAGCAGCCTGCCACTGGCCTGGGGCTTTAACACTTATCTGATTTAATCTTTTCCATATGTTTTAAACCAGAAATTACCAACTCTTATAAATCAAGTCCAAGAAAGCTCACAAAGCTTTTAGTTAGTTTTCTTACTACAGAAAAATTTAAATACATCAAAAAGTACTCAGGAGACAAGAGTCGCCATAAACTTCATGGAGAACTGATATAATAGAAAACCATGTGTGGATTTCTTTTTTTTTTTTTTCTTTTTTGACAGGCAGAGTGGACAGTGAGAGAGAGAGAAAGAGAGAAAGGTCTTCCTTTGCCGTTGGTTCACCCTCCAATGGCCGCCACGGCCGGCGTGCCGCGCTGATCCGAAGGCAGGAGCCAGGTACTTATCCTGGTCTCCCATGGGGCCCAAGCACTTGGGCCATCCTCCACTGCACTCCCAGGCCACAGCAGAGAGCTGGACTGGAAGAGGAGCAGCCAGGATTAGAACCCGGCGCCCATATGGGATGCCGGCACCGCAGGCAGAGAATTAGCCAAGTGAGCCATGGCGCCAGCCCCAAATAAATAAACATTTCTTCAAAAACTTCTGTACTAAAAATAGTTATTTTTAAATTTCGTTCTCCAGGAGCTTTGGAAGTCTCATTAATGAGCTCCGGGAATCATTTGCTACTTTCAGTTCTCAACAAATGGTCCACGTTGTTATCTGTACTCCCCTTCATTTTCTGTATTATTTCCCCCCTATATTATCTGAGGCCAACACCAGGCATAGTTTCATCTTAAAGGAGGGGTCGTGGGAACCTTGATTGGTAGCCAGTCAGCCAGGAGCACACAGCACAACCTGGGGCTTGCCATTGCTGTCAAAAACAGGGGCAGTCTCATGGGACGGAGGCTTCCCCTGTAGGATGTGATACTATGTCCAGGCAGACGGGCTCAGAACTGGAGTGTTGGTGTCCACAGGAGAGCTGCTCGTTTTAGAACATCCCCACACATCTGGTCACAGGAATGTGCTGTGTGGTGTGAGAGGAGGGAGAAGACAACATTTGTGGTTTCCCTTCACTGCCTCTTACCATTCAGAGCTCAGCTCCTTTGCTGGCTTCTCAGAGACCCTTACCTGGGCACCCTGTTTGTCCCATGGCACCACCCATCGTGTTATCCTGTTTTCTTCTTCAGTCACTTCCCATCACTGATGGACACATTATTATTCATTGACTCCCGCTCCCACTAAAGTGAATTAGGACCTTTTATGCTTTGTTCATCACTGTAGCCGTGCACTCACATGTTGTGGTCTCAGCAGAAATTCTCTTAAGGTGATGATTTCAACCATGCAAAATCTCCAGGAGCCAGGAGCTTCCTCTGGGTCTCTTGGGCCCTGCACCCTCCTAGTGCAGGGGCCCAAGGACTTGGGCCATCTTCCACTGCTTTCCTAAGCCACAGCTGGATTGGAAATGGAGCAGCAGGGACTAGAACTGGCGCCCTTATAGGATGCTGGCACTGCAGGTGGCAGCTTTAACCACTACGCCAAGGCTGGTCCCTTGATTTTTTTTAATGGCTGTTCTTACTCATTATTCAGGCGTGAAGTATCAAAGTAATGCCCTCTCTAATGCTGCCTCCCAGTCTCTAGTGTATGACCCGTTTTCTTTTCTTTTCTTTGACAGGCAGAGTTAGACAGTGAGAGAGACAAAGAAAGGTCTTCCTTCCATTGGTTCACCCCCCAAATGGCCACTACGGCCAGCGCACTGCGCCGATCTGAAGCCAGGAGCCAGGTGCTTCCTCCTGGTCTCCCATGCAGGTGCAGGGCCCAAGCACTTGGGCCATCCTCCACTGCCTTCCCAGGCCACAGCAGAGAGCTGGACTGGAAGAGGAGCAACTGGGACAGAATCCAGGGCCCCAATCGGGACTAGAACCCAGGGTGCCAGCGCCGCAGGCGGAGGATCAGCCTGGTGAGCCGCGGTGCCGGCCAGACCCGTTTTATTTTCATCAGTGCACCGCTTAACACTGTTTTTGTTTTTAATTTTCATGTTGCTGTTTAATTTGTAATATTTGCCCTATCCTATATTAACGTGAGCACTGGGACTGTGTATGTGTTCTCCAGCCTCAGACAGGGCCTGGTGCAAATGAGACATTCCGTACATAACTGCTGAATGAGCGGAAGACAGAAATCCAGGCCTGTGACCTGAGAGCCGAAAGAGGGTTCGCGAGCTGGTTCTCTGTCCACGCAATAGAGTATTTTTTCCTGACATCTTGAATATTCGTACGGCTTCCACGTGTGAGGAAATACCTAAGGATTCTGAGTCCCAAAACCAGAGGATGCATTTCCACACTACCTCTCTCTGGATTTAGCAAACAGTAACAGAGCGCCAATAAGGTGCTGGGCGCTGAGCACAAAAGGCCGAATAATGCACAGTGACTTCCCTTGGAAAGGTTCCTGAAGTTTTGGGAACACCTTCAACCTCCCAAAGAGCAGTACCTCCCAACTGAACCTTCCAGGGTAGCCCCGCCCCCTGCCCCGCCCCCAGCACTGCGCCCCGCCCCAACACGGTGTCACGCCCCCTGCCCCTCCCCCAACTCTGCGCCCCGCCCCAGCCCCGTCCCCAGCTCAGGGCCCCGCCCCCGGCCCAGGGGCGTGGCCGGCAGCAGCCATTCAGGGCCCCCCACGAGGCTCAGCGGCAGTGACGTCAGAGTGGCGCACGCACCTGCGCCGCGGCTACGGCTCTGCGGAGAGATAGTCACGTCCCGCCGCCGCAGGTCGTGGCGTCGCTGCGCGGCGGCGCCGGACTTCCGTAGCCCCGGTGCGGGCCGGCGAGCGCCGGGCAGTCGCGAGCCGTCTTCGCCGAGCGCCATGGCCGCGGCCTGGCGCCGTCCGCTCCTTGGCCTGCTTTCGCTCCTGCAGATGGCGGGCCTGGCGCAGTGCTGGAACGACCCCGGTGAGTGCTGTCGGGGCCCTGAGGCACCCCCGGCCGCGTGTGCTGGTCGCTCTGGTCGCTCGTGTCTGTGCTCTGGGCTGTTCCTCTGTGTCCAGCCCAGCCCGTCCCGGCCCTGCGAGCCCAGAGCGGACGGCGCGGGACGCCGCTGTCTGGGACGCCCGCGCTTTGCCCCCGCCTTTCGCGGGGTGCGCTGCGTGTCTGTCTGTGTCCTGCTGGCCGATGTCCCCCGGCCGCCTGTTGCCGGCCTCGCCGTTGCCACGCCGCGGGCAGCCTCGGGGTCGCTCGGTGACAGTGCTGTGTCGGCGGGCCGAGCTCCCGCTGCTCTCGCTGTCCTTTGCCCGGAAACTCAGGGCCTCGTGCCGGCGTCCCCGCTTGCGTTTCGGGGTTCGCAATTTAATAAGAAGTATTGTCATCATTTTCTGTGATGGTAAATGATTTCTGAGCAACAGGCTCTTTGATATCAGTGCGAGGGGACTTCAAGCGGAATTATAAGATATGCTTTTTTTGGTATGAAAATACTTTTGAAGCCTTGCTACTTTTTTTTCACAATGTGCATTTTTCATGACATTTTGGAGCCCTTGAAACAACATGGATTTCAACCTTTTTTACACCAAAATAAACTTTTAATTCCATTTTCCACAGAGTGAAGTATTCTTGAAGGGTATTGAAGTGTAAACAATGACTTTGACAATGAAAACATTATTTTTGGTTTGAGGAATGGAAAGCACACCACTATTGCAATTATGATTAGAAATGCCTACCTAGTTTATTCCTGTCAGATCCTGTTTTATTCCTGTTGGTTGAAATGAGAAAGGTGCTGCTTGCAAACACTTTGAGTAGCCCATTTGATGTGGACGTTTTATTATCAGATAAAAGGCCAAGTTGAGATTAAACGTGCATTTTCTCTCTCTTTTTAAAGATTTGTTTATTTTGAAAGAGTAAAAGAGAGGGAGAGACAGAAAGAGGGATCTTCCATCTGCTGGTTCACTCCCCAGATGGCCACAACAACCAACACTGGGCGGGGCTGAAGCCAGAAGGCAGGAGCTTGTCTGTGTCTCCTGCTTGGTTCAGGAGTCTGAGCACTTGGGCCGTCTTCCACTGCTTTTCCCAGGCCGTAGCAGAGAGCTTGGTCAAAAGTGGAGCAACTGGAACGGGAACTGGCGCCCATATGGGGTGCTGGTGTTGCAGGCGGTGGCTTTACCCACTGTACCACAGTGCTGGCCCCTAAATGTGCAGTTTCTTTATGTATTCCTAGACGCTTTTATAGATGGTGACTTGAACAGAATTACATTTAAAACCTGGAATGAAACATTAATTTGTTGGACCTGCAATCAGTTCTGAAACACAAAAAGAAGTTTACTGGTAAAGGGGTTAGGAGAATTTTATATATATATATATATATATATATGATGAAATTCAAATTAATGGTGAATCACTCCCTGATGGCTTAGTCCACTAATGATGTGAAATTATTATTTTGGAACAAAAAGCCCCAAAATGTAGAGTAAACTTGATTTTTATAAATTCTGCTTCACCCTAAGTTTCCTTTGATTAACTGTTTTATGAAGACTTTATGGGGATAGCTTTTACCAGGTTCTTCAGTAGGCTAGCACTTGCTTCCTAATTTATCTGTTGTTTGACTTTGGATGTCCTGCTTTGTTTTTAGCTAAAGCGGTGAAGAATTTCCACAAATCAGTATTAATGTAATCATTCTTCTGGGTTTTGGGAATAGCAGTGAACAATAGAGTGTCTCGTCCCCAAGGAGTTTATATCCAGGAGCTGAAATAGGCAGTAAACATACACACATTTAACTAGCACATGTCCTGTGAAAAGTGGCGTCTGTGGTTTAAACAGGTAGAGAGACAGCGTGTCCAGGGAGAAATGGGGGCTTAAAAATACACATATATGTTGGTCAGGGAAGAAGTCGCTATTAAGATGACTTTGAGTCAGAAACCAGAAGGGCGAGGAGGAGTAAATGCCCTGATCAGACGCGTGTTTCTAAAGGCTCGCTGGGGCTGCTGACTGGAACACAGACTGCGGGGAAGCAGGGGACCAGTGGAGAGGGGCTCAGGCAGCAGGTGTGGGGCGTGGTGACCGCCTGGAGCAGGCGGGAGCTTGCAGGTGGAAAGAGTGGCAGATGCACTTCTCACCTGTTTTGAAGGTGAAGCCGACAGGATGGTCCAGGCACGAGGAGAGAGATGACAAGGAAGACTCTCAAGGTTTTTGTCTTGAGAAATGTGGAGTTACCATTTCCTGAGATTTGGAAGAATGGGGGAGAGGGATCTAATTTGAGAGAGTTTGGTTTTGTTTTTCTAAATATTGGGACTTGAAGGTGGTTTTTGTGAGGCTGGACTTCAGGGAAGTCTTGAGTGTCCCCTGATGGACCCAGTGGAGTGTGGGCATTTGTGTTTCTTCTTAGACCTGAGGAGCTGAAGGGAAAAAGATGTAGGGTTATGATAGTGGTACTACGGTCAGAGTTACACAGAGAGAAGGGGAGGCAGAAAGAGAGAGAGAGGTCTTCCATCCACTGGTTCACTCCCCAGTTGGCCACAATGACTGGAGCTGTGCCAATCTGAAGCCAGGAGCCAGGAACTTCCTCCTGGTCTCCCACGTGGGTGCAGTGGTCCAAGGACTTGGGCCATCTTCTACTGCTTTCCCAGGCCACAGCAGAGAGCTGGATCGGAAGTGGAGCGGCCGGGACTAGAACTGGCGCCCAAATGGGCTGCCGGCACTGCAGGCAATGGCTTTACCCGCTACACCACAGCACCAGCCTCCCAGAATCTAACTCTTAAAACATTCACAGTAATAACAATTATTTGAAAGGCAGAGTTACAGAAAGGCAGAGGGAGAGACAGAGAGAGAGAGAAATTCTCCATCTGCTGGCAGTTTGTTACCTGAGTTCTATTTGACTCATGTTTTTTAGAGTCACTAATGGAATTTAAAAAAAATTTTTTTTAGTTATTTATTTGAAAGAGTTACAGAGGGAGAGAATGATTGATTGATTGCTCTCCCATCTGCTGGTTCACTCCCCAGGTGGCCCAGTGGTCAGGGCTGTGCCATGCTGCAGCCAGGAGTTTTTTGAGTTTCCCACATGGGTGGAAGGGGCTCAGACTCTTGGGCCACCCTCCGTTGCTTTTCCCAGGCCATTAGCAGGGAGCTGGATTGGAAGTGGAGCAGCCGGGACATGAACCAGTGCCTTTATGGGATGCTGGTGTTGCAGGCAGTGGCTTTACCTGCTGTGCCACAGCGCCAGCCCCTAGTCGTCTCATTTTAACTGCTGTGGAATATTCCGCTGTAAGGGTAGATCAGGATTTTTTATTTATTCACCTGTTGATGGACATTTAAATCCTTCAGTGTACTTCAGGAATATGTATGTATTTTTCCATTTTAATTAATCATTACTGTTACATGATACCAACTTTTCAGGTTAACTGGTTTAGCAAAAATCTCAAAGAACTTGTGTTGTAGAAACATTCAGCTTGAAATGCAGAGAGATCTTAGAGGCATGACGATCTAAATTTTCTGCCAAGACCTCTGTGTTGTTGGGGTGGCTTTGAGAAGCTGAGTCCTCGGCTCCTGTCACCCTGCAAAGGCCCCATTTGGGACTGTTGCCTGGGGGAGAGTTTGGTTAAGATCGAGTGCCTTCTGTGTCTGACAGCCGCGGGCTCTGTGTTCCTCCTGTTTCAGACAGGGTGCTGCTGCGGGACGTGAAGGCGCTGACCCTGCACTACGACCGCTACACCACCTCCCGCCGGCTGGAGCCCATCCCCCAGCTGAAATGTGTCGGGGGCACAGCGGGCTGTGATGCATACACCCCCAAAGTCATCCAGTGTCAGAACAAAGGCTGGGATGGCTATGACGTGCAGGTAATACCCACTGCATTGGTGGCAGTCTAAATGGCGTTTTTACTCAATGAGCTGTTTATTGGGACAGTGTTCAGTATTTTTTGGAAGTACATATGAAAAAATATCAAGCCAGCCTAAAATATAGAAATAAGTCAGTCACTTTGCCTATAAAAAAAATCTTCCTTCATAAGGAGTGAGCTGGTTCTAAAGCATGGAAATAAATATTTATTGTTATTTGCATAGTATGACTTTCTTCTAAGATGTTAGTAAACTGTCAACATTTATTTTGTGTACTTAAAGGGAGGGTTGGGGGATCTCTTTGCTTGTCATTTCCCTGTCATTCCTCTAAAAGTAGCAATCTGCTCTAAAGATACAAAGTTAAGATGATCAGGAATCCCGGACTGTAAACAGTAGGGGTACCTTGTTCCTGCTGAGCTGGGAACACTTGGTTTTAACACTGTTTTAGAACTGAGGGTGACTGCGGAGTGGAAGCGTGTCACTGGGCTTTACTGCCTTTGGAACAGTGGCATTGTGTACACAGGGCAGAGCACTGCCTTGAAGTTCTAAAACTGAATGAGCATTGGGGATGCAATAGATTTTATTACACACACTTGGTTTAAATCACTAATCACTATTTAGGTACTTCTACTTGTATTCTGTCTGCTTTCAAGAAGTTTTTTTTTTTTTTTTTTTTTTTTTTTTTTACAGGCAGAGTGGACCACAGTGAGAGAGAGACAGAGAGAAAGGTCCTCCTTTGCTGTTGGTTCACCCTCCAATGGCTGCCGCAGCCAGCGCGCTGTGGCCGTCGCGCTGCGCTGATCTGAAGGCAGAAGCCAGGTGCTTCTCCTGGTCTCCCATGGGGTGCAGGGCCCAAGCACTTGGGCCATCCTCCACTGCACTCCCGGGCCATAGCAGAGAGCTGGCCTGGAAGAGGGGCAACCGGGACAGAATCTGGCGCCCTGACCGGGACTAGAACCCGGTATGCCGGCACCGTTAGGTGGAGGATTAGCCTGTTGAGCTGCTGTGCCAGCCTAAGTTTTTTTTTTTTTTTTTTTTTTTTTTTAAGATTTATTTATTTATTTGAAAGGCAGAGAGACAGAGAGCAGAGACAGAGAGAGGGGTCTTCCATTTTCTGGGTCACTCCCCAGATGGCCGCAACGGCCAGAGCTGTACCAATCCGAAGCCGGGAGCCAGGAGCCTCCTCTGGGTCTCCCATGCAGGTTTAGGGTCCCAAGGACTTGGGCCATCTTCCACTGCTTTCCCAGGCCATAGCAGAGCTGGATTGCAAGTGGAACAGATGAGACTTGAACTGGTGCCCGTATGAGATGCGGGCGTTGTAGATGGGGGCTTTACCTGCTATGCCACAGCGCTGGCCCCTCAAGAAGGATTTAAGGTGATTGCTGTTTAAGCAAGAAACTGGTGTTTGATGATTTCTGCTTCCAATAGAATGATACTCTTGTTTGGTAAAGCCTTACTTACATGGTCTATGCAGTTCAGAGAGAGGGAGTTCATTTTTGTCGGGTAATACTTACAACATTTTCCTAGTATCACTAAGGGAAGTCATAGACTCTAAGGGCTAAAGCAGAAGTCTCACTCCCACTTTAAATTGCTTTAGTCTTGTTGGGAAAACAGCGACAACAGCACACTAATAGTGATGTTGTCCATTAAGCATGTATTAAATGTTTAGGATTCAAAATGGATAATGTGGAATTAAACTTTCTCCTACTCAGATTACATGTAGATCCCAACAAAGTGCTGTAAGGTGCTGGGAGGACTTAGAGGAGGAGGTGTTTGTGCTGGGCTAGGAGGTAATGATCAGATTTTTAGAGCTGGAGAGAGAGAGAAGGGAACAGTGTAAGCACAGAAGTGTAGAGCGTTTTATACACGGACTTAACCATTAGTAACAGGAGGGAGCCTCTTCCAGTCCCGAGAGTTTTCAGTTGAGATGCGGTCCTTAGGGAGTGGGCGCGCCCTGGTGGTAGAGACGCCTGCATCCTTGCATCAGGGTTTGATTGCCTGCTCCTGCTCCAGGCTCCAGCTGCCTGCCACTTGCAGACCCTGGCGGGCAGCACTGATAACTCCAGTATTTGGGTTCCTGCCACCCACATGGGAGACCTGGATTACATTCTGGCTCCTAGCTGTGGCCCCAGCCTAGCTGTGTCATTGAGGACCTTTGGGTTGTAAACCAGCAGATGTGAGAATTCTGTCTCTGTTTCTGCCTTTTAAATAAAATAGTAATAATAATAAATATACTTAGAAGTCACTTTCAATATATATTATTAAGGAATTGGCAGTCAATGTGAAATACTGATATATATATATATATATATATGTAGCTTGTTTTATTTTCCTGAATCAATAAATTTGTCTTCCTTCAAATAAATGTATTTAAGAAAATAGTATAGTAAAAGATGACAATAACAACAGAAATTAAAAAATTGCATATTAATCACATGAAAAACTTTTGGGTTTCAAAGGACATCCATCGAGAAAGTGAAGGCAACCCATAGAATAGGAGGGACTTGTATCTAGAATATATAAAGTATTATAACTCAGTAAGCAGACAATCAAATTAAAAATGGAGAAAGTACCTGAATAGACATTTCTCCAAAAGAGGTATACATATGGCAAATAAATACATGGGAAAATGTTCATCATCATTAACCATCATAGAAATGCAGATCAAGGGGGCAGCGCTGTGGTGTAGCTGGTAAAGCTGCTGCCTGTAATGCTGACATCTCATATTGGTGCTGGTTCAAGTCCTGGCTGTTCCACTTCCAATCCAACTCTCTGCTATGACCAAGTGCTTGGGCCTCTGCATCCGTATGGGAGACCCAGAAGAAGCCCCTGGTTCCTGGCTTCAGATCAGCCGAGTTTCAGCCATTGTGACCATTTGGGGAGTGAACCAGCGGATGGAAGATTTCTTTCTCTCTGCCTCTGCCTCTCTGTAACTCTGCTTTTCAAATAAAATAAATCTTAAAAAAAAAAAGCATCTTGAACCACAGTGACAAAATGTTGACATTTTGCACATTTGCTTATGGATTACCTCGTATGTACAGAGGACTATCTAGCTTGAATGTTTAATGGGAACACAGCACACTGTGTAGCCACTACCCAGCGTAAGTGTCGTTGTTATCTTTGACGCTTGTTTGCCCTTCACCGATACAGAAATATGCATCATTGGGAAGTTGGTGATTCCCTTGTTTCAATATGCAGTTTTATGAGTGGCATATAGCTCAAATAATATATATTAAATGAAAAAAGTCTTTGGTTCTAATAACTTAGTTCTGGTTTTCTTCACAGTGGGAATGCAAGACTGATTTAGATGTTGCGTACAAATTTGGAAAAACTGTGGTGAGCTGTGAAGGCTATGAGTCCTCTGAAGACCAGTACGTCCTGAGAGGCTCCTGTGGCTTGGAGTATAACTTGGATTATACAGAACTCGGCCTGAAGAAGCTGAGAGAATCTGGCAGACACCAAGGCTTTTCTTTCTCTGATTATTATTACAAGCTGTACTCTGCAGACTCCTGCGGCCTCGGTGGATTGGTAACCATTGTGGTGCTGCTTACGATTGCCTTTGTCGTCTATAAGTTGTTCCTTAGTGATGGGCAGTATCCGCCTCCACCTTACTCTGAGTACCCGCCATATTCCAGCCAATACCAGAGATTCACCAGCTCTGCAGGAGCGCCTCCCCCCGGCTTTAAGTCCGAGTTCACAGGTGGGTTTCCCTGCTTGAGGGCCGTGTACAGGGTGAAAGCGAGGGGTGCGTCCTGTGCTCATTTTTTTTTTTTTTTACAAAAAGGAGATGGTTGTGTTGGGAAACCAGAGTAGATTTGTTTTGTTAGGCTTTACTTTCTACTTCTTTTTACCTCTTTTGTTCTGCTTTTCTAAAAGTCATTGAGTATTGTTAGCATTTTGAGGCTGTTTGATTAAATTGCAAATTAATCTGGAAACTTGATGAGATACAGTGGTAAGCATTTATTTTGAGCTCTGTCTCATGTTACACACAAACGTTAATTCATTAGGTAGTATAGATCGCCACATAAAAGATGAACAAGCAGAGCTGCTCTGTCATGACCTGAGGCTGGGCAGAGATTCCTTAAACAGAACACGGAAATACTAACCACAGGAGAAAGGATAAGTTAGACTGTATTTACATTAAGAACACCTGTCTATCACAAGACATTACTAAGAGGGTGGTAAGGCAAGACACAAACCGAAAATGTTTGCAAAGTGCATTTTTAATAAGAGGTGTGTATCAAGAATCTGTTCACACAAAGAATTCTCACAAATCTCAGAAAAGACAACCCCCTTTTAAAAATGAGCAGAGGACTCAAACAGCCATTTTATAGAAAAGGAAGCTCTCCAGTTGGCCAATAAAAATAAGAAAAGATGCTCCATATCATCAGTGTTCAGGAAAGTGCAGAGTAAAACCACGTGAAATTATTTTTAACCAACAGGAAAACACTTAATGGCTAGCATTCAAAAGAGAGCTCTGGGTTTTAGCAAAGACATGGAGAGATAAGAATTTTCATGCTTGGCTGGGAGGAGTTAAAATGTTGAAACACTTTGGATAACTGTTACACCTACTGAAACTAAGCACGTGCTTTCCCCACGATGAGCAGGTCCATTCCGAGATGTGTACCAAAGAGAAGTGAGTGAATACGTGCAGAGACCTGCGCAGGGATGTTCCTAGCAGCTTTATTCATAATGGCTAAGACCTGGAAATAGAATATCCGTAAACATTAGAATGAGATAGGTTGTGAGTTTTTCATCCAATGGATACTTACACATAAATTGGAGAAAAAAACCAACCCAAATTATTACATGAAATAGTAGTAGGATTGACTGTCAGAGACATAATGATGTGGTGGACAAAAGAGTCCATATTGTGTGATTTTGCTTGTAAGAAGCTGAAGAGTGGGTGAAACTGCAGTGTGGGGGATGCAGTCAGTGGCGCCAGCTTCTCACGTAGGCGCCCTCTCTTGTGACTTGTCACGAGGGAGCCTTCCACGGGGGTAGGGAAAGGTTATTGCTGGTCAGTGGTGCTTGGTTACCCAGATGGGCGTGTATGTGTGAGCTTATTGTCCCATACATGTGCGATTTGCACAGTTCCCTACGTGTATCTTTTACATCTATTTAGAAGAAAGCTTCCTCCGAGCAAAAGGGACCTTTAGGGCTCCTTAAGATCTGACTTCGCAACGATCTGTCTTCATCTGGATTTCTCCCTGAGACTCTGATTCAACTCTGACTGGAGCTCTTGGGGGCTTTCCTGATGCAGAAAGGAACTTAACTCTGGAAAGTGGGACCGTCTTAGTGGCTGATCTTGATCAGGGTAGATGTAATCTTACAGAACACACCGCCACCCCTACCCCCAGGCCCCAAACATGCCCGTCCTTCTCCATGTCTATGGGAAGTGTGCTCCATAGTTATAAACCAGCATGTTACAAATATGTTTGTAAATATAACTTGTTCATAAGTTAACCAATAATGTAGAATAGACACTATAATTGAAATGTCTTGTTACTTTTGCTTTCCCTGGCTATGCTGTGTTTAAGTGAGGATGCCTAAGAAGTCGTTTTTATCTTTAGGACCACAGAATCCTGGCCACGGTGCAGCTTCCGGTTTTGGCAGTGCTTTCACAGGACAAGGATCTGAAAATTCAGGACCAGGGTTCTGGACTGGCCTGGGAACTGGAGGAATCTTAGGATACTTGTTTGGCAGCAATAGGTAGGCTTTGCGTTGATCTCATTTGCCCTTTAATTTAGCATTTCTTTGGAGGCTTCTTTGTTTTGCTTACTTGTTGACTACATTTCATTTTATTAAGGAAAATAAGATATGACATTAAATCAGATCAGTGGTGGTGGGAAGTGCTGTATGTGCTTGGTCAGTACTGTGTGTATTTTTTTTTTTTAAAGATTTATTTATTTATTTGAAAGACAGAGTTACACAGAGAGAAGAGAGGCAAAGAGAGAGAGAGAGGTCCTCCATCCGCTGGTTCACTCCCCAATTGGCCGTAACGGCCGGAGCTGAGCTGATCTGAAGCCAGGAGCCAGGAGCTTCCTCTGCGTCTCCCACGCGGGTGCAGGGGCCCAAGGACTTGGGCCATCTCTGCTGCTTTCCCAGGCCATAGCAGAGAACTAGATTGGAAGAGGAGCAGCTAGATCTCAAACTGGTGTCTATATGGGATGCTGGCACTGCAGGCAGTGGCTTTACCTGCTATGGCCCAGTGCTGGCCCCTCTTTTTCTTTGTGTTCCATCCTATGACATCCTTATAGGTATTATGAGATGGAAGAAAGTTTTCACTTGAGATCCAAGAACTTGAGAGAAAGCAGTGACGAGTTCTGAGCCTGGTGATTAAGATGCATTCTGTGGCAAGTACCTGAGTCGCAGTCTGGCTCTGGCCCCTGCTTCCTGCTGATGCAGGCCGTGGGAGGCAGTGATGATGGCTCAGATAATTGGGTTCCTGCCACCCTGTGAGAGACCTGGATTGAGTTCCTGGTTATTGTTTCAGGCATTTAGGGAATGAATCAATGGATGGGACTCTCTCCCTCTCATTCTCTCAAAAATTATTAAAAAAGAAACTGAGAAGGCAAGAAAGAAGGCAGCATTTAGGGACTGATGAGTCTGGTTTGATAGAACCATAGAATTGAGGCCGGTAAAGAGTTGGGGTCATGTTTTGGAATGTCCTGAGTGTTAGTTTATGTTTCATTTGAGTGTGCATGAAGACCCCCTGGCATGTTCTTTCTCCATAGCAATGACTCTAACTATAGCAGAAATACAAATAGTGTTTCATGTTACCTCGGGTACACTGGAGCATCCAGGAAAGAATTCTTTATAAAGATGTTCCAGTGGTTTAGAAGTAGGAAGGTCTTGAAAAATAATGGTTGCAAGAGCACTGCCTGACTCACCTTTGTGTCTCTAAAGAGCAGCAACGCCCTTCTCAGACTCGTGGTACTACCCCTCCTACCCTCCGCCGCACTCCGGCTCGTGGAATAGTCGGCCTTACTCGCCGCTTCGTGGAGGCCCCGGTAGCTACTCAGCGTGTTCAGACTCAGAAACGAAAACCAGAACAGCCTCAGGTAAGAGCAGAGATAGCAAAAGGTATTTTATGTAGCATCACGTGCAGAAATAATTTGAGAGCTTCGCAAGTTGATGAACTGTGAATTTAGCAATCATGGCTTTGTTTGGTATACTCACCAGAAGTACTGATAGTACACTTAACTGGGATTAAAATATCCAGATTCATTGTTTCTTACACTTGTAAACATTTTAGGGATTTGATTTAGGGCTCCATGCTGCCACTAAACAAGGTTTTAACTTGAGCCTTTCCATATGTGTGTAGCTCTGTGATCACTAGAGATCCTTTAAACTCTAAACCAGAACTTTTAATAAAGCCTTGCATTTCTAAAATTCAGTAAATTTCAGAAACCGTAATGAGCCATACTTTGTGAAAAACATGATGATGTTTACTGCCAGGCTAAGAGGACATTGTATAAAAAGTAAAGATAAAATGTAAATTAAAAAAATAGCTGTTTGAAGTTAAACAGCTTTCACTCCCAGCAGCAAATGAGGGGTAGTGGGTAATGAGTAGATTGCTTTG
Organism: Oryctolagus cuniculus; assembly: GCF_964237555.1. Taxonomy (NCBI): domain Eukaryota; kingdom Metazoa; phylum Chordata; class Mammalia; order Lagomorpha; family Leporidae; genus Oryctolagus; species Oryctolagus cuniculus. The sequence goes on along the minus strand of NC_091433.1, from coordinate 80,130,159 downwards.
AATTTGATTAGTTTTTTTTCACAAGGAGGAAATTACTATTAATTATTGAAATTGATGGGAAAATAGGTTTTAAAAATGTAAGTGAAATTCTGATGTTAATTTGAATATAAATTGATTTGAAAAACTGATATCACCTATTAAAATTGATTCTGCACTTTCCTGGGGTGCAGGATGTTTTATTCTCAGATAAGGTCATCTCCTGGTATCCATGGGGGATTGGTTCCAAGACCTGCTACAAATAAATACCAAACTCTGTGGATGCTTGAGTCTCTTAAATAAAACGGTGTAGTGTTTGCATGTCACCATGCACATCCTCCTAAACCCTTAAAATCATTTCTGGATTACCTAGAATACCTAATCCAGTGTAAATACTGTGTAAGTAGTTGTTACACTGTACTGTTTAAGGTGTGATGACAAGGAAGAGGTTGTATATGTTGATTACAGATGCAGTTTTTTCTTACCTGAAATATTTTAAACCTCTGGTTGATTGAATACACAGATGCAGAACCCATGGGGGGTCAGCTGCATGTAGCAGCAGAAATTCATACACTTGTGCCCTGACAGATGGGCACAAGGCTGTTTATGGTATCCCTGTTCGAAACAGCCTCCCAACTGGAAGCAACCCATCCATCCGTCATGGATGAATGGATAGCCATGGATGAATAACTTGGTTCACAGTGGAATATTGCCTAAAATGAAAATAAGCAGATGTATGCAGTATAGATGGTTTGCCAAATACAAGAAAGCCAGATACAAAAAGAATATATACAATCTGATCATAACATTTATATTATATAAAAATGCATGTTTCCAAACAAGCAAAACTAACCTGTGATGTTAGGATAGTTGCATTTGGGAAGAAAAAGGTGTGGTGATTGGGAGACTATGGAAAAATATGGCTGGTTAGGAAATACCATGACAGAAGAGATCTCATGGTCATGGAAATAAAACATGTACAAAATCATGACTAACAACTGGAAATATATGGAACTTTTAATGAAGAAAAGTCACTGGACATTGCCAAGCAACCTAAGAGAAAATGCAGGAAGAATCGAGAGAGTTTTCAAATGAGAAGACAAGTTATCCTATAGTCTGTTAGTGTGACATGTGCATGCCAGTATGTGTGGGGTCTAAATGACACTGATTCTTCAAAGTCCATACCCTCCATGGTGCTTGCATTTGCTGTCTTTGGTTTCCTGACTGGAAGTTGCTCCCAGCAAGCTCGTGTGAATGGAGTAGGCTTGGTGACCGGGAAGGTGGTCATGGGTGGTGTTTTACTGTCCATGTAATCCTGTCCCCCCGGGAGCTCCTTCTCTCCTTGCCTCATCTCTCTTACTCATTTGCTGACAATAAACATGTAGTACTTTTGTAGTTTTATAAGGAATGCTAATGCATTCAGAAACACTAATATAAATCTACTCTCCTCATCCTAGGGTTTGGTGGTACCAGAAGACGATGAAATTGAAGTCAAGCATTGGATGTGAAATTTCTGATTTTCATCACTTTTGCTTTTAAAAAAGCGCCACCTGCTAACAGCTGGGGAAGGGGAATATTCAAAAGTTCTGTGGTGTTTTGTCCTGTATAGCTTTTTGTATTCTATTATTTGAGGCTAAGAGCTGATATGTGGCAAAATACTTCTGGCATTGTAAGTGTAACATGCGGACGTGTATTATAGTTTTTGAAAGTGATGACTACTGTGAAATCCAGAAAATGTATTTCATTTCTAAAACCTGTGGTGCTGTAAAGCACTGAGAATGAAGGCGTTATACTAAGTAACTAAGTACAGACAGTTCTGATCTTGGTTTTAGTTGATGAGTCATTACCTCATAAAAACAATATTCTGTTTGATTTTATATTGTTTGGTGTTTGCTGTTTGTCAAACATTTAAACCAAGCTCGGGACTACTAATTACGCTAATTTGTTGGTTCTGATCATTTCGGTGGTGTGGGCTTCTCTTCTGGTGAGTGAGAATTCCCTTTGAGAGGAAAAGATAGAAAACAAGCATCTAGAAGGTAGTTGTGAATGATTGTGTGCTGACAAAAATGCTTGGAACCTCCGTATTTCTCCAGTTCCTAAGAGGTAAAGCTCAGAGGCTTCAACAAAGGTCTTTTAATAGCAAAAGCATGCAGTTCTTTGTGGAATCAAATATTATTGTAACTGTTTCAATCGTATATTAAAGTGTCAGAAAAAATCAAAACAAGGAGTTTTATTATTATTTCTACTAGCCTTGGCATAAATTAGGATTAAGTTCTGTCTCCCTAATAGTAATTTCAGGCAGTAGTTTTAAACCTCAAGTATCATTTTATAAGCATTTGGTAAATCATTTGATAAGCATTTCCTAAAAAGTTACTTAAGAGTGGTGTGGAAATCTTTGCTAGAAAAATTGTTTTAAAAAACTGTACTATTGCAGATCATTGGGATATTAATATAACAAGTGAATCTAAAGAGCCGACTGGATTGCTGGCTTTCAGACGACCCTGGCGAGCCTTAGGAATGTTCTGGCAAGCTCCTTCAGAGGCTGCTGAGAGGGCTGGGAGTGTAGCTTACACCTGTGCCTCCCACGGTGTTCCCCTTTGCTCTGTGCTGTATCTGCACTCCCTTGCTGTTTACGGAACAGATTCTGAGGTACCCCCACCCCACACCTGAAACTTTCCAAAATTTACAGACAGCGTAACTGAATCTCATTAGGGACCACAAGGTAGGGCTTCTGCCAAGGGAGACTGGTTGCCTCAGTGGAGCTTGGTGTGCCCGGTTGGCAGGGCATTAAAAAGGAGAAAGAAGAAGTGGAAAGGGAATGGAAGACAAGTGTTGCAGTCTGAGTCACAGGAGATGTGGGGGAATGAGAAGGCCATGTCAAGATGGCTGCTGGCAACAGAAACTGCCTGGCAACAGGCTGTGATTGGATGGCTTCAGAAACTGCCTGGCAACAGGGTGTGATTGGTTAGGGCATAGACCGCCCCTTGACCGGATTGGCTGCCTTGGCTATATAAGCTGCTGTAGCAACTGAAATAAACGTGTCTGCAGGCTGCTCGCCTCTGGCCCGCTTTCACCCCACTCCCGCGGTCTGTGTGGTGACTCTGTGCCTCTTGCCCCCACCACGCTCCTCCTCTCAGAACGAATCCACCTCAACAAGGAGAGTTCCGTAGAAGCTTTCGATGACAGGAGGAAGTTTCTGAGATTTTAACCAGGTAAGGGTATTTGCATGGTTTCCAGCAGGCTTTTCTCTGAAGCTCCTTGGTCTATTCCATTCTTGACCTGTATCCTCCAAGACTGGCTTACCTGTTTCTTTCATAACACATTGCACTCATTTTTACTATTGCACTTAGTATGTTGGGCTATAATTATCTTTTAGGTGGAGGTCTTTCTCACTACTGTGAGCTCCCTAAGGGGAGTCTATACCCTTTTCCTGTCCCCTGCAGCCGTGGCATGGTCATGTGACTAAGTTCTGTCAGTCAGATGCTTCCTTTAGGTTTTTGGACAGAGTGACGCAAAGACCCTAAGAGATGATCAGGTTATGCTCAAGCAGGCCAGATTTACTGCCATGTGCTAACTGGACAGAGGTTCTTGATTCGATTTTTGAGGGGTTAGAAAAGAATCATTAACAGTTTAGTTGGACTCAATGACGGCCTACACCCAAGTCAGAATGCCAGACCTGCCTTGGTTCACGATGGAGGAAGGGATTCAGAGGCTTAGACTGGAGCGTTCCTGTCTTCTCATATAGGACCTGTGCACCCACCCTGGGAGAGTGTGATGCTTCCCCAGGACTGAAGGCAATTTGTGAAGGCGGCCCCACAACTTTGGTTGGTTTTCATTGCTGGTCAGAATAGATGCAACAGTTAACGTGAGCTCAGGGTGTGGAGTCAAATGATGCGGTTATTTCCTCAGTTCTGGAAAGCCTAATTGGAACAGGCATCTTCAGAAACTGGGGAGTCTCTTCATAGCTTCCCTGACCTGTGGCGGGAGGGCTGTTAAGATAAGAAAGGCCAAGGTGAAAATCACCGGAACTGCCTCTGCCTACAGAAATGACAAAGCAGCAGTGGCTGTGATACGGACACTGGGTTAAAGGGTCCCATGGAGGAGGTTCTGGAGGAACATCCAAATTAGGGGTGATGTCTGCCAGGAGTATAGGCGGAATAGAGGGTCACAGGAAGAGTGTAATCCCTGTACCTCAGACTGTGACCTTATTTGGACATAGGGTCATTGTAGGTGGCGTTGGTTAAGTGACAACGAGATTATGCTGTAGTGGGGTGATCCTTAAAGACTCATGTCATTTTTATCTATTTGTTTCAGAGCAAGAGGGAGCTACAGAGATCTTCCACCTGCTGGTTGTCTCCCCAGATGGTCACAATGGCATAGCTAGACCAGGACAAAGCTTTATCTGAGTCTCCCATGTGAATGTTGGTTGAAGTCCTGGCTGTTCCATTTCTGATTCAGCTCCTTGCTAATGCACCTGAGAAAGCAGTGGAAGATAGCCCAAGTGCTTAGGCCTGGGCCACCCGTGTGGCAGACCTGGATGGAGTTCTAGGCTCTTGACTGTCCTGGCCCAGCCCCGGCCATTGTGGCCATTTCTGGATGTCCAGAACTTTTGACTTTAAGATGCTGTGAGAAGGATATTTGTTCAGTAGAAACCATCCTTGGAAGTTTAAATCTGGTTCTTTTTCCTGGCCAGTGCTGTATGGCGCAGCATTCCTTCAGGATATCGGGCAGTGGCAGCAATGCTCCCACTCAGCCCCTGACACTCTGTGCTGCGCTGTGTTGTCAGCATTTTTGGATATTGTGTTTTGTGTTCTCAAATCCCTTTATATCTTCTATAAATCACATGAGATATTTAGCACCTTCTTATAAAATAGGCCTTGTGTTAGATGATTTGCCCAGCGGTCGGCTCAGGTAAGTGTTCTGAACAAAGGTAGGCTAGGTCAGCAGGATGGGTGGATTATCCTCAACTATGGTAAGTTGTTGTAAATGAAAACAGCATCTGTGTTGGTGAGACATTGATGTGTTAGAGGACAGGAAAGGAGTCTGACCACGGTTCAGGGCTGGCCAGCTCGGTGAAATCTCTAGGGGTCCTGTTGACAGTGAGCATGCCTGCCGTGGTAAAGGGAGACTGGTATGATCTCCCTCTCCCGCACCTCCCCAAAGGGCCCAAAGCTAGTGGGCCTCTGGGGTTTGGAGGCTTCTTTGTTTCTTCCTCCTTCCCTCCTTTCTCCTCCTCTTCCCCTCCCTTCCCTTTTTATTTTTTTAAAACTCCTTACATTCATTATTTTTATTTATTTGAAAGGCATAGTGACACACACACACACACACACACACACACACACACAGGTCTTCCGTGTGCTGGTTCACTCCTCAAATGGCCTCAATGGCTGAGGATGGGCCAGGCGAAACCAGAAGCCAGGAACTTCATCCAAATCTCCAAACTGGGTGTTAGGGACCCAAGTATCTGAGCCGTCACCTGCTGCCTCCCAGGGTGCACATTAGCAGAAAGCTGGATTGGAAGCAGAGCCAGGGCTCAAACCCCGGCACTGATTTGGGATGTGGGGTCCAAGTGAAGACAATGGCCACAGTGCATGCCCTAGAGACAGAATATTTCTTATGTGGTCTGCTACTCTTTTCTATTGAGCAGCTGATCCAAGGGCTGCTAGCTCTCATTGAGACCCAGAACAAGAGAAGGCCCTGTAACAGGCCCAGGCTGTTGGATGAGCTCAGGAAAACCTCTTGCCATTCTGTCCATCACTACTGCCAGAAAGTTCCTATCTCTCTTAGCTTTTCTTGTTTGGTTTTGGTCTCCTTCACTTGATTTCTTTTTTAAGACTTACTTATTTATTTGAAAAGCAGCGAGAAATCTTCTGTTCACTGGTTCACTCTCCAGATGCTTGCAGTGGCTGGGGGCTGGGCCAGACTGAAGCTAGGAGCCTAGAACTCCATCCAGGTCTCCCACGTGTGCAGCAGGGGCCCCAGTACTTGGGCCATTTTCTGCTACTTTACCAACCGCATTATCAGGGAACTAGATCGAAAGTGGAGCAACTGGGACTTGAACCGGCACCCGTATGGGATGCTGGTGTCGCAGCCAGCAGCTTAACCCATTACTCCACGATGCTGGTCCCTATGACCAGACTGTTAACAAAGGTGTGGGGAGATACAGGGAAACCACAATGAGTAGTGAAATAGAACTGTGTAAGCTGCAATAGGGCTGTTGCAAGTGGAGGCCTGGAGTAAGGAGTACTAAGAAGCCTGTCCCTCCTTTTCACCACTGACTAGCAGTAACCCGATTTTCCTTTGATAATTAGAATGAATTACCTTGGCCTATCCGGTAGTTGCCCTGCCCCCTTTTTTGCCTATTTGTTTAGTAGCTTGAGGAGCCCAGACTGGCCAGAAGACGGTTTGGTGTGTCCCGTTCTTCACAACAGTGATTGCTGTGGAAGCATGCCTTCCCTGGACTTCAGCTCCCAAAACCACTCTTGCAGTACCCTCTGTGCACCTTCTCAGTCTCTCAGCTGCCTCCTCCTCTCACTCAAACGGTGTAACACCACGTTGGCTCATCCCTGTACTTTGGAGATTTGAAGAAAACACCATATTGCCAGGCATGGCACGTGGCTTCCTGAGTGGCTGCCAGGGTCCAGATGATGCATAGGAAGTTAACCCAATGGGATGAGTAACGGCCAGTGGAAAGTAAATTCTCCTCTTTTAGGAATTACTACAGGGAATGTCTTCTTGCATCTCTCTTGGAGAAGCCTGTGTGTGAGTGGACCACTGGTCTCGCCGCTCACCGAGAAGCAGTGTCGGTGTTGAGATGCCTTGCCTGCCCCTGCCCCACTTTTTTTTCCCTCACCCTATGTCTCTTTATACATTGCTGTCTAAGTGCTGGAATTTTGCTTGTGTTCTGTCTCCTACACTAACCTAGTTTGTTGTGAAAGTGTTCAGGATGGAAGTTTGGAATTGGATTGTCAATGTGAATCAGAGGTCCTCGAACACTTCTGTTTCCTTAAGTCCTCCTTGCTGGCATGGCACCTTGTCCATCTTACTGAAGAGATTAGCTTCCCTTTGCCTAGAAAGCGCGACATGGACCCACCTGAAACACGTGCTCTGCATGATAACATCTGTGCACAAGACTGCGCCCTGTCGCATCTCTGCTCTCAGACCAGGGGCCAGAGCCAGATCTCAGGCTGATAGGGAGAGACAGTCCCCGCTCTGGGAGATGGATCACATACTGAAGGAATTACACCACCTTGCCAGAATGCACCAGTGAGACCAGGGAGAGCGATGTGTGGGACTTCGTTTGGAAGTTATTGGACTGTGGGACAGGCGAGACATGGAGGAGAGAGGAGAGTTCATATTCACTTGTGACTTGGCTGTCCATGTTCCAAGGATGTGAGGGCCTGGGCCTAATAGGAGGGGGAAATTTAATAGTAAACAGTGCATGAGCAAACAGTGCGTGATTTTGAACTATTTTTGAGAGAGGGACAGAGAGATAACAGAGAATGCTGTCATCTACCGGCTCATTCCCCAGTGCCTGCAGTGGCTGGGGCTGGGTTAGACCAAAGCTGAAAGCTAGGAATGCAATTCAGGTCCCCCATGTGGGTGGAAGGGACCCAATTAATTGAGCCATCGCCTGCTACCTTTTAAGGTTTGCATTGTCAGGAAGCTGAAATTGGGAGTCAGAGATGGGCATTGAACCAAGGTGTTCTGATGTGGGACATGAGTGTCTTAACCAGTGTGTTAACCACCAGGATAACCCCTCGCCCCTAACCTTATCTTTTAATTCCATTTTCCCGAGAACTTTTTGAGATACCCTAATGTTCTGCTAGGATGGTTCCCTAAGTTTGGATGAGATGTTGCCTATAGTCGATGAGATAAGGATGCCAGAATTGCTGTGTATAGTACTAAGTAAAGTGTTAGGAGACTCGGCGAGGTGGGAATGCCGGCACGGACTTACAGGATGAGACTAAATAACCCAGCATCTGGCAGAGGATCCGGGAATCTCCCTTCACTGAGGAAGGAAGGAATGTCCTGGTGAGAGGGTCATTGCTGTGTTTTTACAAGCTCATTGATGGCTGCCTTTCATAGGCAAAGGTTAATAGGAAATGTTGTTATAGAAACGGGAGTTCTCAGTGACAAAAGAAGTGATGGACTTCTGAATCCATAGGTTTCAGCTATTTATTTATTTATTTTAAAGATTATTTATTTATTTGAAAGTTAGAGAGGGGGCAGGAGTGAGAGAAAGAGAAGAGAGGTCTTCCATCTGCTGCTTCAACCCCCAAATGGCCACAATGGCCAGGGCTGGGCCAGGCCGAAGACAGGAGCCAGGAGCTTCTTCCGGGTTTCCCATGTGGGTGCAAGGGCCCAAGAACTTAAGCCATTAGCAGGAGCTGGATCCAGTGGGACTTGAACTCGTGTCCATATGGGATGCTGTCAATGCAGACAACAGCTTAACCCACTATGCCAGAGAGTTGACCCCTCTAGCTCTTTATTGCCAGAGGCAAGGGGATGGACTCCAGACTGGGCAGCAAGGCAAGAGCAGTTTAGTTTTCAGTGGATCTGCATGATATGCTGACGCCATGCAGATGGATGGTGAGGGGAACGTCACCCCAAGAGGGTGGAACTTCCAGCTCTGTATCTGAAATAAGAGATGGCAATAGATACGTGTCTCCACTTTTTCACGGGAAGTGGCCTCTAGTTTGCCTGGATGAAACAAGATTCGAAAGTCGGTGACGAGGAAACCTGGGGAAGAACTAGACAGATGGGCCTCTGTGAACAGACCAGAAATATGATGTCAGTGCTTATTAAGGGTAACCTGGTAGTGGAGACTCATGTGCGTATTATTCAGCTTTCCCCCAGCAGGCCCATTGCTCTTCAGACATGCCTAACAGGCTCCTTCCAAAATGGCTTGATGCAGGACTTCACAGGAATCCCAGGGACGTTGTCCAGATCGCTGAATAAGTCCCTTATGAGGAACCATAGCTTATCTTAAATATTGGGATTCTGGATTAATTTAATTAGGGAACACGAGAGATGCAACCATATTGGTACTTCCGGCTGATAACACCAATTATACTGATTGTGTGAGTACAGAGTTCAGGGGAGATGTTGCTTCCTTGATGTGGGAGAGCGTTTTCTTACTTCAGACTAGGGCAGCCACATCTCTCCAGTACTTTATATTGAGCTCATGAAGATGGTTAAATAAAATGGCACTGCTTCCAGTTTGCCATCGTCTTCCATTTGTGCAATTGACAAATGACAAGAACAAACAAAACCCAACCAAATTCAGGAACTCCCGGTTCTACTCCTTGCACCTCACCACTTAGATTCGGCCTATCTTTTATGGAAGACAAGGGAGGATTTGCATGGTTGATATCCCTGCTAACACTGCTGACTCTGACATCCATGGTAACCACGATACCTTTACTGACTTGGTTTCAGGATTCTCCCTTTCTTGGAAAGTTACGGTTAACTTTAAAGAGCAATGCCAGGTTTTATATTCCCTGAGACTGGATTTTTCATGTCCCCCTCCTAGTCAGGAGTTCTTGTAAAGCAGCCTCTCACTGCACAAAGAGAACCCCAAGTTTCAAAATGTGTGTTAAGCAGCATCGGTTGTCCTGTCCAGCTTCCTCTTTTATCACTAGAGGGCATCAGCGCTCCACTATGCAAATAGCAAGTCCCCTCGGATAGGGAAATCTCACTGTGATAGTAGGTTGCTTGTGATGTTGTTGACCTCAGATCATTTGTTTTTTCAGACTGTTACCAGGATATGAGGGCTTTTCCTCACATCTGCTTTTTACACGAGCTGTCTCTGACAGCCTCTTAGAACTGTGGTGGTCTGCTGTAACTGGCCTCACATTTTTATCATGCAGCCTTAACTCTTCTCTGGATATCAAAAACAGATCCAGATTCGGATCACTTCTCTCCTGTTCTATTACTGTCACCAGGTTCAGGCCTCCTTCATCTATCCATGCCCACGTGCCCTTGCACTGCCACAGCTCTTGGACGAACACGTAAAGAGGAAACTTCAATTAGGCACAGTCCCGGAGGAACTGTGACAAGCAGAAGCCCCTGCCAACCTGTGCCAGGCACTTCTAACTTACATAATTTTATTATTTTGTTTTCCTACATCCTCTCATGAGAATACAAGACTCACCAAGACTCACAAGGGCAGGTTTTTTTTTTTTTTTTTTTTTTTTGTCCATATTGTTTTTTACTGTAACCGCATTGCTCTGATCAATAAATATATTTGAATAAATGATTAGGCAGAGAAATTTCTGTTTTTTTTTTTTTTTTTTTTTTTTTTTTTTTAAGATTTATTTATATATATTTGAAAGGCAGAGATACAGAGAGAGGAGAAAGTTTCCATCCTCTGGCCGGGGCTGGGCTAGGCCAAAGCCAGGGGCCAGGAGCTTCTTCTGGTCTCTACGTGGGTACAGGGGCTCAAGGGCTTGGGCCATCTCCTGCTGCTTTGTCAGGCTCATTACTAGGGAGCTGGATCCAAAGTGGAGCATTTGGGACTCAAACTGACACCCATATAGGATGCCGGCACTGCAGGCATCTACACCTCAGTGCCCTCTGTGGTTGTTCTACACCATGGTAAATGGCTGATACGGCTGGAGCTACTCCGATCTGAAGCCAGGAGCCCGGTGCTTCCTCCTGGTCTCCCATGTGGGTGCAGGGGCCCAAGTACCTGGGCCATCCTCCACTGCCCTCCCGGGCCACAGCAGAGAGCTGGACTGGAAGAGGAGCAGCTGGGACTAGAACCTGGCGCCCATATGGGATGCTGGTGCTGCAGGTGGAAGATTAGCCAAGTGAGCCACGGTGATGGCCCCTAGGAAAGTCTTTGCAAGCAGATGTCTTACTGAAACAGTGAGACTTGTTTTGATCTAGAAAGCTCCCAAAGCCTCATGATAACAGAAGATAAGATCCTTTATTAGATTGTATTTACAGTGGGATACATAAACAGATCAGCTAGCCAGTTATTTTGCTATATATATGCAGGTAAGTTCTCTGCAGAAGCAGATGGGCCCCCCTCCCCATTCCTCCCCTGCCGCCTGCCTTGCCACACACAAAGTTTGGTTTGAATGTTGAGACTGATGATGTGTGTGCAGGGGTGTGGAGTATTACTTACGTAATGGAGGTTCCTGGGGAGAAAAGGGTTGGTCTAAAAGGCCTTGAGGGGGACAGAAAGGCCTGGGTGATGGAGCGGTGGGGCCGCAGGGACAGCTGATGTGTAGGGGCTGCGCCAAAGGAGGGAGATTTATTTCAGTTTGTCCGATGTGTGTGGGGCATGTAGAGACGAGGGAGGAGCAGGCATTAGGGGCAGTGGTTAGCCACTGCTTGGGATGTTCACATCCCGTATGGAAGTGCCCGGGTTCAAGGCTCTGATTCCAGCTTCCTGAGAGGCAGCAGGCGATGGCTCAAGCACTTGGATCCCTGCCACTCAAGTGGGAGACTTGGGTTGCCTTCCAGGCTCTTGGCTTTGGTGCCTGACCCAGCCCGGGCTGTTGTGGGCATTTGGGGTGGTGAGCCAGCACATGGAAGATCTCTGTTTCTATCTCTGTCTCTCTACTTTTTAAATATAGTCAGCCTCCTTGTTGCATATGTGTTCTCCTAATTAAAAATTTTCTTTTTATTCCTAGGACTGAAGTCAGGAACCAGGAGCTCAATCCGTATCTCCCATGTAGGTAGCAGGGACCTACCTACTTGACTCATCACCTGCCAGCACCTAGGATACACTTGCAGGGAGCTGGAACCTGAAGCAGAGCTGGGATTCAAACCCAGGCACTCTGCCATGGGACCCTTGAGTTCCAAGTGGCATCCTAACTGCTAGGCCAAACACCAGCCCCTGCATGTGCATTTTTTTTTTTTTTTTTGACAGAGTTAGAGAGACAGAGACAGAGAGAGAAAGGTCTTCCTTCCGTTGGTTCACCCCCCACATGGCTGCTATGGCCAGCGCGCTGCGCCGATCTGAAGCCAGGAGCCAGGTGCTTCCTCCTGGTCTCCCATGCGGGTGCAGGGCCCAAGCACTTGGACCATCCTCCACTGCCTTCCTGGGCCACAGCAGAGAGCTGGACTGGAAGAGGAGCAACTGGGACCAGAACCCGGCGTCCCGACCAGGACTAGAACCCAGGGTGCCAGCACCGCAGGCAGAGGATTAGCCTAGTGAGCCACGGCGCCAGCCATGCATGTGCGTTCTTGTTGTTAATTCAGTGTTGCTTAGTTTGGTATCTGTGAAGTGATTTGTTAGGTACCAGCTTGCATGGAGACTGAAGGATCTACTGTCACTTTAAGTGTGTGGTTCTGGGGCATTGCCATTCCAGCATCACCTCCTGGATCTTGTACTGAGAAACTCAGTGGAGAGATAGTTTTACTCCTAATTTCCCCATCCTGCTGCCCTTGTAAACCGAGGTGTGAAGGGAAGGATACTTTCAAAGAAGACACAGAAACCTCTTTTGCTTAAGGGAGCAAGAATAGTGGTGTGCGTGTTTTCAGATGAAGACCAGGGTTCATGTAACAATTGTCAGGATCTTAAGTGGCTGAACTTCCTCAAATTACTGAACACAACATGCAGGTGACACCTGTCCTGCGTGCAGTAGACTCAGGTTAGTCCCTGTACGATGAAGGTCTGTGCTTCATCTATCTCAGTGGAAGGATGAATGACAAGAGAAGCTATATGGGTGCTGGTGTTGTGGCACAGTGGGTTAAGCCACCACCAGTGGTGCTGGCATCCCACATCAGAGTGCCAGTTCGAGTCCTGGCTGCCCCCTTTCCAATCTAGCTCCCTGCTAACATGCTTGGGAAAGCAATGGGTTTTTATTCCAAGTTCTTGGACCCCTGATACAAACATGGGAGACCTGGATGGAATTCTTGGCTCCTGGCTTCAGCGTGGCCCAGACCTGGCTGTTGTGGCCATTTGGGGAGTGAACCAGAGGATGAAAGAGCTGGCTTTGTCTGACCTGTGCTGGGCCAGTCCGAGGCCAGGAGCTGGGAGCTTCTTCAGGTCTCTCATATGGGTGGCAGGAGTCCAGGTACTTGGGCCATTGTCTGCTGTTTTCCCAGGCTATTAGCAGGGAGCAGCCGGGATATGAACTGGTGTCCATATGGGATGCTGGCATCACAGGCAGTGGCTTTACCTACTATGCCACAATGCCAGCCCCTAGGATTTTTTTTTTTAAATATCTATCTACTTATTTGAAAGGCAGAGTGATAGAGGGAGGGGGAGAGAGAGAGAAAGAATCTCCTGTCCACTCCCCAAATGGCCAAAACAGCAGGGTCTGGGCCAGGATGGAGCCAGGAGCCAGGAACTCCATCCGGGTCACCCACATGGTTGTCAGGGGTCTAAGAACTTGGGTCATTCTCTGCTGCCTTCTCGGGCACATGAGGAGGGAGCTGGATATGAAGCAGTGACAGTGGAACTCAAACTGGTGCTCTGAGACGGCATGCTGGCAGAGCCAGTGGGTAGCTTAACCTGCTGTGCCCCAGTCCTGGCCCCAGTACCGAGACTGTGATAAGACAAACAAAGGGACTCAGTTTCTGGGGGTAGACAGACAAGTCCCCAGCAGTCGAATGTGTGCCTCTTTGAGTTCTCCACTTCTTCAAGCCTGTTGGAACGCAGTCATTCCTCTTTGCCTAATTCAGATAACGTGTTGCCAGACAGTTGCAGAAAAGTTATGTATTTCAGTTATGTATTAAGCAGGCCTATCTATTTGAGTCAAAAACATCCCATTTTGCAAGGGCTGGTTAAGAACTGGAGCAGGTCAGCTTGTTAGTTGGCATGCAGCTTTTAGTTGGCCAGAGCCCCTCATTAGTGACCTTGCAAGGTGGCCCACTGAGCGATTAGGAGAGAGAATGGAGAGTGAATTTGCATGCTTCTAGATCTTCTTGTTAACAATAGATAGCTGGTTAAGAACTGCAGGCGGTCGGGGCGCCGGATTCTGTCCCGGTTGCCCCTCTTCCAGGCCAGCCCTCTGCTGTGGCCAGGGAGTGCAGTGGAGGATGGCCCAGGTGCTTGGGCCCTGCACCCCATGGGAGACCAGGAAAAGCACCTGGCTCCTGGCTCCTGCCATCGGATCAGCGCGGTGCGCCGGCCGCAGCGCGCCGGCCGCGGCGGCCATTGGAGGGTGAACCAACGGCAAAGGAAGACCTTTCTCTCTGTCTCTCTCTCTCACTGTCCACTCTGCCTGTCAAAAAAAAAAAAAAAAAAAAAAAAAAAAAAAAAAAAAAGAACTGCAGGGAAAACAAAGAGGGGGGGTGCTGCTGGGTGGCCCCCAAGGAGCTATACCCAATTAGAGGAAATAGCCCTTGCCGAACAGGGAGCTCCTGCAGGACTGATGAATAACCTTTGACACTGGCAGTTGGACTTGAGCCCAGATGCCGTCACTTTCCGCTAATGTGACGGTGTGATTCACTGACGCATACAAGGAGCTTGTGGAAGTGAGCCCGCCCACACCTGAGCCTCTCTCGGGCTGTGTGACTCCCTCTGAATTCACACTCCTCCTGTAGAGACGTGGTGAGGTCACCTCTCCATCTCACACGTCTCGATGAAGGCCAAGTTCATCAGCTGCAGAAGTGGCTTGGGCTGGAAGCCTGTGCAGACACAGCTTTGACATCTCACAGCACTTCGGGGCATCTCCTTGAGATCTGCTCTTACCCAGCTCCCTGTCTGGGCAGAACTGAGTTTCTTTTCCTACCCCCAAGTAGAATGTTGGCTCCAAGCCTGTTGGAAGTTTTGGATGGCAGGGGACCATTCTTCCCTCTTGAGGCCTCCTTAAGTCAGTTCTGTTACATCTGGGTGTACAGCAAGGTCCTAAGTGGCAAGAAGATTCCATCCAAAGCACATAGGGACAGATGGGGATTTCATTAGGGGAAAGAAGCTTCCTCTGTGAGACAAGGAAAAAGAACGCAGTCGCAAATGGAGGCTTGATTGGTGGTTGGAATACCAGTGCTGACGCCCGATGGGCTCTCAATTCACCCAAGTTGAGCAGTGATCATCAGGAGAGGGTGAGAGGTAGGAGGCAGTCAGGGTCTCAGTGGCGTGCAGACGTATGAAATAACCATGAAGAACGAGAGATTTCTGGACATGGTGACATGTGAAGTTGAGGTTAAGCTTACCTCTTGCCAGTCTTCCTAGTTGGATGTTTTTTTCATGCAAGAAGTAATATTTCTTTCTTTTTTTTTTTTTTTGACAGGCAGAGTGGACAGTGAGAGAGAGAGAGAGAGAGAGAGAGAGAGAGAAAGGTCTTCCTTTTGCCGTTGGTTCACCCTCCAATGGCCGCCGCAGCTGGCGCATTGCGCTGATCCAAAGGCAGGAGCCAGGTGCTTCTCCTGGTCTCCCATGGGGTGCAGGGCCCAAGCACTTGGGCCATCCTCCACTGCACTCCTGGGCCACAGCAGAGAGCTGGCCTGGAAGAGGGGCAACCGGGACAGAATCCGGTGCCCTGACCGGGACTAGAACCCGGTATGCTGGCGCCGCAAGGCGGAGGATTAGCCTAGTGAGCCACGGCACCGGCCAAGAAGTAATATTTCAACTTCAGGCACAAGAGAGGTGGGTGGTTGTTGGATCTGCGTGGAGTTAAGTGTTTGCTCTGGGAGATGGAGGTCAAGGAGTTGGAGGTATTTGTTATAGCAAGTGCATTGTGAGACCTTGGAATTGAATGTTGCTCAGGAAGAGTGTGCTGGATAAAATGAGAGTAGAAATGGCCGTGAACTGGGGATGTTGATGAGGTCAAAGGCCTGTTGTACTAGATGTTGGGGGACATTGAGAAAGGTTGTGGTAGGACACTGAGATTTTTGAATTATTGCTTTTTTCCTTTTACTGGGGAATTCAGTGAAAGAGGTATCCCTAGCTAGGATCACTGGAAAGGCTCCATTGTGGTGAGATTTGAATTGGCCTTGGACAGGTTTGTATGGGCAAAGATGCTGGACATTATGTGGAGCTGTATTTTGGCAAACACAGTGAACAAAGCTGAAGCTCATGACACTCGCAACAAATAGCCTGCTGGCTCACTCCCCAGATGGCTGTGATGGCCAGGGCTGGACCAGGCCGAAGCCAGGAGCCTGGAGCTCCATCCTCGTCTCCCCTGTGTGTGCAGAGGCCTGAGCACTTGGGCCATCCTCCGCTGCATTCCCAGGCACACTAGCAAGGAGTTGGATGGGAAGTAGAGCAGCCAGGACTTGAACTGAGATTTGAACAAACGATGCTCATATGGAATGCTGGCGTGGCAGGCAAGGACTTAACCTGCTGCAAGACAAGGCCAGCAGCTCCCATTTTTAAAATGTGTCTTTTGTTATTCTTTTAATTTTAATGTCAATTAGTTTTTTTTCAAAGATTTATTTATTTATTGGAAAGAGTTACACAGAAAGAAGGAGAGGCAGAGAAAGAGAGAGAGAGAGAGAAAGAGATAGAGAGTCTTCCATCTGTTGGTTCACTTCCCAACTGGCCACAATGGCTGGAGCTGTGCCGATCCGAAGCCAGGAGCCAGGAGCTTCTTCTGGGTTTCCCACGCAGGTGCAGGGGCCCAAGGTCTTGGGCCATTTTCTACTGCTTTCCCAGGCCATAGCATAGAGCTGGATGGGAAGTGGAGCAGCCAGGCCCTGAACCAGCGTCCATATGGGATGCGGGCACTGCAGGTGGAATCTTTACCAGCTACGCCACAGCACCGGTCCCTACTTCCCATATGGGATGCTGACACTACATTGCTATACCACAGCATTGGCCCCTATTTTGTCTTTTTGATAACAGCTATTCTGACAGGGGTGACATTGTATCTCATTTTGGTTTTGATCTGCATTTTTCTGGTGTCTAGTGATGTTGATTAGTTTTTCCTGTACTTGTAAGCCATTTATGTATCTTCCATTAAGAAATGCATATTCAGGTCACCTGCTGGTTTTTTTTAAAGATTTTTTTTTTACTTGAAAGTCAGAGTTATACAGAGAGAGGAGAGGTAGAGAGAGAGAGAGAGAGAGAGAGAGAGAGAGGTCTTCCATCCACTGGTTCACTCCCCAGTAGGCCACAATGGCTAGAGCTGGGCTGATCTGAAGCCAGGAGCCGGGAGCTTCTTCCATGTCTCCCACGTTGGTACAGGGGCCCAAGCACTTGGATCATCTTCCACTGCTTTCCTAGACCATCAGCAGGGAGCTGGATCGGAAGTGGAGCAGCTGGGACTCGAACCAGTGTCCACATGGGATGCCGGCACTGCAGGTGGCAGCCTTACCCGCTGCACCACAGCGCTGGCCCCACCTGCTGTTTTTAAAATCAGATGGTTTTTTTTTTTTTTTTTGAAACTTTGAGTTTCTTGTATATTCATATTAATTCCTTGTGAGGTGAAGAGTTCACAAATATGTTCTCTCATTCTGTAGGTTCTGTCTTCACTCTTTTCATAGTTATGAAGATGCTGTAAGCCCATTTGTCCATCTTTACCTTTGTTGATGGTGCTTTTGGGGTCTTATCCAAAACAATTATTGCCTATACAGATATCTGGAAGTGTTTTTCCCTAATTCCTTTTTAGTTTCAGGTCTTAAACTAGGCCAGAGATCCACCTTGAGTTGATTTTTTGTAAAGTGCAAAGGTGGGGATCAAGCTTCCTTCTTTTTTAGTCCCTAATGGTCCTTTGTCTCTGGTGGAAGTTGTCATTTTTCCTTTTCCACCTCTCTCATGTTACCTTTCTCTCTGGTTAGTCTAGGTGATGGTTCATCAATTTTGTTTATCTTTTTATTAAATAACCTTCATTTTGTTGATATTTGACATTTTTTATTAGTCTATTTTCTTTCTGCTCTGATCTTTGTTAATTACCTCCTAATATTAATTTTGGGTTTGGTTTGTTCTTGTTTTTCTAGTTCAGTTGCACGCTTATGTGGTTTAGCCTGAGACCACACTTCCATCTATCTGTCCCTGCAGTAGCTTGCGCTGTATGATCCTGGATTTGTCCATCTCTTTCTTTGTTCTCACGACACCTGCCCACCTGTGGCAGCTGGTTCTCATTCACAGTGTTGTTTGGAGAAATTTCCTTTACCTCCTTGCGTGTTTCCTTTATGTGTTTGGGGCTATTTAGTTAATATAAAGTTTTCTCCAATGTCTGGATTTCCTCAGCAACAGTTTCTTTTTAATTTCCTTAGTTTTTTTGCCATACCTTTTCATTTCTTTTTGCACCCTGTAATATTTTCATTGCTGTTGTTCAAACTGGACATCTAGAATTTTATAATGTGACAGTGCTGGCCATCAGGTTCTCCCGCCTCCTTAGGGGAACCTGTGGTTACTTGCACTAGGAGTAGTTGTTTGTTGAGTGACTTTCCTGAATTATGTCTATAAAGCGTGTATCCTGTGTGGCTACTGAAATCTCCAGTAGTTTGCTCATCACCCAGTGCTTCTTCAGTGACTTATTAAAATGCCAGGACCCTGAGAGCAGCCCCCAGGCTTCGGGGCTGGGCGTGGTATGTGTGCTGGGACATGTCTTCACCACCTGGTGAGAGAGTGTACAGCTCTGCTTTAGCTTTTACTTCCTCCCGCGCAGAGGCTGCCAGCCAGCCAGAGGGGTCTTTGCCGTCTTCGCCAGACTGCGCTGAGCCTGTGTTCCGCTCCAGGAGGGTACGAGGCCTTCTAGATTCCCAGGAGTATGTAGGAACTTTTCTAAACTCTCACTCTTTTTGGACAGAAGTGCGGTCTCAGACAGCAGTGATGAGGGGCTGGGGTTGTGGCACAATGAGTTAAACGTTGGAGCGCTGGTTTGAGTCCCAGCTAATGTACCTGGGAAAGCAGTGGAAGATGGCACTGGTGGAGTTCCTGGCTCCTGGCCTTGGCCTTGCCCAGCCCTCACTGTTGTGACCATTGGAGAGTAAACCAGTATATGGAGAATCTTTTGTCTGCCTCTCCCTCTCTGTCACTCTGCATTTCAAATAAAGGTCTTTAAAAAAAAAGTGGGGGGTGCTGGTATTGTGTTGTAGTGGGTAAAGCCACCGCTTGCAGTGTTGGCATCCCATATGGGTGCCGGTTGGAGTCCCAGATGCTTCACTTCCGATCTAGCTCTCTGCTATGGCCTGGGAAAGCAGTAGAAGATGGCCCACGTCCTTGGGCCCCTGCAGGAAGACCCAGAGGAAGCTCCTGGCTCCTGGCTTTGGATTGGCACAGCTCGGGCCATTGCAGCCAATTGGAGAGTGAACCAGCAGATGGAAGACCTCTCTCTCTCTCTCTCTGCCTCTCCTCTCTGTGTAACTGACTTTCAAATAAATAAATCTTAAAAAAAAAAACCTGCAAAGGGATCATGCAGAATCAATTAAAAAGAAAAAAAAAAAAAAAAAGAAAAAAAAAGGATGAGTTCCTTCCACAACCAGGCAGCTATACTGGAAAAATGGGCTGGTGTCTCCAAGGCCACCACCAAGCTTGGGAGTGGGGGAGGGGCCTGGAATAAGTTACAGTCCTACAAAGCCCTGCTCCTGAAATTCAGCTGTTATTTTCCCTCCCTATTAAGTGGTCTCCTGGTTGCTGTAAAGCTGCTTAGATTCCAGCACCCCAGAGAAGTGGATTCTGACACATTTTGCCAGTTCCTTCACTGCTTCTGTGGAGAAAGGGGGAACGTTCAGCTTCCCCTGCTCTGCCGTCATCACTGAGGTCATTCAGTAATTGAATCCTGTGGTGCATTGCCTGGCTCAGGAAACCAGATTAGCAACAGGTGGTTACTCAGTCCGCACAGTCAGGGTCGGCGTGGGTGACTTGGGGGATTGTCAGTGAAGTGTGATACAGTGGGGTCACTCCCTGATTGTATGGATCTGTCATCCAGGAGGGACCTCGATTTCTTGAAAATAAGATAGACACCTTGATGACATGCCATCCCATTTCCCCGCGTCCTGCAGATCTTGAGAAATGTGCAGCTCTAGCACACGGTGACTGTTTCAGTTCTCTTCAGACAGCATCCTTCCATGGGGCTGGGAACATATATTTGCAACTGTAAGGCTGGGGTGTTGTTTTTTTTTTTTTTTTTTTTTTTTTTTTTTTTTTTTTTTTTTTGACAGGCAGAGTGGACAGTGAGAGAGAGAGACAGAGAGAAAGGTCTTCCTTTTGTCGTTGGTTCACCCTCCAATGGCCGCCGGGGCCCGCGCGCTGCGTCCGGCACAACGCGCTGATCCGAAGCCAGGAGCCAGGTGCTTCTCCTGGTCTCCCATGGGGTGCAGGGCCCAAGCACTTGGGCCATCCTCCACTGCACTCCCTGGCCATAGCAGAGAGCTGGCCTGGAAGAGGGGCAACCGGGACAGAATCCGGCGCCCCGACCGGGACTAGAACCCGGGGTGCCGGCGCCGCAGGTGGAGGATTAGCCTAGTGAGCCGCGGCGGCGGCCTGGCTGGGGTGCTTTAAGAGAACTAACGTCACCCACTTCATGACAATGTTTCTCGTTTAATTTTCTTCATAGGACGTGATGTTATCGGGGTGCTGGTAGCTTTCTAGGCAGGGCTTGGAAACGATATTCCCTATCTCTATCAGATGCCTTTTGGGTTCATTCCTCTATTTTGGGGAAGATTTATGCTCACTGTATTCCAGAAAATTTCCCCCAAGGAACACAAAATTTGGCTGAAAGGTGGCGCTCACTGGTCTCCCAGAAGAGGCTACAGTTAGAAGTGAGTTTTGGCTCACTGGTGGCCTGCTGGATTTTTCCCATGTCGCATAGGTCTGAGACTGAAAAACCCAACTTTTATCCATGTGCACACCAAACAGAGGTGGACACGTTGCAGGAGGGTGAGTGAGCCCACCGGGGGTTCATATCATGAAGGCAGACACACCTCCTGGCAAAGACTCATCCATGGGGCACAGAAGTCATGTGCATACACTGACATCAAAGAGTGGGTCGAAGCAGCAGGGACACAGAGATGCTGCGAGTCATTAGACGTCTGCTCTTTGAATTGTCCTCTCACCTGACCTCAGAGTCGCCTACTGAATTCTGGAGAGCAGCTTCAACAGAAGAGCAAAAATCAACAAAGAGAATGATGGTTCCCATTGGTGGCTCGCAAGTTAAAATAGCCAACCTGGGTCTTGTTTTTCTCACTTGTGAAGTGATGTCAAATTAAAACCTTTTCCAACTCTATCATTTAAATATATTTTATTTATTTGAAAGGCAGAGTGATGGGGAGAAACAGAAGGAGAGAGGGAGGGAGGGAGAGAGTGAGAGTGAGAGAGAGAGAGAGAAAGAATATTTTCCATCTGCTGGTTCACTCCCCAAATGGCTGCAATGGCTAGAGTTGGGCTAGGCTGAAGCCAAGAGCCTGGAACTCCATCCTGGTCTCCCAAGTGGGTACAGGGGCCTAAGCACTGGGGTCCTCTGCTGCTGCTTTCAAAGGCACATTAGCAGGGAGCTGTATTGGAAGTGGAGCAGTGGGATTTGAACCAGTGCCCATATGCGATACTGGCATTGCAGCAAGAGGCTTAACCTGCTGTGCCACAATGCCAGCTCCTCAACTCTAACATTCTGTGGTTTTATAATGCTATCCACGAATATATTCCCTGCTCTTCCCTGCATGTTCTGTGTAAAGTTCGGAGAGAACTGCCTCCTTCCTCTGCTCCCTGGTTCTCCACACATGCCCTGCTGGCTGGACAGTCATATGTGCCTGTGGGAGAGTAGACAAACAGTAGTCATCATCCTGTCCTTCTCTCCGTCTTCATGTAAATTATTTTTCTATACTTCAGATGGTGTTCATCTGATGGACAATGCTAATTTGCCAAACCAGTATTTCAGAGTAATTGAGTGTTTTCATCAGACCTTCTTTTTCCTCCTTTTTTTTTTTTTAAGGGAAAGAGTTTATTAGGGGAAACCTAACAGACTGGAGGGAAGGGGAGAAGAAGGAAAAAGGGAGAAGGAGAGCGTAAGAGAGAGAGAGAGAGAGAGAGATATTCAGGAGCAGGTCCTTTTAAAACTTAAACTTCGCCAGGGGGCGGGCAGGGAGGTAGGAGCAGCAAATCCAATTAGGATGGGGGTGGAGCTGACACCGGTCGTTGGGCCATGTGGTCACCTGGCTTCCAGCAATGGTGGCAGGGGCTAGAGCCTAGGATGGTGTCAGGGTGCAGAACGCGCCACAGATAAGACTGTGCCATTTTACTCACATTCCCCCCTTTTGTTTTTTATAAAGCAGTTTCATGGGATAACATTAGCCCCCAAAGTCCAGGAAGGGTAGGGGGACGATGATCTGTCTTTAGAGCTGACATGGGGTGACGAGGTACTCTTTGCCTGCATGGGGGTGTCTCAAGCTGTTGTTTCCTGGGTGGGGGGCCGAGTATATCCCTGTAGCAGCATATGGTTGACCGCTGGGTTGCTGAATATCTTGGTTCGTTCCATTATCCACTCCTGTAAACACTTAAACAGACACAATAGTATAAAAGGGTGAGAATAGCAACCAATGATCCTAAGAGTGGCATTAACCAGGTAATGAGAGGATTTCATAGAGGAGTCTTCCTCCCTTTTCTAAGTTACTGTTGAAAAATTGGAAGATTTATCAAGATTGCATTAGGCTACAAATGTCAGCACACTCAGCCGAGGTTGGCTTAAATGAGTGGGTTTATTCTTAGTGGAGGAAAGTCTGGAGGTTGGTGGCTTCATGCATTGCTTTAGCGGCAAGCCCTTGGGCCATCCTCTACTGTGTTCCCAGGCCATCAGCAGGGAGCTGGATTGGAAGAGGAGCAACAGGGACACCAACTGGCCCCCATATGGGATGCAGGCCCTGCAGGTGGAGGCTTAGCCTACTACTCCGCAGAGCCGGCTTTTCTGAGAGGCCAGCCTGGTCTACCAGGTGTGCATCTTTTCATTCAACTTCCATATTAAAAAAAAAAAACTTTTTTGATTAGGAAAACAAATTATTCTCCCTGTCCCGAATGGGAAGGTACAGGATTAGTTGTTTCTGTAACCGTTGGGAGGGCAAAGATGATATGACTGCTGATCACAGCATGTAAGCCCAAAGCGGTTGGTGCTCAGCGCTCACGCAGAGGCGACCACAAACCTCATGAAGCTCTGCAAAGCTCCTACCACTCATCTCCATCTGAAGCAGCAAAGCACGCTGCTTTCCTGGGCTCCGCGGAATCTGCCCCAAACCTACGTTTGCCGGTAAGTCGACCTGCCCCTGACCTTACATAACCCTGGCTGCTTCTGCTGCTGTCCACTAAATCCCAGGCGAGTGTCTTTCACAACAAACCCAAACTGAAGGCCCGGTGTGAAGGGGGCTTCTGGGGAACATGGTTCCTGGCTGCTTCCACGTGCAGCTGGAATGGCACAGCCCAGCGGGCCACAAGCATCACACCTGCGCCCTCCCCTTTTAAATCGAAACAGGATTCCCACAATCCTCAGCATGACCCTTGTGCATTTTCTTGGCCATCTTTCTCTGTTGCATGATTGCAATGGTTGCAGTGGAAATGAGAAAGGGAGCGCTTCGCTGTCCAGTTGGAAATGTCTGTCAGGTTACTAAAACATAGCACCTGCTACCCAGGCGGAGGATGAAGTGCAGATGCAGGGCATGCTGGCGTAGCTGTGGGCCATCACGTTGATACTTAAACTCCTGTCACATGGCGCCCTTCTTCCCACAAGGTGCGCAAACAGAATGCAACACTCAAAAAAATGAAACCGATTAGGCGCTGGGCTGTGGGCTGGGCTGCAGGCTTCCACGGCGGCCAGTTAGGCTTTGTGCGCAGGCCTGCCTTGGAGCAGGGCTGGGCCTTTCCCAGCGCCCTGGCTGCACTTGCAAGCCTTTGGAGGCCCTGCCTAGCTGTGTTGCACACCCGCCCTTCTTGTGGGCGCTCAGCACTGGGAGCTGTGTGAGCTAGCCAGGTGGGCACGGGGGCATGTGTGGGCTGTAGGCAAGAGGACTTGGAGGTGAGAGCATTCTCGACTCCGTTGTGGCCCCCTGAAAATCATTTGTTGACGCGCTTACCCCAGTGCGACCATATCTGCAGACGGGGCCTTTAAAAAGGCAGTTAAGGGCAAACGAGGGTGCAATCTAATCTAATAGACCGGGCCTATGAAAGGAGCTCTGCGCTCACAGCCATCTGTAAGCCAGGAGAAGGGCCGCGGGAGAAACCGGCCCTGCTGGCACCTTCGTCTTGGACTTCCAGCCTCCAGACTCTGGGAAAATACAAATGTCTGTCATTTACGCCACCTGGGTCTGCGGTATTTGGTTGTGACAACTTGAGTAGACTAATCTTAGAAAAGCTAATAAAAACAAACAAACAGGGAGCAGCTCCTAGAATGAATCAGCTCTCAGTTCCCCAATTCCTCTGTCCGGATAATGGGTTAGGCAGGCAGCTAGTTAGGTCAGTGGATCCGGAAGTCGCAAGCTGCCCCCGCCCCCGCGATGTACCCGCCTACTTGCCAATCAAAGCCCCTGCCTTCCCATGATGCATCTGTTGTAGCCAGGACCTGGGTGCCGCAGCGATAAAAGGAAGTGGCGGGCGGGGGAACGCGCTCCTTCCGCCCTGGGCCTCGCACCGAGGCGCTGGGGCAGTGTGTTCAGCGCTTGGATGCTTAAGTTTCAGTTTCTCTTTTCTCCAGAGTTTGTGGGCCACTCTTTGGCCCACTCGTGTTGTGTATTTCTCTGTGTAGGGCGGCCCACTCCGGTGCGTGCGTGTGCATTTATAGCCTCACTGCCAGATAAATTTTGTTTTCTACTTGCAAGTGGTGCCAAGCTCTGCTTACTGTTGCTGTGGGAGACAAGAACCTGGAGTAAATAAGTTCAGTGCCCACTGCACCCGGGTCACTCCACCATAGATAAAAAACTCTTGGGACGAGGAGGGGCTCATTGCTTTAGAATCACTTGCTCATCATGCACAGGGCACGAGTGCAGGGCACCCTATTGGAAAGGTGCCATCAAGACCGCCTACAAAGGAGTAGACCAGATGGATGGAACTGGAGACTTGGCCAAAGTTAGCACCAGGGGCTGTGCGTAAGGAGTGGAGGTGAAGCCGTTTAGTTGTTTCCCTCCCTACACTATTCTGTACTGAGGTCCTTAACTCAGTTCTGAGCTCCAGGACTCACTCCTTAGTGCCAGCTCTTGAAAGTGGCTAAAGAACAAGACTTTTTACACACAGTAAATAATTGATGAGCCTCTGCGTATGGACAGCAAGTGCTAAACCAATGCAGAGCCTCCGGGGGGTGTTTTCCCTTTGTCTGTGTCTGTGTTAGTTCTGCAGTTAACAAGCTCAATGGGGGTAGATCTGGGCTTTATGGTGGCAAAGTAGGACTGATAAAATTAGGCTGAGTGAGCCCAGGTGTAGTGGTGCAGTGGGTTAAACCTGTGTTTGCGTGTGAAGCCAGCATCCCATATCGGAGTGCTGGTTTGTGCCTGGGAAGGTAGCAGATGATGGTCCAAGTACTTGGGCTATTGCTGTCCCCATGAGAGACCTGAATGGCACTCCTGGTTTATGTCTGGCCCAGCCCAGGCTGTGTAGCCATTAGGGGAGTGAACCAGCAAATGGAAGTTCTCTATTTCTCTTTGTCTCTCCCTCTCTCTAATGCTTTGTAAATAAATTAATTATAAAAACTCCTCTCTTTGAGCTATTTAAAAAAATTAGGCTGGGTGCTTTAATTCTGTGCATCTCAAGATGTTAGCATTTATGGTGGTGATGGTGAGAACAGAGCCCACCTTAGATGGTATGGTTACAGAGGTGTTCAATGGAACTGCGGTTTCTAGCTCAACAGAGGGAAACATGGCTGGTGGAATTTCTGTGAGGGAAGCATTGCTTTCTTTAGGAAGATTGCCTGGTTTTTAACCTTTTGTTTCAACGCAGTTTATTTATTTTCTTAAATACTTTATTTTGGAAAAATTCCAATATATTTCAAAACATTATATAATCCCCCAACTTCAGTAGTTATGTACTTTGGTCAGTGTACCAGCCCTGGGATTATTTTTAAAATCCCAGACATTCTATTATTCCATCTGCAAATACTCTAGTTTAGACATTGGTGACATTGGTGCATTCAATTTCTTTTTTAATTTGAGAGAGAAGAAGAAGAGAGAGAACTCCCATTTGCTTGTTCACCCACCATGGCCAGGGCTGGGTGGGCTGAAGCCAACAGCTGGGAAATCAAGCCAGGTCTCTCAGGTGGGTGTCAGGAACCAATTACTTGATCCATCACTGCTGATTCCCAGCGTCTGCATTAGCAGGAAGCTGGATCAGGCAGTGGAGCTGGGCATCAGACGCAGGCACTGTGATATGCGGTGCAGTGCATCTTAACTGCCAGGGCAAAGCCTGCCCCGCGACATGGACCCATTTTAGAAAGTGAAACCCATAATGTGGGGTGGTAGCCTCCAAAGTGCAAGCACACTTGGGAAGGATCGTAGTCTGTTCCTCAGCTCATTACTGAGAATGAAGGCTGCACTGGTAGAGGGGAAAAGCTGAAATCTAGTTTTGTGCGTTCCTGGCTGTATGAGCTCTCACGCCTTATTTAACCTTTCTGAACCCCAGTTCATCAATTACAAAGAAAACAGTGCTTCTGTAGAAGGGGGTGTTAGGAAAGAGAATGTCTGTTAAGCCCGAGCTCGGTGTCTGGCACACAGGAAGTCCTCAAGAGATGGTGACTAAAGTCATAGTGGATTACTTCTAGCTGATTTTTCTGAGTGAAGGAAAAACTCAAATAGGCCTAAAATATAGAAACCAGGACAAAGGGAAGTAGCCAACTAGTCTAAGAGAGGGAAAGGTGAATAGAAGAAAGAGAACTTGAACTGCCTTCAGTTTTGTGTAGGTCCACCAGGGGTGAGCGAGGTTGCCTCCGGGTCCTTCCTGGCTGCTTTATCACAGCAACAGCATCTGTTTTCTCGACTGCATCTTCCTAGGAAAGTCACCAGGTAACACCCACTTTGCTGTGCTGTGATCCTTTGAGTCTTTTGGAAAAAAAAATTTTTTTTCCCCCAGGGATTGTCTCCTCTAAAGATCAAGGTGGTTTTGACGTCCAGCCGGTTGTATGGATCCTTTGGGTGGGGAAGTTTGTGACCACTCTTCTGTGTGCATCTTCACCTCAGCTTTCAAACCAAGCCAGAAGCTTGGTGGGATCTTAGTATTTATGAGCAAAATGGTCTCTGCTTTTCTGTTCGTCTGAGAATCTGATGCGAACTTCAGTCTCCTCCTTCCCACCCTGTGTGTTCTAGATGGCAAGCAGGAATGTAGACAGACTACAGTCACTTGTGAGGAGAGATGGGATGAAATCTCTCAGCTTCTGAATTTAATGAGTTGGCTCCAAGATCCATTTCCGCCCCTCTGCCTCCTTTGGCAGTGGCATTGATCGGGCCGTGCCAGTTGGGAGAGTTCCCATCTTCCTCCTCCACCTCACCTTGGCATTTGGACAAAAATTCCTGGTGTATGTACAACCACCCAGCTCTGGCAGTGATTTACTGGCTGCCTGTTTATCCTTTGTAGACCACATACCAGTGGCATGCATGTGATGATCTAGGTTGATTGGTGCCTTGTTCCCATCAGTTAACAAACATCTATCGAGTGCCTACGTGTTGGTAATCAGCTAGGTCTTTTGTGAGAACACTCCGTGAAAGATCACCTTAGTTTGAATTGTAACAAAGGTGGAAGGCAGTAGATTTTGTTGGTTTGCTAGAATTTTCCAGGAGACTCAATGCATTCAAGACCTGTCTGAAGTGGACCATCCGATCTATACCTATAATAGGCTTAATGACCACTTAGCTGTTGACTGCTTTCCAACATATGGGTATCAGCATGCCTTTCTGGAATGGACAATGGTAAATAAACAAGATGCTGTTACTATTGAGCAAGAATTCTTTTTTTAAAAGTTTTTTATTTTAATTTGAGAGGCACGTGTACACACACACACACACACAGTGAGCTCCTCTTTGCTGATCCACTCCCCAAATGCCCTCCACAGACCAGACAGGGCTGAGCTGAAGCTGGGATGTTGGAACTCAATGTAGGTCTCCCATGTGGGTGACAGGAAACCAACTACTTAAGGCATTGCCACTGCCATCCAGGGTCTGCATTAGCAGTCAATGGAGGTAGGAGCTGAAGCTGGTGCCAGTTGCCAACCCAGTTACTCTGTTGTGCAGCCAGCCCTGACCAAGAGTTCTTGCGAAGTGGCTTTCCATCTGGGTACAGGGATTCTCATCTACAACAGATGGCAGGATGTCATCATGGAGTGTCTTCTGAGTCTAAGTTGGGAAGGGATGAGTCACTTGTCCTTATTGGGATTTACTTCTTACCTTTCTAACTTTGGCTCTATAACGATTTCCTTTTCAACAACGATGGATTCTATCCCAGCGAAAGGTTCTTGCAGTCCTTGGATGGCAGTAAGTCTGTGTATGGTGAGAAGGTCTTACTGTGAGGCTTGCTTTGCTGATTCGTACAAGAAGGCTTCAGCACTGGGATTCTTTGAAAAAGTGTGGTAGGTATTTCTTGTACTCAGTGTTTTCTAAATTCCTCCTCATTTTGGACATGGGAGAGGATTACCCTTCCTTGCAATGTTGCAGTGAGGTATGGTTGTATGACTACTTCTGGCCAGTGGGCTGTGAGTGAAAGCCATGTGTATCATGTCTGGGCTAAGATAGTTATCTAGAAACGGACTTGCTGGGTTAGGTTCTATGTCCATCTTCAACTTTGTTAAATAGTGAACAATTTTCCTCTCCATATTTGTTGCAATAATTTATACTTCTACCATTGTGCTATGACAGAGTCCATTTCTCTACACCATTGCTAAATTTATAAGCCTTAAATTTTTGTGGGGGCTGGTGCTGTGGCATAGTGGGCTAAGCCTCCACCTGTGGCACCGGCATCCAATATGGCAGCTGGTTTGAGTCACAGTTATTCTACTTCTGATCCAGCTCTCTGCTATGGACTGAGAAAGTGGTGGAAGATGACCCAAATGCTTGGGTCTCTGCACTCATGTGGCAGAACCTGGAAGAAGCTTCTGGCTTTGGATTGGTGCAGCTCCGGCTGTTGTGGCCATTTGGGGAGTGAACCAGCGGATAGAAGACCTTTTTCTTTGTCTCTTCCTCTCTTCCTCACTCTGCCTCTCAAATAAATACTAATTTTCCCCTGCAATTTAATGGCTATTAAATGGTTATTTTGGGGGTGTACTTTTGCATTTCTTTGACTGTCAGTGAAATTGGCCATCTTTTAATATGTTATTTGGGCTATATATTTCCTGCGAACTCTTTGTTCCTTTCTGTGGAAGTCATGGTTCACTTTCCCCTACGCCACGTAGTCTTTCTACAGCGTGGTAACTGTTCAGAGTTCCATTTTTCCAAGAACAATGTCAGAAAACTTGCATCTCCTGGCTCTCTTGCAGCTAGAGTTCAGTGTATAACCTAGACTTCTGCAGTCAGATGGGCCCATGTAAGACTTGATTTGGAAATGAGCAATATGAATGGCATTCTTAGGGTGAGTGACAGTCTGTGTAGCAGATCAGTCACATACCCTTGGCACTGAAGCACAGTGTGCGTTTACTTGTCACTCATGTGAGAGTTCCTGGTGGAGCAGCTTTCTGCATGTTCACTCCATGGTTCAGGGTGTATACCTTTTGTGTGCCTGCCACCTCTAGGTTCCCAAAGTGCTCTCCATTAAGACAGCAGAAGAAGCAAGAAAGAGCCATGGGGGGCGGGGGGGCAGTGCTGTGTAGTGGGGAAAGCTGCTGCCTGCAGAGGAGGCATCCCATATGGGTGCCGGTTTGAGTCCCAGCTGCTCCTCTTCTGATCCAGCTCTCTGATCCAGGCCTGGGAAAGCAGTAGAAGACGGCCCAAGTCCTTGGGCCCCTGCAACTGGCTTGGGAGACCTGGAAGAAGCTCCTGGCTCCTGGCTTCAGATTGGAGCAGCTCTGGCCGTTGCGGCCATTTGGAGAGTGAACCAATGGATGGAAGACCCCTCTGTCTCTACTTCTCTATAACTCTGCCTTTCAAACAAAGAAATAAACCTTAAAACAAAAAAATTAGGAGGTTTTCATGGTCTATTTTTGGAAGTGGTGAGCTTCTCTTCAGTCTATATACCAAAGGTCAGAACTCAGTCCCATGCCACACCTGACAGTGAGGGAGGCTGGGAAATGTGACCTAGTCGTGGGTTTTCATGACTGCACAGTAGTTTCTGCTGCATTATGAAATTGACTCTCTGGGTGACATGGTGACAGATGGATAGTTCCTTGGCAAATGCTTTCTAATGTTCAGTTTCTAAGGGTCCAGAGATTGAGCAGTAGGGGTAAAGGTATTTCACGAGAAGCCAACAATGTAGTAGGGGGTGGTTGTCATTCCTGCCCGTGTAGTTTGCAGTGATCAGCTTTGCAACTCTCCCAGCAATTGTGTGAGCTGCCTACTATTCTTGAACAAGTGCCTTTTCTGCTTACTCTAAGCAGAGAGGATTTCATGGGTTGTAGCTAATAATTCTGAGTGCTTTTTCTCTTCTGTTATGTATTTTATTTTTAAAAAAATATTTATTTATTTGAAAGAGTTACACAGAGAAAGAGAGAGTGAGAGAGAGAGAGAGAGAGAGAGAGAGAAAGAGAAAGAGAAATATCTTCCATCCCCTGGCTCACTCCTCAGTTGACCACAATGGTCAGAGCTGTGTCGATCCGGAGCCAGGAGTCTCCTCCAGGTCTCCCACACGGGTGCAGGGGCCTAAGCACTTGGGCCATCCTCCACTGCTCTCCCGGGCCACAGCAGAGAGCCAGACTGGAATTGGAGCAACCAGACTGGAAGTGGAGCATCCAGGACTCGAACTGGCGTCCACATGGGATGCCAGCACTGCAGGCGGTGGCTCCACCCGCCAGACCACAGTGCCAGCCCCACTATGTATTTCTTTGGATCATTTGTATCTACCTTTGAGATTAACCCTCAGAGCATTTTAACTGAAACAATGGTATTTACTTTTTACTTCTGCCTGCAGAATAATTTGTATACTCTGCTTATGTTAAGAACAATTCTGGGCAGGGGTGGCTAAGCTGGTGCCTGGGAGCCTGCATCCCATATTGAAGTGCCAGTTCAGCTCCCAGCTACTCTGATTCCAATCTGCCTTCCTGCTAATGAACCTGGGAAGCAGCAGATGATGACTCAAAGAGTGGAGTTCCTGCCACCCACATGAGACCCAGAGGGAGTTTCTGGCTCCCGAGTTCAGGCAGGCTGAGTCCTGGCCGTTGCAGTCATTTGGGGAATGAACCAACAGATGGAAGATCTCTCCCTGTCCTGACCCCTAGACCCTACCTGTCACCTTGCCTTTCAAATAAATGAGTAAATAAATGAAACGACGGAAGGAAGACCTTTCTCCCTGTCTCTTTCTCTCACTATCTAACTCTGCCTGTCAAAAAAAAAAAAGTCTTTATGAACAAGTTTAGACTTACATGCATACAAAAGCAAGGTCTGTAGCAAATCCATTCCACAGGTTTCAGGCCCAAAGACATATCTTCCTAAACTACCAGAGCAAGCTAAATATTCATATTTCTTGTGCAGGTGAGGTAGGACAGTTTCATCTTCAACCTTTGACTGAAGAGAGGTTTATTTGACATCTCATTATTGTCACCAGTGATTAGGGGGTGGTGTTGGTAATACAGTCCTAACTCTAGGAGGGGTTGGGAAAGCTGCTGCCTTCCCTCCTGGTTGGGGGGCTTTGAGGCAGGACAACGGGGCTGTGACGATGGCTGGGCACCCAGCTGTGTGCTCTTGGACATCAACCAGATGGAAAGTCAAGACTGCCGAAGAGATCCTGTTGACCCTTTATAGGTTCCCGAGTTCAGGGAGAGGCAAGAAGCGAAAGCTTCAGAGTGGAGCACACATCCCTTCATAACTGAGGCTCTTCGAAACCGGTTCCCCCACTTTTGGATTCACATGATATCTGAGGATAACCACTTAAATGACATTGCCTCACTCTTTCAGCTTAGGTAAGCCACTTACATTTCTTGGGTCACTGATTCTTGTGATCTTTCTGCTTTCAGTAGTCCCCACCAGATGGCTCTAGTCCCTTTAAAAATTGCTCTGCAGCCTCCTTTTGAGGCAGATTTGCTTTCGTGGGCTCCTTTCCTCTGCACAGTCAGCTCTTCTCTAGGTCTTGACACAAAGCCGCTTCAGATGCTAGCGGACTTCTTCAGCTTGTCTTCCAGAGAACATTACTCTCCTTGTTCAAACCATGGGCCAAGACTCTAAGAGTCCAACCAGTTTCTTATTTATTTATTTAAAGCTCTATTTATTTGGAAGGCAGAGTGACGGGGTAAGGGCAGGAGAGAGAGGAAGAGAGAGAGCAGGTGCGTGCATGCGTGTTGTCTTCTGTCTGCTGGGTTTCTCCTCAGCTGGCTGCAATGAGCAGGGCTGGGCCAGGCTGAAATCAGGAGCCCAGAACTCCATCCAGGTGTCACATGTGGGTGGCCCAGGCACACTGCAGGGACGTGGATCAGAAGAGGAACAGCTGAGACTCCAACTAACACTGCTATATAGGATGCTGCTAGCTTAGCCCACTGTACTGCATTGTTTATTTTTTTAGAAAAGATTTATTTATTTTTCAAGTAGGGGGAGAGATAGATAGATGTGCAATGGCCAGGGCCAGGCCAAAACCGAGAACCTGGAACTTTATCCAGATTTCCCTCATTGGTGGCAGGGGCCCAAGAAATTGGGCCATCTTCTGCTTTCCCAGGTACACAAGCAGGAAGCTGGATCAAGCATCTGGGACTTGAACCATCACCCTAATATGGGATATGGGTGTTGCAAGCAAGCAGTGACTTAACCTGCTATGCAAGTGCCCACCCATTTTGTTGTGTTTTTGATGACACCGTGCTGTTTTCTACCGTAATTCCTATGAGAGGTTATGGCCATCTTAGGGCCCCAGAGCTGGCCCCTTGCCGTGGTTAGCGAGAGAATACAGAGTCCATACTTCTGTGCAGCCGGGAACAGTGTAGGAAATTCTTGGGAAAGTCAGTGAACTGAGATTCTGGACTCTTCCCCTTGGGAGATTCCTTACTCTTCTAACCTGCTGAAGGCTCTGAATCCTGGGGGCTTCACTACAAGGAATTCGGGTGGCAATGAGGAGTGTTCTAGCCATCTGGACTGTTTTTGTTCATATTCTTTACTCTCTTGCTAGCTGGGTAACAGACAGAGCAGAACTGATCTTCAGTCAAATCCAGACATCAGCCTGAATATCAGTGAGTTCAGTCGGACCGGCGCTGTGACCTGGCTCCCTCAGTCTCTAATCAACTCTGCATTCTCAATCTTGGCACCACAGATCTGTCAGTTTGCATGTATGTGTAACAAGTGATCAAAAAATGAGTTGCAGTTTTCCTCTGCTATGGCCTAAGCTTGATGGGTTCAAGGAAAGATCCCCATTTTCCATCCCTGAGATAGGCTGTTTAAGACCTAGGTGCACTGGGGATGGGGTTTGTTGGAGAAAGAACATTTGGTAGTGTGAGAAAAGGAGGAGGCTGAAGACCTGACACGTTGTTACTGCTTCAACAG
The DNA here is from genome assembly GCF_964237555.1 of Oryctolagus cuniculus. Classification (NCBI taxonomy): domain Eukaryota; kingdom Metazoa; phylum Chordata; class Mammalia; order Lagomorpha; family Leporidae; genus Oryctolagus; species Oryctolagus cuniculus. The sequence goes on along the minus strand of NC_091433.1, from coordinate 80,096,781 downwards.
ACGCTTGTCACCAGCTCGTGCTAGGCACTTTCCTAGGCATTGGATATGTGCCGGCACCAGAACTGGCCCGGATCCCGCTGTCATTCATGCCCTCAGAAGAACGTAGCTGGTGGCTTCAGTTAGTGATCACTGCTGTGATAGGACTGTGAGAGCCGGAGTGCCAGCTTGTCCTGTTTGAGCTGACGGCTGAAGGGTTGCTGAGGCAGTGGCAAAGTCCTCCAGGACAGCAGGAAGCTGGGCTCACTTGAATTCAGAACAGAGTTCCCAAGGCTGCTGTGGGGCCGTCTGAGTGCTGGTTGTTAAGGGACTCTCCCTTGTGCATGAACTTGGCGTAGAGGACATACAGCTGCCTGTCACTGAATGTGGGTCACACACATGCTGAACAAGGAGCGGTGCAGTGCGTGTTGTCTTGAGGCAATGAACAGAGCTTTCTCCTTTTGTTCTTTGCACCAGCTAAGATCCATGGATTTTATACTCACAGAAAGCCGGCACAAGCCTTCCAAAACAAGAAACCCTAGACTTCTCATCAGCTTTGGGTGGGAAGTGGGGTCTCTTCATTTTTAGTTTCACTAGAAAACAAAAGGGGCCTTTCTTTCTTCTTCTTCTTCTTCTTCTTCTTCTTCTTCTTCTTCTTCTTCTTCTTCTTCTTCTTTTTTTTTTTTTTGATTTATTTAACAGAGTTACAGAGAGAGGTAGAGACATAGAGGGGTCTTCCACCCGCTGGTTCCCTCCCCAGTTGGCCGCAATGGCCAGAGCTGTGCTGATCTGAAGCCAGGAGCCAGGAGCCAGGAGCTTCTTCAAGGTCTCCCGCGTGAGTGCAGGGGCCCAACGATTTGGGCCATCTTGCACTGCTTTCCCAGGCCACAGCAGAGAGCTGGATCAGAAGAGGAGCAGGCGGGACTAGAACCAGCACCCATATGGGATGCCGGCGCTTCAGGCCAGGGTGTTAACCCGCTGCGCCACAGCACCAGCCCCAGAAAGGGCATTTCTTAATTCCCCAGTGTCATGGAGATGCATGAACTGCATATACATGTAATACTTAGAGATATTGCCTAACTGTTCCTATTAGAACATCAAGGGCTGGAGATCATGCACTTGACTTCATACACAGGAAGTTCCAGTGATTTATAATTTAACATTCAAAGGTCATTTCAGTCCTAAATCTTTTTTTTTTTTTTTTTTTTAATTAAACAGGCCTATGTGAATGTAAGGAGAATTTGTGAAAATGGGACATTGTTGGGCCTGCCCAGGGTGGATGGTGGGACCATTGTCAGCTGATGGTGATTTTCCTCTCCAAGACTTCCCCTATCCGGGCCTCTCCCTCGCCCTCGTGGCTCTGTGACCTGGCAGGAGCTGGACTGTGAGGGGTGGGCAGAGGCATCTGTGTCCTAGAAAATACAGGCCCCTTGCCTTCCTGATGGCTCCTGGTGCTGCAGGGCGGCATCCGGCACCAGGAGGCAAGCCCCTGGGAGGCACTGGCTCCGGAAGGGCCAGAAGGTGCCAAGAAACCTGCAAGGAAAGGGACGTTACATCTGCTGTGAGCGCGGTGCATCTGCCAGCGTCAGGGTTTGCCACCTGTTCCTGCACACGCCACCAATTGGCGCCGGCGGTGGGGACCGAGGCAGCAAATGCAAATGGAGCTTAGGAGGTGGCCATGATGCCAGGAGCCAGCGCAGCAAGCTGTGTCCTTTCCTCTCCTCCCTCCCCAAAGCCTTGGCTTCAACAAAAGGTGTGGTGTCAAAACAGTAGATTGTGCGCCGGTCCCTTGAGCGCGTGCCAGTTCGCTGAGTGGGCAGGTGTTGTTAGCTCTTGGAGCTGGTTGCTAAGGTTGAGCCCAAACCAGGAACATGGTGGGAGTGGAGCAGGGCAGCGTGGAGAGGGAGAACAGCTGCAGGGTAGGGGGCGTGAGTCAGCCGGAAAGAGCCTCCTCCCTCCTCACCTGCCCACGCCTCTGGTACTGGAGCCCAGGCCAGCCCCACCTCTCGAGACTGCCCCAGGCTGCGCTTGACTGTCCAGACCTCCTCTGGAAATGACTGGGCTGCTACAGAGCTCTGCTCAGGCGACGCACTCAATCCCGAGAGACCTCTCCGAGGCAGAGGGCTCATTCCCACTTTCTCCATATTCAGAAGGCTCTGAACAGAAGCATGGAGGCTTGCCCTGCACCCTTGATTTTTGCCAGATGCTTTCCCTTTGTCCGTGAGCTCTGGGGCCTGCAAAGAGAGTCAGGAAGCCCGTGAGTCCACGTTTCCTCCCTGACATCGTTTGTCTTGTTGGGAAGTTGACATCACCTACTGGAAGTCATTTGGCCTCTTTCTCTGCAGCCCACAAGTTTTCTCGGGCCCCTAGTAGGGCAAGGGGATCTCCACTCTCATGCCTGCCGCCCTCCTTCTGGGAGAGAGAGCATTGCAAAGACTGGGTTTTGGTTGTAAGACCCCAGGGCGCTTCCTGTCTGACCTCCCTTGGGTCTGTGGCTCTCCGACTCTCTGTTTCTTTCTTTGTGAAGTGAAGAGGTTTGGAAATGTGAAATGGTGACCAGCCTGTCTTTCATCTTTGAATTTATACAGCTCTTTGCCGATAGGTAGGACTGGCAAGAGCTGGCAGGTAGCTGTCCCTGATTTAGGAGAATCACCATGCTTTGCTGGGGGTCAGGGTGGGGACAGCAGGTTTTGCCTGGGGAGTAAGTGTTTCTGGTTGGCAGGCTGTTGGCCCTGGAGGCTAAGCCACATTGATCCAGGGGGTGAGAAGCCACACGTGCTCTGTATCAACTGAAAAATTCATGCACGGCTCCCTAGAACAATTCATTTTTTCTTTCCTTTCTCAGATGTCTTTCGGTTATGGAAAACTAATTCGGGCTGCCTGGAGCAACTGGTTTAGCCTGGCACAGTGTTGAAACTGGCAAGTATAGAAAACATAGCTCTAAGAAGTTTTTTTTTTAAAGATTTATTTATTTGAAAGGTAGAGTTACATAGAGAGAGGAGAGGTGGGGAGAGTGAGGGGGGGGGGTCTTCCATCCAATAGTTCACTCCCTAATTGGCCACAATGGCCGGAGCTGTGTCGATCCGAAGCCAGGAGCTTCTTCTGGGTCTCCCACATGGGTGCAGGGGCCCAAGGACTTGGGCCATCTTCAACTCCCTCCCGGGCCACAGCAGAGAGCTGGATGGGAAGAGGAGCAGCTGGAACTAGAACCGGTGCCCATATGGGATGCCAGCGCTTCAGGCCAGGGCATTAACCTGCTGCACCACAGCGCCGGCCCCAGCTCTAAGAAGTTTTATCTGTAATTTGGTTGTTGTGATAAAAACTTTGAGTAGTCTGTGATAGATATTGTGCCATCTCTCTGTGCTAATATCTGTGGCCTCCTAGCATCAGAATCACCTGGTTTCCTTGAACATGTCACAAGCCTACCGTGGACTATTAAAAATACATGGGAATGAGGCTTAGAAATTGGAGCTGTTACTGCTCTGATGCGTGCTGAAGAAGCCCTGGTTTAAAGCCTGCGCCGTGTGACTGTGTGGTGTCGTACGCTGTCGTGCCATTTACTTCTTCACTATCTAGTGGGTGTCCCTCTTGCCTCCTTAACCTGATGGAAGCGTCTGGAAAGCCACACACCGCCCACTGGTTTTTATGTCACGTTCAGCACGTTTCCGTGCTGTTCACCTCTGAGGTCGACCTCACAATCTGTGGGTTTGTGAGCCCGAGGTCTGACCCGGCTCGGGGACTGGGGAGCAGCTGCTGGTCCGAGGGAGGAGGATGTGGCAGCTGGGGAGAGGTGAGGCTTGACTGCACTGCATACATTCACATTCCCCTCTTTCCCGGGAAACATCTGGGGTATGGGTTCTTCCTCTCCCTGGAAGTTTGGGTCATAGGTGTTTGGCCCCAGCTGGAGGGGCTGTTAAGAACTCGGCTCTGGGAGCAGGATGGGGGCTGGCGGAAGAGGTGGAAACAACCCCTCGAGTCCCTCACCTGGTGACCACTGTGCAGGTTTAAGTTCCTGCAGTGCAGGTGATCTGGTTCAGGGGGAGACCTGTGCGTGTCCCAAGACCCCGAGGGCGAGGGAGAGTGCTGAGGCATAAGGTCTTCTGCCATCGGGCAGGTCAGCCAAGGGACCGCTGGATGCACAGGTTCCTGCTCAAAGAATGTAACAGAACAGGGTTATGTCTTCCCCCTACACAGAGCAGAGAGGGAATTAGAGGCTGCACCTTTCTTGGTGAGGGAGGAAAGTGTAGCAGGACAAGGAGAGTAAAAGAGAACCCTGGGGGCAAGGAGGGCAGGGGACAGTGGCAGGTAGTCCTGAGACAGTGGAGGAGGTGACACAGAAGCACTTTGGTGACAGCATCAAGAAGGGAACCAGGGGCTGGCGCTGTGGCACAGCGGGTTAACGCCCTGGCCTGAAGCCCCGGCATCCCATATGGCTGCCGGTTCTAGTCCTGGCTGCTCCACTTCTGATCCAGCTCTCTGCTGTGGCCCGGGAGGGCAGTAGATGATGGCCCAAGTCCTTGGGCCCCTGCACCTGCGTGGGAGACCCAGAAGATGCTCATGGCTTCGGATTGGCACAGCTCCAGCTATTGTGGCCAATTGGGGAGTGAACCAGTGGATGGAAGACCCTCTCTCTCTGCCTCTGCTCCCTCTGTGTAAAAAAAAAAAAAAAAAAAAAAAAAAAAAGGAAAAAAAGGGAACCAGTGGGAATGGGGGTCTCCAAGTGGTCAGTGGTGGTGTTTGGTGAGCATCCAAGGAGAGGGAAGGCGTAGGAGTCCATTAGGCTATCCCTTCCATCCTCACTTTTTCTACAAAATCCCTAGCTCATGTTACAGATTCATGGGACTCACACTCCGTGCTGCTAGTGTATGCACTCCATGAGTCTACCCACGGAGCTTCCCACTTTTATTGCTGCCAGTTTTATCCTGCCCCTGTTCTTGAAGAGATGGCAGAAATACTACTTCTGTTTCTGGGACTAGGAAACATGTTAGAGAAACTAGGTATACACCCAGTTGCGGTACGGGCCGTCTGTGTACCAGATGACAAAAGTCCTCTCTCGGTCTGTTGCTTGGGGAGTTGCAGTCAATCTGGGTGTGCTCTTCCGTCTCCGAGACACATCGTCTCTGGGTGCACTTCCAGGTGCAGCCTTGGGTTTGAGGCTGCTGGGGGCGGCTTCTTAGAGGTGAGGGTGCTGTGGTGGTACTTGAAATGAACTGGGTATCAGCAGCCCCAGACACTTGGAGGAGTTTTGTGCTGGTATAAACATGTAGATGCTGTTTGCTTTTGACCTCTGTTTCTAGTCCCTGCTGCACAGGCAGGCTTCCCAGGGTCCCAGAACCCTCCGCTGCCCTCTTGGTGTGTACCCTGCTCTTCTCCGGTCTCTTGCCACTATGGTTGGGGGGGCAAGGTATACTTCTCTCTCTCTCTCTCTCTTTTTCTTTCTTTTTTCCTTCCTTCCTTCCTCCGTCCCTCCCTCCCTTCCTCCTTCCCTCCCTCCCTTTCTCTCTCTCTTTCTTTCTGATTTGAAAGAATTACACAGAGAGAGGTCTTCCATCCGCTGGTTAACTCCCCAATTGGCTGCAATGGCCAGACTGTGCTGATCTGAAACAAGGAGCTAGGAGTTTCCTCTGGGTCTTCCCATGTGGGTACAGGGATCCAAGGACTTGGGCCATCTTCTACTGCTTTCCCAGGTCACAGCAGAGAGCTGGATCAGAAGTGGAGCAGTGAGGACTCGAACCTGCACCCATATAGGATGCCGGCACTGCAGGTGACGGCTTTACCCACTATGCCACAGTGCCGGCCCCAAGGTATGCTTTTCTCCCCAAAGGTCATTCTTGGTCTATTTTATTCATTAAACTACACACTGGCCAAACTCATTAACCATCACTCTGGGCCCTGATAGTCCTAGAGTCAATACGTGTGCTTCTACCCATTTATTCCCTGTTCCCCCTTCCCTACGCCATCTGGATGATGGTAAAGACAAGCAGGGCACGGTGCTGTCTTCTGAATTTTCTCCCAGCGTTCCTGGTAGAACTCCTGATTTTTAGCTCAGCATACGGAATATGCTGGAGTACACTCTGTACTTCCCATCACTTTTTGCCCTGGATACGGCTTTATGACTAAATTCTGGCCAAAGGATGCAGGTGGGAGTACTGTGCAGTGAGTTTAGAGAACCTCTCGTCCTCGTTCTTCCTGGGAGCACATGCTGTCAGCTTGGATTGTGAGGTCAGGGCCCACTTGGTGGAGCAACAAGACAGAGGAGCCCAGGGTTGACTTAAGAGAACCCACACCACTTCCTGTTTGCAGAAGCCTCTGTTAGCTTCGTTTATTGATCACTCCAAGCTAACTCCCAACAGGTAAAGTGCAATCAAACAGCAGCCTGGGTAGCTTGCTTCTTATGCAGGCCTACTCAGGACCTGGAGATCTGTCTCCATCTCTCAGGCTGTGGTTCCTTCTAGTTTGTGATGCTGGTACGTAGTACAGGAATAAGGTTGGGATGTATAGTTACATGATTCATTCCCTGTTTGGCCAGTAGGAGATGCAATGAGTCAACAGCCCCCAGAAGTCCAGCTCATCCTATTACTGCACAAATCAGATTCTTCAAGTTTGTTCTTCGTCCAAAGCACAGATTCCCCCAAACTCCTCTTTTGCCCTTTTTCCTCCAAGATGAAGCCCCTTTCTCCTTATGGAGCGCAGTCTCAACATTACAGTTTTCTTCTTTGGAATATGTTTTTTTTCCCCTCACTGTAATATCATTGCCAAAAGAAGGGGAGTGGGCTAATAGGACAGTTAGCAGTGGGCACATGCAATGCAGCCTTAGCTGAATCCTTTGGGGACTTTTGAGGCCACAGGTGCACATCGTTCCACAGTTCTGCTTTTTATTTTATTATTATTATTTTTATTTATTTATTTTTTGACAGGTAGAGTTATAGACAGTGAGAGAGAGAGACAGTTGGTTCACTCCCCTAATGGCCACTATGGCTGGCAATGCACCGATCCAAAGCCAGGAGCTGGGTACTTCCTCCTGGTCTCCCATGCGGGTGCAGGGCCCAAGCACTTGGGCCATCCTCCACTGCACTCCCTGGCCACAGCAGAGAGCTGGACTGGAAGAGGAGTAACCGGGACAGAATCCAGTGCCCTGACCGGGACTAGAACCTGGGGTGCTGGTGCCGCAGGCGGAGGATTAGCCAAGTGAGCCACGGCGCTGGCCAAGTTCTGCTTTTTTATCTTTTCCTTTTCCCCACTGTCTGTGTCTTACTGCAAGGTCTGACTGCCCTGTTTAGTTTTCCCAAATTTATTAATTTAATTTTTCCCACCAGCCATCTTGATGTCTTTTTCTTTTCCTACAAATGAAATTCTCCCATAGACTCCCCGTTTCATTAACACACCAGTTGGAGCTTGAAGCTACCTATTCTTCCACTTGCCCTCTCCCCACTGTCTCCTGTTGCTAGCCAACTCCCAGAATAAGGACACCAGTGAGCTTTCAATGGTGTCAATTAAGGGCAATGAAAACAGCTTTGAAAAGATCAAGGGCTTTGCATGAGACCAGAGCATGCCCAGAACAACCCTGTGTGTGATTCCCTTCTTTTCTTTTTTCCCCCACTTTTACCTTTTATTGAGATCTATTTTCTTTTTTTTAAAGATTTTTTATTTATTTATTTGTCAGGTAGATTTACAGAGAGTGAGAGAGACAGAAAGGTCTTCCCTCCACTGGTTCACTCCACTAATGGCCACCACGGCCGGCGCTGCGCTGATCCGAAGCCAGGAGCCAGGTGCTTCCTCCTGGTCTCCCATGCGGGTGCAGGGCCCAAGCACCTGGGCCATCCTCCACTGCCTTCCCGGGCCACAGCAGAGAGCTGGACAGGAAGAGGAGCAACTGGGACTAGAACCCGGTGCCCATATGGGATGCCGGCACTGCAGGTGGAGGATTAGCCAAGTGAGCCACGGCGCCGGGCCGGAGATCTATTTTCAATTGACGTTGTACACATATGATTAGCTCTATGTTAAGAAAGGAGTTCAACAAATAGGATGAAGAAGAAAAAAGGTTTTATTGTTGGAAGGAAAGAGGCAAGGAAAGGAGGCTGGGGTTGGAAGCTATGAGCGGCAGTCTGGAACTCTGAACACTGGTTCAGACACGGAATCCTGGAATTTGTTCCAACAAAAGAAGACCAAGTTTTATTTTCTCCTAATTGTAACACACACAGAGGATATTATACCATAAAGCTACGGGAACTCTCGTGATGGTTGCGTAGTGCCTCTGCCACAGCCATAATGTTTTTGTTGGCAAGTGGGATGCATATTCCTGCATGCTGCAGTATTAATATTTCCTCGGGGCTTTATTTCTTGTGTAGTATGTTTATCATTATGAAGGCTTTTCATTTACTTTGTAAATTTTCTTCATTTTCCTTATCTTTCTACTGTTAAAAATTAATTTGCATACAAATTTCAGCCAGGAAACCATTTTTGAGAACACTGCTGTTATTTTCCAAGATTGATTTATTTGTCCCTGAACCATAATCTGGCCTGCTTCAAGGATATACTTTACATTTCTTTGTTCTGCTTTTGAGTGGTTTGGCTGTTTATAAAAACATTTTCTGGGCTGGATCTCTTTTTCCTTATCATGTATTTAGAGATACTTGGATAGTTGTATCATTGGTTTTTAGATGGTATGGGCCTGAGTGTGATGTAATTTGAGGTCTGTGCTATAACTGTTCCAGCGGCTTAAACCAAACCTTCAGGGATTTTTATTGTCAAAAATCCTCAATTGGCTGCCCTTATATTTTCCTAAAGCCCATTGTCAAGCTGTTTTGTAGACAATCACCTTGTTCTGGTACATTAGCTTTTTGTTACTACAGCAATTAAGACACGCTACTAAGGAAGGAAGGAGGTTTATTTTGGCTGAAGATTTTGGAGGTTCACAGTCTAAGATTGAGCAGCCCCGTCGGCTTGGCATCAGATGATGGCTTCCCTTAATGATGGCAGAGTCCCAGGGGGCACAGAGCTTCACGTGGCAAGAAGGAGTGCGTGTCTCTCCTAACGCCAAGAGGATTTGATCATGGGGGCTCCACCCTCAAAACTTAGCCCAATCCAATCACCTCCAAAGGACTTTCCTCTAGACACCATAATTGGTTTAGGTGTCCACTTTCTTAATACCGTTAGTTTAAGAATTTGGAAACGAAGCTTTTTGCCCATCCAGACTGATATCCGAGCCACAGTGTCTGCCTACTGCTTCCCTGCTTCTGAGAACACCTTTGGTCACCTGGTGAATTGATGAGACCACAGACTCTTTCTCTTGAGTCCAAGAACCAGAGGGAAGCACAGATCGACTTGACTCTTCTAAGCTGGGTTGTCATAAAAAATCCTGAACCTCAGGGACTTTACCCAAGAATAAGAACAAGCATTCATAATTTCATGAACAGGAAACATTTAAAATTTACCTCTAACCCATGTGTTTAAATTGCAGCTACCAGGTGTGAATGTGCAACTCTGTGTTCTGATGTTTGCTTGAGCATCTGATTCCAATTTATTTGTATTAGCATTTCATTTACCATAAATACTCATATAATTCATAAATATGGTTTTATTGATGGGCCACAATGTTTCTAATAATTTCTCTTTTTTTTACTGTACTTTTATTATGTTTTTTCAGTTAATAAGATTCTTAGTCTTGGAAGCAAAAGGGGGCTGCCACTGTGGTGTGGTAGGCTAAGCTTCTACCTGCAGTGCTGGCATCCCATATGGGTGCTGATTGGTGTCCTGGCTGCTCCTTTCCTGATCCAGCTCTCTGCTATGGCCTGCAAAATCATTAGTGGATGGCCCAAGTGCTTGGGCCCCTGCACCCACATGGAAGATCTGGAAGAAGCTCTTGGCTCCTGGCTTTGGATCAGCCTAGCTCTGCCTGTTGTGTCCATTTGGGGTAAACCAGTGAATGGAAGATTTTTTTTTTCTGTCTTTTCCTCTCTCTGTCTATAATTCTACCTCTCAAATAAATAAATAGAAATCTTAAAAAAAATAGCAAAGCCCTGAATGGACCATTTTCTAGGTATGTGTTAATAAGAACTAAAAATCAGTTTCTTAAAAAACTGAAAAAAAAAAAAACCAATTAGGCAAAAAACACATGAAAAAGTACTAGATATCTCCTACTTTAACATGTATTTTCATCATTTTTATAGTCTTTTTTTTTTAAGATTTCAAAATTTATTTGACAGGCAGAGTTACAGAGAAAGAGAGTTCTTCCATCCACTAGTTCATTCCCTAGATGGCTGCAACAGCCGGGGCTGGGCCATACTGAAGCCAGGAGCCCAGAGCTTCTTCCTGTCTCCCATATGGGTACCAGGGCCCAAGCACTTGGGCCATCTTCTGTCTCTTTTCCAGGTACATTAGCAGGGAGATGAGTAAGAAATGGAGCAGCTGGCTCTCGACCTGGTGCCCATATGGGATGCCAACGTAGTAAGTGGCAGCTTAATCTGCTATAACACAACCCTAGCCTCAATCATCCTTTTATATTCTAACCCAGTATATGTGTATATCTATGCACTCTATCCATTTTCCAACATGTACTTATGCTGTTTATGGAATTTACAATCTTTTTTTCATTTTATATAAAACCATACACAGAGGCTTTGAAATCATTATTTTAAGTGAGTGAATGATATAATAGTAAAAAGCTATTGGAAATAAAGCTGCAATCTACATTTCTGCTCTATAATTTAAAAAAAATTAATGAATTATTTCCTGGAACCAGAATCAAAAGGTAACATATTTCATGATACTTAAATATAATGTCATGGTACTTCCCAATATATAGTGATGCCAACAAGATCTGAATTTATCAGTTTTTCTACAATGTTGATAACATTGGATGTTAAACATCAATAGACTAATGGATGTAAAATGATAACTGTTCCATGATTAAACATAGAAGCTACTAACCATTAGATAGTGAATAAATTATCCAAGTCTCCCTAAAAAAATCTTTATTTTATTCTGAATAATTCATCAAAGAATAGATCACCTTTCTGTGTGTGGCCAAGGTCGGTCATGGTAATGCAATAAGACATTAAGATGACATTAGATAAACAATTTACCACGTAGTAAAGGATATCTTCCTATTGTTTTAATTTGGCTTGTGGAGTTGTGGAGGGAGGTAAGGACGCGAATTGAACACTAGAGGGTACTCCTGGCTACTGAATAGCTCTGCCCTTTCTTCCCATTCATTTTTCCTTAGCATTGTCTCATAGAAAACAGCTGCACCATTGCACATGGCTGAATGAATACCGCTTCATTCATCCCTGGCCTGATGGTCTCAGATAACCTGAAATGCAGTGGGACTTGTGTCTTTTTTCCTTTTCTTGTATTAATGTATGACATGGTTGTTTTCAAGAGCAAAGATATTGAAGGAGTTTTCAGTGGCGGATATGACGACGCGCAAAGGATTCCACAGATTCCACAGGCGGATATGTGCAGCAAACCCACGCAGCACGGATCACTCAAGTGCTTTGCAGCTGGGCCCAGGCCTTGGCATTTGGAGATCTCAGTGCTAATTTGGATGGGGATGGGGACTGGATCAGGAGCGGCCAAAGGCAGACCCAGAAGGAGATGCAGGAATAGACACACAGGTTCCTGGGAGGGGTGGAAAACAAGGGAGAAGGAAAAAACTGTGAGCCCCTGGGGTCTTCTTGCAGGAAGAGAAGCAGCAAGGTGGCCCTTAATTATGTTTTGCCCTGTCTCTTATTAGCCCCGAAGACGGCTCTGTGGGGCCAGCTCCCAGGGTGCCACCTTGTTTCCTGAACAAGCATGCAAGTCCTGAACATGCAAGGGCAGCGAGCAGAAGCAGGGGCCGTGCTAACAGCCTACGTGATAAGGTGACTGTGGTTGTGTGCGGTTTCCCGGCGCTCTGAGCTCCAGAGCCTCATGTTTCAGTAACTTGGCTTTCTCCAGCAGCTCCAAGACTTTCAGTCCCTGTCTCAAGTTCTCTTGTATCTGTCTTCAAACAAATTCAGCTTTCTCTTACATTCAAGACAAACACCCTCAGATTACGCTTCCTTCCACCTGCCATCCCTTGGAGCAAACTTCCTGTCTTTATCTATCTTTCCAACATCAAGAATGATGAATCTTTATTTAAAACAGTACAAGCTTTGAAAGAAGTCTATCCTAGATGTTGGCATAAATTCGAGTCTAGGCAAAAGTTGGGTCTAGGCCAAAAAATAAAAATTAAAACCAGCATTTGAAGACTTTAATTACATAGACAAATTCCCCCAGATATAATTTAAATGAAACATTCAGGAATGAACCATCATATAAAGCATGATTCCAATTAAAAAACACAGCCCTCCCTAATACATGCATAGGAAAATGTCTGGAGGGAACCATCCCAAGATGTTCATCATTTTTCTCTCTGGGCTTGGGAGCTTGGGGAGTGCAAGTTGTGTCCTTTGTGCTTCCTTAAAAAGGTTTGACTCTAAAATGATGCTGATCTCCACTCCCTCTGATTGGCTACCTTCTTACGTAAGCCTTGCCCTTCACTGTACATCTCCCCATCTACTGAAGTGGTTCTCTGCAGGGTTGCTTGGAGAAGTGGTCACCTGTGATTTAATTTAGTGGATTTTTTTCCTCTCCTCTTCACCCAGTGGAGATCGTTCTACCTGCCACGCTGCCTTGCTGACATATCCAGATGAGTGCCCCCTGGGACTTCAGTCTCAAAATAAATACTCTTGGCTGGCGCCGTGGCTCACTAGGCTGATTCTACACCTGCGGCGCCGGTACCCTGGGTTCTAGTCCCGGTCAGGGCGCCGGATTCTGTCCCGGTTGCCCCTCTTCCAGGCCAGCTCTCTGCTGTAGCCTGGGAAGGCAGTGGAGGATGGCCCAAGTGCTTGGGCCCTGCACCTGCATGGGAGACCAGGAGGAAGCACCTGGCTCCTGGCTTCGGATCGGTGCAGCAAAAAAAAAAAAAAAAAAAAAAACACCAAGTAAATAAGAGTATTTTTTTTTTTTACAGGCAGAGTTAGATAGTGAGAGAGAGAGACCAAGAGAAAGGTCTTCCTTCCCTTGGTTCACTCCCCAAATGGCCACCATGGCTGGCGCGCTGCAGCCGGCGCACCATGCTGATCCGATGGCAGGAGCCAGGTACTTATCCTGGTCTCCCATGGGGTGCAGGGCCCAAGCACTTGGGCCATCCTCCACTGCACTCCCTGGCCACAGCAGAGAGCTGGCCTGGAAGAGGGGCAACCGGGACAGAATCCAGCACCCCGACCAGGACTAGAACCTGGTGTGCTGGCGCCACAAGGCGGAGGATTAGCCTGTTGAGCTACGGCGCCGGCCTATTTACTTGTCTGGACCCCTCCCTCCTGTCCTCTCCCTGCCCAGATATCCTTCTCGTGCTTTTTTTCTGTAGATGGTATTGCCTTTCGGCCATAGATCCATATGGTGCTTCCTGTCTTCTTGTTCATTCCCATTCATTCTGTTACTGAATTCTCTGAGATCTGTTTCTGTAAGTTCTCTCTCCTCTATCCTCCATGCCCCTGCTTCTTCTTCTTCTTCTTTTTTTTTTTTTTTTTTTTTTTTTTGCCCTCACTGTGCTGCTTTTTAGCTATGAAGCTCCATGACTGTTATCTGGGTGGTGTTGATGGTATCCCAATAGCTTGCTCTGTCTCTAGTCTCTCCCCCATAGCAGCCAATTGGCCCAGCCACAGAGGACCAGAGCCTGGCTCTGGGCAGATTTCTACTCGGCAGAAATCTCCGTAGGTTCCTCATGATCTCCCAAACCCAGAGCAGGTGTTCTCAGGCCTCACCACTCCTTTCAGTTTTGTTTTCTGCCGTGCCCCACTCTAAGCCCTGTGCTTCAGACAACACACCTTCATCCAAACATATTCCACTCATTGCGCCATTCAGAGAATTGCAGATTCAGAAGGAACCAGGCACGACACGTCTAATGCCTGGTATTGTTCTGCCTTGTATGTGGCACGACGAATTCTGAACAGACTACATCTTGTTCAGGATCCTTTAAGAGCTGGTCTGCAGAGCTAGCTTGAGCACACTGAGTTTGGCAAGCTTTGTGCTGGGAGGGGGAACGGAGCTGTGGAGTTGATGCTGGAAACACCTGATCTCGGGTGGCACTGAGGGCAGGTTCCCCTGGAGCCAGGACTGGAAGCCGGTGTGTGACTCTGACCCCAACTGTGGGCCAAGGTTATAAAAACACGTCTCCTGGGCTGAAGTGGCTCAGACAAGGAGATCGAGGTCCCTGAGGGGAACTCACTGTAAATACAAGGCCAGGTGAGCTCGAAAGACCCTCGGCCTCCGTGTTGGAGATTCTTGGAGATGTGTAGGGCGAGAAATCCCAGGAATAGGCAGACTTCTTGTGAAGCAGTTGTTACGGAGGTGAGGAACACCAGGATCTGGAGTAAAATTGTAGGTGGTTCTCAGTTCACTCGGGCTGCTGAGGCCTGGGACACCAGTTCTACAAGTGTGGCCTTCTTCCAAAATGTTGTAAGTTTTGTGAATATAGAGCTTTGCCTGTCATTTTTATGTTTTCAAATTTATTTATTTATTTGGGAGGGAGAAAATGAACTGGCAAATTCCCACTTGCAGGTTCACATCTCAAATGCCTGCAATGGTAGTGACTGGGCCAGGTACTGGGAACTCAGTCCAGGTCTCCCGAGTAAGTGCAGGGAGCACCCTGCTGCACTTGACAGTACAGCCAGGATGTGAACCCAGGCACTTTGATGCAGGATGCCCATGTCCCAACTGGCCTTTAAACTGTTAGGCTCAATGCCTGCTCATGTGTCTGGCTTTTAATTGTAGTAAATCCATGCCCAACTTTCAAAATATACTTCATCAAAGCTTGATAAATCATTGAATGGATCAATTAACAAGGACAGCAGTCTCCCCTTATCTGCAGCTTTGCTTTCTGTAGTTTCAATTACCTGTGATTAACCATGGCCTGAAAATATTAAGTGGAAAATTCCAGAAATACACAATTTAGCAGTTTTCGATTGCACGCCTTCTGAATAATGTGATGAAATCACATGCTGCCTTGTTACCTCCTGTCTGGGGTGTGACTCTTGCTTTGGGCGGTGCATCCACACTGCATATGCGTCCCGCCCATCTGTACCTGTCTCAGTAATCAGATCAACTGCTGTGGAATCCCAGTGCTTGTCTGTGGAGCTCAGTGCTGTCTGTGCCTTCAGGCATCCACTGGGGGTCTTGAAAAATGTCCTCCCTGGGTTGGGGGAGGACTGCTGTAGTTGGTCGACAGAGAATGAGATGTGTGATCACCTTATTGTAGAGTCTGTTTTATTCATGCGGCCCAAGACTGGAAGTGTGTGGGTGCCAGGTTACGTGCGTGGCTGCTGCTGAGTTTGCTGTAGACTGTGGTCTTCAGGGTGAGGTGTACGGACACGGTGACATTCACAGAGCATACAGTTTCTGGGCCCTCTGCATCAGCATCCCAGGGCTCGGGGCCCAGCTTCTGTGTCCCATTGGGTTCTCATGGGTAGGCAGCTGTGGTAGACTGTTGCACCTATCTAGTTTTCACAGGTGTTGCTGCTAAATCCTATTTCCTTCCTTCCCATGTTTTTGAAGTTACATTTTTGGATTCCTGGTACATTTTATCTCATCAGTTTTTGGCTCATTGCCCTAGCTCATCAACATCTTTTTGATCATGGTTCTATCATTCATTATATTAACTATTTCCCCTCACATTTGTGTCACATGCAAATTAGTAAGCTCGCCTTCTCTACCTTCATGTAATTCACTGAAAGACACGTGGAACATAAAAGTATTAGGGTTGAAATTGATCCATCAGTTAACACCCAGAAATAAAATAAGCTTACAGTTTTTAAAAAAGATTTACTTAATTATTTGACATTCAGAGTTACACAGAGAGTGAAGGAGAGGCAGAGAGAGACAGAGAGAGAGAGAGAGAGGTCTTCCATCAGCTGGTTCACTCCCCAATTGGCTGCAATGGCCAGAGTTGAGCTGATGTGAAGCCAGGAGCCAGGAGCTTCTTCCAGATCTCCCATGCTGGTACAGGGGCCCAAGGTCTTGGGCCATCTTCTACTGCTTTCCCAGGTCATAGCAGAGAGCTGGATGGGAAGTGGAGCAGCCAGGCCCTGAACCAGCGTCCATATGGGATGTGGGCACTGCTGGCGGAAGCTTTACCCACTACACCACAGCACCGGTCCCTACAGTTTTGTTTTAAACAAAAATTAATTTTATTTTTTAAAGGTTTATTTATTTATTTGAAAGGCAGAGTTGCAGAGAGAAGGAAAGGCAGAGAAAGAGAGAGAGAGAGAGAGAGAGAGAGAGAGAGAGAGAGAGAGGTCTTCCATCCACTGGTTCATTCACCAATTGGCCGCAATGGCCGGAGCTGTGCAGATCTGAAGCCAGGAGCCAGGAGCTTCTTCTGGGTCTCCCATGCAGGTGCAGGGGCCCAAGGACTTGGGCCATCTTCTACTGTTTCCTATGCAATAGCAGAGAGCTGGATGGGAAGTGGAACAGCTGGATCTTGAACCGGTGCCCACATGGGATGTCGGCACTGCAGGTGGTGGCTTTACCCACTACGCCACAATGCCAGCCCCAACAATTTATTTTCAATCTCACAAACACAGTTTAGAGGGACACAGTGGGGAGATTTAATTTGTATGTCCAGTTCTGCCACCAAAAATTTCTGTGATTATGGGCAAGTCATTTACTTTCTCTGGACCTAAATTTTTTTATGACAAAAACCAGGGGGAGAACAGATTACTGCTTTGAGCTGACCCAAGTTGTCATCTTTTTTAAAAAAGATTTATTTATTTATTTGAAAGGCAGAGAGAGGAAGAAACAGAGAACTTCATCCACTGGTTTGCTCCCCAATAGGCTGCAATAACCCGAAGTGGTCCAGTCTGAAGCCAGGAGCTTCTTCCAGGTCTCCCACGTGGGTGTAAGGGCCCAAGCATTTGGGCCATCTTCTGCTTTTTTTCCCAGGCCATAGCTGAGAGCTGGATCGGAAGTGGAGCAACTGGGACTCGAACTGGCACCCGTATGGGATGCGGGTGCCGCAAGCGGCAGCTTTACCAGCTATACCACAGTACCAGCCCCAGTGTTCTCCTTCTGAGTGTGTGTGTGTGTGTGTGTGTGTGTGTTTCCTTTGGGATCTGCTCCAGTTCCATTCAACATTCATCCTAGGACCTTAGCCTGATGTGGTTCCTGTGGTCACTACGCCTGGTCAGAGGCTATAACTTCCCTGCTCTCATGTGTGGTGTAAACAGATCACCTGTTTCTCTAGACCAGCCTGGATAAGGTAGAAGTTTTTCAAAGGAGCTTTTCTAATAGAAAAAAAAAAAAAACCCTCCAAAAACACGAAGTAGCTAAGAAACTCTGTAAACAGAGAAATGCAGGATTTGTCGAGTCTCTATGAGGTGTCAATCACTGTTCTGGGTTCTGGGGATACAGCAAGGAAGCACAGTGCCTGCCCTGGTGGAACTAAGATTCTGCTGCTGGGGGAGGGGCAGCTAATAAACATACCATCAGATGCACTAGGTGGGTGGTGAACGGACTTGGCTGAAGAGAGTCTGCAAAGGTGATGGGTAGGTGGCTGCTAGTTTATGTAGGGTGTTAAAGGCTGGCTTCTCTAATAGCTGCCAAGGAAGCAGGGATGAGGAGGGCACGAGAGGAAAGGGAGGAGCATTATGGGCAGGGACAGAGAAGAACGGAGCAGACCTGTAGGGTCTAGGAGCAGCAAGGAGGTCTGGACAAAAGAGGGGCCATGGGATCACTGGGAGGCAGGAGCCAGAGGGAAGAGGCTGCAGAAAGACAGGTGCTTCGATGAGGTCCTTGTGGTTGTGTAAGGGCTCGGGACTTTGAATGAAATGAGAAGCCCCTGGGGAGTGTGTGAATCGAGAAATACCAAGATCTGAGTGATATTTTTAGAGGATCATCACTGCTGCACTGAATAGACTCTTGGGGCGAGTGTAGAGGGGGGAAGATGTGCTGGGGTTGGATGCAGGGTGTGTGTGTGTGTGTGTGTGTGTGTGTGTGTGTGTTGGGGTGGAGAGAGGGAAGAAGAGAAATCAAAATCAAAGGAAATGCAGAGATTTTTCTTCCGAGCAGCTGGAATGACGAAGTTTCCATTTGTTGAGCTGGAAAGGCTTGGGAGTGAACTTGTCTTTGATCTTGGGCGTGTTAAGTTGGAAGTGACCCGGGAAGACTTATCCGGATGAGCCAGGGTTTGCTCTGGAAACCCGGACCCGCTGCGGCTGTGTCCAGGAGGATCGGCATCATGAAGAGGAGTGCTCCACATGGAACTTAGCACTTCTGTGTCTCCAGGCCTTGAAATCTGGCGTGGGCCCTGCAGATTCAGCCTGACTCAAGGAGTATCCTTCCTCACCATTCATTTACCACCCACAGGCGCCGGTTGGTTCCTGTTTCAGAGAAGCCCGACTTTCTTCAGCTGTCATGATCCAGCACCATCTCTCGCATGACGTTCCTGATGTTGGCTAGGCCAAGCTCATGGCCAATAACAAGACTTTTGGGCTTTTTCCCAAGTTAAAGCTGGAAGTTGTTGCGTGCCTGCTAAGTGCTCGCTTCCTCTTGGAGGATTAGCGCCATCACTACCTCATTTGCAGAGGGAAGATAACTAAGATACTGTGACGGGGTGCCTTCCCAGGGGTAACCACTTCCCCGGTTCCCTGTGGCGTCTCAGAACAGTGCTCCCTCCCCCTTCCTCCCCCTTCCATTGCCTACAAGAATCTGAATGCTGCAAGCTTCCAGTGGAAAACTACTGTGGACAAAGTCTGAAAAAAGAGAGCAACCGACCCATTTGTAGTCTTCCTGTAACTAAGGGGGTGGTTTTCACGAATGTGGACACCCCCCGCCCCAGATTCTGGGGAAAAGAGAAAAGTGAATAGGGAACAGGGAACACTGGTCCTCACCTTGACTGTGTGGAGGACGTGGTCGTCAGAGCTGAAGGATTCTTGCTTTGGCAGATCTCAGGCATGAATGGAACCCTTTCTCAACACTAGAGACTCCTCTCCTTTCTAGTTCCCTTCCTCTGTGTTCTGTGAAGGTGTTAATGAACTGTTAATTGCATAAGGGTGGGCTTGCTGACAGACAAGGAAGAATTAAAGGCAGGAAACCAATGACAACAGGAGTTTCAAAAACTACTGGTAGCAAATCAGAAACGAAATCTGCAGACCCCCAGCTGCGAGGCCTTGAAGTGGAGCTGCGAGGCTTCTGGCTCCCACCACGTCTTCCACTCCCACACCTTCTCAGTCCTCTCTTTTTGCATTAGCTGTGGGTGTTTTCCTTGAAGACCAGAGAAGAATGCTCTGTGTCCTATCATCATTGATTGTTAAGGGCAAAGAGACTGCTGGGAAATCCTGGAGGTGTTTTTCTTCATCAGAAAGGATCTCCTTCAAGCTTAGAGCTGACAGCTGAGAACTTGGGAGCCACGTGGAGAAGAACCTGGGCTGGAGCTGCCCATTGTTTTCATATCTGTGGACCTGAAGCCATTCTTTGGTTATACCAACCTGAGACTGACGGTCTTGATGCTGTTTGCCTTGTAACTGGGAAAGCAGTCAGGGCAACTGAGCAACAGAAGGAGGTGCAGGGACTGTATACCCCGTACCCTTGACCTCGGCAGGGGCCTTTGTCCTCTTCTTCCCAGTTCCCCAGAGCTCTCTGTCTTTGTGCCCTCCACTCCTGGCTTATTGTTGCAGTTATTTTTACCGTGAAAGCAAGCACACTGGCCCCAGACGGTGGTTTCAGCTCGTATATAGGGAACAGCCTGTTGGTGGCAGCTCCTGGCTTTGAGTGGTGGTGGGAAGGTGATGGGCTGTGACTCACTCCCAGAGTTTCCTTCATCTGCACAAGCGAGTCAGCCCATCCATTATCTGTGGTTTGTCTCATCTGTTGTAAGCCTATTAGCTCATCTCTTCTTGCCAAGTTGACATTTGGTTCTCTTCCTTTGTTCGAGCCCCTGGGACTGTCTGCCGCATTACCTTCTATGTGCTCATTGTCCACACGGTGTCATCGGCAGACGACGTTAACGTGCCATGTATACTTTCCTGGATCACTAATAAAAATGGTAAATGAGTCAGAAGTCAACACCTTGCCTTTGCCACCTGCAGCATGTCATTCTAAGGCAAGAGCTCAGACCCTGCAATCGTAGCCATCAGAACTGGACTCACTCACTCAAAGTCACTGCCAGCATGCGCAGTCCTTAACCGTAGTCTTCAGTTGTGTGCACCCATGGAGGCCTGTGTGGCACTCCACGAGCTGACCAGGGTCGGGGATAAGGAGCAGGGGAGTGATGAGATCTGAGCTGAGGTTGTCAGAGCTGAGATTCAGTGGGTTTGTCTCTCTGGGTACTTGAAGTCTGTAAGTAAATTCCAGTGGCTTGTGTTGTTGCTAGAATCTGCTTGCTGAGGGCAGTGCTGACCCAGGGCTAGCCCTGCTGAGCCCCTGGAGAGGCAAGGCGGATTCTTTTTTGGCTTGAATTATTTGGCTGTACTACCTACTGTGATGAAACCAACACTTTAGCATATACACAGTCCAGACATGTATAGGATGTTAGTTATCTTATTTTCTTGGCTGAACAATTAGATACTGGTTGAAACACTCTAATTTTTTCAATTTTGTGGTTTGACTTTTTAAATTTTCTTCTATATAAAATTGTTTTCAAAATTTCTTATTCATTCACACTGCTTTTCTCATATGTTAACTTTATTTCTTGACAGGAAATTGTTTTTTCTTTTTTTCTTGAAAATTGAATGTATTCTCTAATTGTGTGTATATGTGTGTAACTCTGGATTTTATACATTGATAGGATTCAGTCTTCCCAAATTTAAAATTTTTAAATTTTATTTGAAAAGTAGAGAAACATAGAGAAGGATGAATGGGGGGGGGGAGGGAGAGAGAGAGAGAGAGAGAGAGCGCGCGAGTGAGCCAGCCAGAGCCCATCTGCTGGTTCACTTTCGAACACCCTCAAGAGTTAGAGCTGGACTAGGCTGAAATCAGGAGCCAGAAACTCAATCTGAGTCTTTGGTGAGTGGCAGGAACTCAGCCACTTGAGCCATCACCTGCTGCCTCTCAGATTGCAGATCAGCAGGAAGCTGGAATGGATGGCAGAACTTGGACTTGAGCCCAGGCACTCAGGTCTGGGCTGTGGGCATCCCAAGCAGCGACTTAACCTCTGCTCCAAGCCCTGTCTTGCCTATCTTTGGTATGATGATTCATTTTTTTTTTTTTCAGTAGAGACTTGAATGATCCTTCCAAATTCCATGCTATAGGCATGATTTCTCAGGAGAATGGACATTTCACTTGGAAACATCCCAGTTTGATTTCTGTACTTCCAGTTGACTCTAGGATGGACTGGGGGGGGGGGTGCGGAGAACAGGGACATAAATGACGTAGAAGAAGGGTCAGTGACATCATGTTGCCACCAGCTGAGACAGTGATGCAACCCCTGTCTTGGGGACACGGGGAAGCTGTGCTCATCACAGTGTCACAGTGGGAAGGAGAAGCCAGAGAAATTCTGAAGTCAAGGACACTTTTATGCAGAGTGCTAGAACTTAGAATGTCTGCCGAGAGGCTGAAGGCAGGAAAAGAGACTTTTACAATGAGTAGTCATCTGCATCATTTTTTATCAATCTTGGCACAGTTTCCTGGAAAAACTGTAGCATAAGCAAGAAAGGATTGAAAGATGAGCTTTTATGAACTTTCAACCATTTATTTAGCCATGACTGATTGGCACTGAATGAAACGCTCTCCCTGCATTAATGATAATGATAATTAGCTCCACAATTATTGAGAGTAGTAATTCTCAATAATCATCCCATCAGCCTAGAGAGGTTAAGTCATGAACGCTTTTGAAGGTCCACGGCTCGTGAGAGGAAGAGCCCAAAGTTGGAGCCGTCCCCGCTACTCTAAATGTCAAAGGTGCGGAATGAATCAGAGGTGCTTGCTCTCAATGAATGTGAAGGAGATGGGATTTATGTACCTAAATTTAAGAAATTCACCCAGTAATCAAAGTGTGCAGAGGGGTCACTGAGCACAGAGAGCGGCCAGTTGAATGCTATGTAATAGGGCTAGTGAGTCAAGAAAGAAGGAGGGGTCAATGAGCTGACTTGAAAAATGGTTTGGCTGGAAGTTCCCCTCAGACCAATGTGCCACACTTTCCTTGGCTCCTGAGACCCCAAGCTGTCCCGGATGCACTTGAACAGTCAGGAGGGTCAGTGCTTTCAACACCGCATGGACTTATTGGGAACCTGCTACATGGAAAGCTGTTGACTACAAGTTGAGCAAGAATACATAAAAATCTCAGACTTGCTCTAGCTCTACAGGATAGAATGAGAGAGAATGAGGGGCACAGACGTGCAAAGCTCAAACCACTCAAGGCAGGTCAGGTGGGGAGGGGTAGACTGTCCCAGACACTTCCGGTCAAAGGCAGCATCAGGGTTCCTGAGACGAGACTGGGGAAGGGGTGATGCCCCTCTCATGGGGGCGTGATGTGTGAAAAGGCTTGGAGGTGAGGCTGAGCGCGTTACGGTCAGAGGAGTGGCAAGCTGGTCGGAAGCAGAGGAGTCTGACTTTGGTAATAGGGGATGTCAAGTGCGAGCAGGAGGGAAGAGCGTGCTTCTGGAAATTCTTTTCCAACGTTGGCGGAGGACACTGTTCTACAGCGATGTCACCCTCCAGCTGCCAGCGCTGCCACCCAGCTCCCTGCCAAGTGACACTCTCACTCTCCCAACTCTGCCTCTGAAATGTCTGACCTCCTCCTTCCCCACCCCGGCTGTCAGGTGAGGAGTCAGCTCCCTGACACTGAGGTTGCATTGTCACTGTCCTCTTAGTTATTTCCGGTGTGGATTCCATCTCTTCCGGAGCTGGAACTTTTCAGATTACACATCTACATCTCTTCTCCTGGGGACCGACTTTGAAGTCTCTACACAACCGTAGCATCCCCTGGCCTCAGGCACTGCCTTGGGCACCATTGTTCAGAGTCTCTCACTGGGTCCAGTTATGCTCAGAGAAGACATGAGCTCTGTGTACCGAGCTACTAGTTCGCCTTTGAGGATGAACAGGTCAAACCTTAATCACTGGTGCTGGGCTCTCTTGCACTTCTACTGTAATGGAGGGTGGATACTTTTCTGTATGTAGAGGAATTGCTCTCAATATTGATTTTTAAAGAAGTCCTTATCTTTCAGTGTATGAAAATTACTCTTATTTTTTTAACCACAATTCAAAATTTTTTTTTTATCACAGAGATCATCATCACTAAGTAGGTCCTTTCCACCCTTCTGTTCCCCAAAGGTTTCAAGTCTCCCTATAAATTTTTGAAAAAAGGGGAGGAACGGGCAGTGGGTAAAGCCGCCGCTGCCTGCAGTGCTGGCATCCAGTATGGGCTCCAGTTTGAGTCCCAGCTGCTCCACCTCTGATCCAGCTCTCTGCTATGGCCTGGGAAAGCAGTTGAAGATGGCCCAAGTCCTTGGGCCCCTGCACCCATGTGGGAGCCCCAGAAGAAGCTCCTGGCTCCTGGCTTTGAGATCGGCGCAGCTCCGGCCATTGTGGCCATTTGGGGGAGTGAACCAGGGGATGGAAGACCTCTCTCTCTGCCT
This sequence comes from Oryctolagus cuniculus, assembly GCF_964237555.1. Taxonomy (NCBI): domain Eukaryota; kingdom Metazoa; phylum Chordata; class Mammalia; order Lagomorpha; family Leporidae; genus Oryctolagus; species Oryctolagus cuniculus. The sequence continues at coordinate 80,073,214 of NC_091433.1, read as the reverse complement.
CTTTGTAATTCTGCCTTTCAAATAAATAAATCATTTTTTTTTTAAAGAGACAAAGCTAGAGGCAGTCTTAAGCAGTGCATGGGAAGTGGTTTTGTTTTCCTGATGGTCCATCTTGGACTTTTAGATCAATTTACTCAATGCAAATTCAGTGTCCTTCTCAAGCAATAAAAGTCTTTGGCTAGCCCTGTGGGCAATGCCAGTGTGTATTAGTCAAGCCACTGCCTTAACCTGCTGTGAGATGAAAAAAAAAAAAAAAAAAGAAATCATGTGAGTGGTGCTTGAGAAAAAGGACTTTACACCTCTAATTTGGTTAACGACCTCAAGATGAGGAGATCATCCTGGAGTGTTCCTGTCGGCCCTGAATTCGAACACCAGTGTCCTATGATAGAAAGGTGGAGGGGATTGAAGACGCGCAGAGAGCAGAGGGAGATGAGAGGATGCTGCGACAAGCCAGCGGGTGCCGACAGCCCCGGAAGCTGGGAGAGGCAAGGCGCTGAATCGCTCCTCGGGCCGCTGGAGGGAGCGTGGCCCTGCTGACTTACTGACTCCAGACTTCGGACTTCCAGAGCTGTGAGAGTGTAGATGTTTATTGTTTTAAGCCTCCAAGTTTGTGGTAATTTGTTATGACAGTCACAAGAAGTGATAGGCAGAGTTTAGAAAGTATAAGGGCATTTGAAAACATTTTTGGAAAGTGAAATTGAAAGATTAAGTATATTTTGGTTCAAAGAAATTTTGGAATCCATGCATAGTTTTTCATAATAGGCATTTTCCCATGAACTTTTTGAAAATCTTTTGTGTTAAAAAGAATATTAAACCTGATATGGTATTTAGGTTACTTATGTATCCAAATATTCATTACATTTGGTATATTGATTTTTTTTTCTTTGACAGGCAGAGTTAGACAGTGAGAGAGAGAGAGAAAGGTCTTCCTTTCGTTGGTTCACCCCCCAAATGGCCGCAACAGCTGGAGCTGTGCCGATCCAAAGCCAGGAGCTAGGAGATTCTTCTGGGTCTCCCACGTGGGTGCAGGGGCCCAAGGACTTGGGCCATCTTCAACTGCTTTCCCAGGCCATAGCAGAGAGCTGGATCAGAAGAGGAGCAGCCAGGACTAGAACTGATGCCCATATGGGATGCTGGTGCCACAGGCGAAGGATTAACCCGTGTGCCATGGCGCCGACCCCCTCTATATGCTTTATTTTTTAAATTATTTATTTATTTATTTTGACAGGCAGAGTTAGTGAGAGAGAGAGACAGAAAGGTCTTCCTTCCATTGGTTCACTCCCCAAATGGCTGCTACGGCCGGTGCGCTGCGCCGATCTGAAGCCAGGAGCCAGGTGCTTCCTCCTGGTCTCCCACACGGGTGCAGGGCCCAAACACTTGGGCCATTCTCCATTGCCCTCCCGGGCCACAGCAGAGAGCTGGCCTGGAAGGGGAACCACCAGGACAGAACCGGTGCCCCAACTGGGACTAGAACCCAGGGTGCCGGCGCCGCAGGCGGATGATTAGCCTAGTGAGCCATGGCGCCGGCACCCCTCTATATGCTTTTTTAAAAAATGATTTATTTTTTATTTATTTGAAAGAATATCAGAGAGAATGGTAGAGAGAAAGAGAGGTCTTCATCTGCCGATTCACTCCCCAAATGGCCAGAAAGACCAGAGTTGAGCTGTTCTGAAGCCAGGAGCCAGGAGTGAGGAGCCAGGAACTTCTTCTGGGTCTTCCACATGCATGCAAAGACACAAAGACTTGGGTCCTCCTCTGCTGCTTTCCCAGGCCATAGCAGAGAGCTGGATTGGAAGTGGAGTAACTGAGACTTGAACTGGAGCCCATATGGGAGGCCGGTGCTACAGGCCGGGGCTTTAACCCACTACGCCACAGCGCTGACCCCAATTCTGTATGCTTTATTGCTTGTCATTGTGATTGCAGTTCCACTCTTCATGTTTGTTGAAAATAAGAAGATGCAAATAGGTTTCTAGGTCATTCTATTTTTTAACCAGGCAGGGTTTATTTTTTGCGGGGGCTACAAATAATGTTTATTGGAGCCCCGGGGGAAGAACAGTCTAAGGAGAACAGAGAATAACGCAGATTAAATACCCACCTGTGCCTTCACACTGTCTTTCACACAGATGCACACATACCACAGACACATGCAAGCTCCGACAGTGACAAATTAAACACCTGCTTCCTCCCGCCCTAGTGACAGCTGGTCACAGGTGGTTAAGAGGTGGGGCTCCAGGATGGGTTCTGATGGCAGCAGCCTTGTCTCTCCCTGTCCTCTGCCCTGCTGCAAAGGCCAAACGGATCTCCTGGGGTGCCTAGGAGGTAGGTGGCAACTCTTCCTCATGGCCACACCTCATTCATGGTCTCTTCGCGGAGTGTGTGTCCCTCTTCTTGGCTGTGGGCCTGCAGCCCTAGGTCTTACTGGCTTGTAGCATGTGGGCTATGTCTTTGGCTGCTCCCTTGCCAATGAGGTGGCTGTACTTGTCCTTATAGTCCCTGGTGGGCTCAGCACACAGGTTCCTGCTGGGTCAGCTCCTTTAGCCTCCTGGGGGTCCTCTTTGCTCTCCATGGCTGTAGGAGTCCAGCTCTTCACCCGAGGGTACAAGCTCCTTTTTGAGGACCGCGACATAGCTCCAATCATTGTCTTCCCTGGAGGGGAAGGATGTCAGGTCAGCCACCTCCGCCACGGTGGGCAGGATGCTGCTTTCTAATCTTGTTCATTGACCCATAGTGTACTGTGATCTGCTCACTGTCTGGGACGAAATCGGATACCTCTTTCTCCATCCTTTTATGAAACTCTAGTTTCTGTTGTTTCTCTTGGTCTTTTAGATCCTTTAGGCGGGCAGCTTGCTCTCTGGCCTTGCGCCAAATCTCCTGGTCTCTGGGGCTGGGTGGTTTCTCCAGGGAGCTCCGATTGGAGCCCAGTAGGTCCACCACCTTGGGAGTGATAGAGAAGGGGCAGCACCTATATAGTTTTCATTTTACTCTCTAGAAAAGTAACATTTTAACTGGAAAAACTTATGATGACCCAAAATATTGAAAAATGTGTTGGTGTAGGAAACTGTAGTCATTTGCTTACATCCTAAATTGTTTGTATGGAAAATTGCATTAGCTTATTTAAAGTATAGAATAGGAGCTCTGTAGTCCTAGGTTAATTAGCCTGCTGCTCTCATAAATGAAGTCACTAGCTTTATGTGAATTGACTTCCCGCTACATATACAGTATGTGTTTACCTGTTAGAAAGTAAATAGTTCTATCCAAGGTTTTCCCCCTGCATGCCTGTTTGTAACAATGGGCGATTCATGCAATTTTTAAAAAATTACAATAATTTTGCACATTTATGAACTACAGTGGGCTATTTCAATACACCTATTGGATGCATACTGATCAAACAGGGTAAGCAACATTTCCCCTTCTTTGTCATTAATTTATGATTGGTGGCTTGGAGCTTCTCCCTTCTGCTTGTTCATACCATATCTACTCGGTTATTGTGAACTGTAGCCTCCCCACTGCGCTGTGTGACTCTGGCAGTTTACTCCTTTGATCCAGCTCTGATGTGGTATCCATTATCCAAACTCCTATCTTCTCAGCCTTTGGTTATCACTATTTTGTGTTCAGTTTGAGTTTTTTAAATTTCCACATATGAGGGAGAATATGCAGTATTTGTCTCTCTGTGTCTGGCTTACTTTTTTTTTTTTTTTTAAAGTTTTTAAGCTTTTAATTCAGTGGGAGAAATGCATAGGAGAGTGAGGGCCCTATCTAAAAAAGAGAGAAATCTGGGTTCATACCTAGTACCAGGAGGCAGCCATGTAGAGGAACATGTTGGCCAGGAAGCATGGGGCAGGTGGACCAGAGGCCACCCGACCTGGAGACACAGGGACAGCAAGCGCCCCAGTGGCAAAAGGCCAAAAAAGAAGGGCTGGACCCACCGTGTTCCAGGCCTTTAATCCACTTCCAAAGGGGTGTGGTTAATTAACCTGATTGGCTGGTGGGCACTCAGGTGTGGCTAGGTAGGGGCATGAGGTCACACAGGGGGCGTGGTGAAGGCGTGGTCTTCCAGCTCACAAACCTGATCAGTTTTATCCTATATGTCTGCCTACAACATTCCCCCCTCAGAGACTCCATTCACTTAATCTTAAGGGCTGTTGAAGGGTGTGGAATCATCATGTCTTCTATAGCTGCTTCCTGCTTAGGAGGGGCATAGTGCAGGCCCTGCCTGTCCAGGTCTGGAAGTTTCTGTCTGTCTCATCTAACAAATTTGTTTTGTGAGCTGAAGCAGTCTCGGTCACTGCCAATGTCTGTGTCCCCTGCATGGTCAGTTATTCCCAAAAGTCGAGTTCTGAAACATAGACGTTTGTCAATCAAAACGAGCAAAACTGAAACAAGACCAGTTGAGAATAGAGTGCCCCTTAAAATGGAAAAACACATCTAGCCATCTCCCAGATAGTAGGTGGTAATAGGCTACCCCTGTGTAGACTGTAAAACCATTTAGCTTGAGCATAAAGGGCTTTGATGTCCTTCTCTGTGAACATGCTAGTATTTGAGTAAAGGTGGCAGATTCCATTCATCACTGGGCACATTCCCCCTTGTTCTATTATGTATTCTAAGGCCTGTCTGTTGTCCATAACTATGCTGGACAGGGAGTCTGCTGAAGCCAGGGCTTGCTGTAGAAGCCGGCCTGCAGTGTAGGCAGATTACCCAGAGCTAAGGTCAGGTGTCTAAAATCAGCTTCATATGGCTCCTCCGGACTTTCACTGATTACCATTGAGGAACCCACTAAGCAGTCCTTCTGCCAATAATAGCTCCCAGAAAGAATCAGAAGAAGAGGTATGTACACTAGGTATGCATTAAAGTCTAGCATTTTGGTGCGGCTGAGACGAGCTTTACTTCTCTTTTTGCTTTTGAAGAGATACTTGAGGTCTCTGGCTTACAGGAATAGTCAGGCATGTCTTTTGAGTTCACCTGTGAAGCCTTAAGAGGTAGAAGCTTAATCCTAATTGTACTGGGGTAGTCGCATTCAGTAGCACCTGGTAAGGTCCCTTTCATTTAAGCTGCAACTGACCTAAAGAGGATCTTTCTATGAATGGCTTGCTCAGGAATTCCTAATAGAGTTTTTGTTTAAAACTCCTTAATTCCTTGGAACACCTTCTGAAGCTCCCCTGTCCAGCACAGTGTGTCTGTGTCAGGGGCTTTTTAAGCAAATACAAGGCTTAGAATCCAAATCCTGGAATCCATATTCCATAGAATCCTGTCATCAGCAATTCCCAGTGTTGGAACTTCTATTAGAAGCTCCTTAATTCCTTGGAACAACTCTTGTGGCTACCCTGTCCAGCACAGTGTTTGCGTCAGGGCATTTTTAAAGCCGTGTACAGAAGCTTGCAATCCAAATCTTGGAATTCAAATTCCACAGAACCTTGCTGTTCCCAGAAATATCCTTAGCTGCCTTTTATTTTTTTAAAGATTTATTTCATTTATTTGAAAGACAGAGTTACATAGCGAGGTAGAGGAAGAGAGAGAGAGAGAGAGGGAGGGAGAGAGAGAGAGAGAAAGAGAGAGAGAGGTCTTCCATCCGCTGGTTCACTCCTCAAATGACCGCAACGGCTAGAGCTGAGCTGATCCGAAGCCAGGAGTCAGGAGCTTCTGGGTCTCCCACATGGTTGCAGGGCCCAAGGACTTGGGTCATATTGTACTGCTTTCCCAGGCCATAGCAGAGAGCTGGATCAGAAGTGGAGCAGCTGGGTCCCAAAATGGCACCCATATGGAATGCAGGTGCTGCAGGCCAGGGCTTTAACCTGCTGTGCCACAGTGCTGGCCCCTAAGCTGCCTTTTAAATATCTGACCTTGTGTTAAAACATGCAAGATGGCCGGCGCCGCAGCTCACTAGGCTAATCCTCTGCCTGTGGTGCTGGCACCCTGGGTTCTAGTCCCGGTCAGGGCGCCGGATTCTGTCCCGGTTGCTCCTCTTCCAATCCAGCTCTCTGCTGTGGCCCAGGAAGGCAGTGGAGGATGGCCCAAGTGCTTGGGTCCTGCACCTGCATGGGAGACCGGGAGGAAGCAGCACCTGGCTCCTGGCTTCGGATCAGCGCGGTGCGCCGGCCACAGCAGCCATTGGGGGGTAAACCATCGGAAAAGGAAGACCTTTCTCCCTGTCTCTCTCTCACTGTCCACTCTGCCTGTCAAAAAACAAAACAAAACAAAACAAAAAACAAAACAAAACATGCAAGATATGAATTTCAGAGAGACAGTGTTAAGAGGGAATTTTACAGCAACCGGCGTCTTCATCAAGAAACTGGAGGGGCTGGCACTGTGGTGTAGCAGGTAAAGCCACTGCCTACTGTGCTGGCATCCCATATGGTCTCTGTGATGTATTTGAAAGGCAGGGTGATAGAGGGAAATACAGAGAAGGAGAGATCTCCCATCTACTGGTTCACTCCCCAAATGGCCACAACAGCTGGAACTGGGCCAGGTTGTAGCCAGGAGCCTGGAATTGCTTCCAGGTCTCCCACATGGAAGGCAGGGCCCAAGGACTGTGCTGTCATCTGGTGTTTTCTCAGGCACATTAGCAGGAAAGTGGATGGCAAGCAGGGCAACCAGGACTCCTGCTGGCACTCTGAGATGGAGTGCTGGCATTGCAAGCAGAGGCTTGACATGCTGCACCACACAACACCGCCCTCATTTCAACTGATTTTTGGTGAAGGTGCCAGGAATATACAATGGAGAAAGGACAGTCTTTTCTAATGAATGTTGGTGGCAAAACTGGATATACATATGTAGAAGAATGAAATTAAATCTCTACATCTCCCTATATACAAAAATCAACTCAAGATGGATCACAGACCTTCATGTAAGACATGAAGCTATGAAATTGCTAGAAGAAAACATAGGGAAAACATTTTAAGACATTGGTGCAGGTACTTTTTTTTTTTATAAGACCTTCAAATTGCAGACAACAAAAGTGAAACTAGACAAACTAGACTCAGAAGCTTCTGCACGGCTAAGCAAGCAGTAGGCTGATGAGACTCCTGACAGTGTGGTGGAAAATATGTGTGAGCTAGTTGCTCAGCGAAGGGTTAATGTCCAGCATAGATCAGGAATTGAGAGAAGTCCACAACACCACCTAAACAATCAATCCAGTTAAGAAATGGACAGATTTTGACCCAAATATCATTATGTTTGAGCTCATTCTCCCACAGTTCGCCCTTAGCCTGCAAGTGCTAACTCTTCAGACTCTTTTTCTTTTCTTTGTGCTTTGGTCTTTGTATTTCTCAATCAATGGTCATTAATGCCCACAGGGAAACTGTTTTTATACAGTGATTGCTCTACCATTCTATCCTGAGTTAAGTGTATTTTGCAAAGCACGGTGTTTACTGTGCTCTTTCTGCCATGACTCCGTCTTCTGGTGAATTGTCCTGACTCATTGTAGCTGTCATAGATGTGTGAATGAGGGGGAAAGACCCCCAAGAGTTAGAGGAGAACATCAGGTTGGATGTTAAAGTGCAGGTTCCAAGGTGTTGGGGCTTATTCCAGGACCATGTGGAAGAAGCAGAGGGTGAAATTCAGTGAGCAGTTCAGGATTTGTAGGTATCATTTGACATTATGAATGCCATCATAAAAATGACTACAACCTGGGAATTATTGGTCACCAATTGAATGAATGGAGGTCAGGAGAAACTGATTGGAGACCTGTTTGGAAGTCAGAGGATTTAAAGAGATTGGAGCTATCATTGCCAGTGCCCAACTCCAGGGACACATCTTCAACTGGGAGGATACAGTAACCTGTGACGGATGGAGTCAGTGCTCCACTTCGCAGGAATATGCTCCTGTGTTACCTCCACCAAGTAAAAAGAGGGTATTTATGTATTGCGCATGGATGAAGAACTAACCATACAGAGAGAGGAAAATGAAAAATACAGGTCTCCATCTTCTCTTTTCCAGTTTCATTCTGTAGGGGTGACCGCTGTTAACCTTTCAGACATTTTTAATGCATGCATCTACTTACTGATGAGTAGAAGCAGAGGCAAACTTCATGCATTCAGGTGGCAGGATATATAATTAAATTGTTTCTGTAACAGGAATTGATTCACATTTGTAAGCTGCCATCGGGAGCTGTGACCTTGGGAACAGACACTCAAGGGTTTCCTCTTGCATTGCCCTGGAACTGTAACGAAGCTTTGAGGGTGGGCTGGACAGAGTTGGTGGAGCACCAAGGTGTGAGGCAGCTGATGCATGCACTCGTCAGTGTCACCTGCTGCCCTGGCATCTTGGAGTCCTTGCTCCAGGCAGTGTCCAGCTACTGGTCACTGCAGGTAGCTGTTGCAGCCTTTCTCACTCTGGACCCAAGGCCCCCGAGGTCTGGCCTCTCAGCTACTTGGGGGCCCCTTATGGTGGCACAGGAAGCATTTGGTTCTTCCCATTCCTCTCTGGGCATTACACAGGGGAAGAGTATGATGTCTCAAGGCCACCCACTTGCTGTTTCACTCCTCTGCGTCCTTGTCACTCAGCACATGAGGGATGCTGTCCTGTCGGCCACTCCATAAAGTAAGGCCTGGGTCTTCCCTGCCCTCAGATCCCCCGAGTCGCCGGGGATTTCCATCATCCTTTCCTGGTGGAGGAGGGTGGCAGCTATGCCCAGGGCCCTCTCTTAGGGACCCAACAGTGGTTAAGTCACTTTCCTCTCCTAGTCCATTAGATCTGCATTTAGAGTGAACAGAACTGGATTTGCCTACATAAATATTTTTCTAGAACTATGGCTTGTGGCATAAATGATGTGCATCTCAAAAGGCACCTTTTAATAACTCAGAAGTACCTGCCTTTGAACCTCGCAAAACTTCTTTTTAAAAGATTTGTTTATTTATTTGAAAGGCAGAGTTAGAGAGAGAGAGAGAGAGAGAGAGAGAGATTTTCCATCTGCTGGTTCAATCCCCAAATGGCGGCAATGGCTGGAGCTGGGCCAGTGCAGAGCCAGGACTTTCTTCCGGGTCTCCCACATGAATGCATGGCCCAAGCACTTGGGCCGTCCTCTGCTGATTTCCCAAGTGCATTCGCAGGGAGCTGAATTGGAAGTGGAGCAGCTGGGACTCCAGCTGACACTCATATGGGACGCTGGAGCCATAGGAGGCAGCTCTACCTGCTATGCCACAGTGCCGGCCCCCATCTCAAAACTCATACCAGGAGCTTCCAAAGCCTGTTTAAAAGCTTCAAAGCCTGAAAATGAAGTCTGTTTGAGCCCTCATGGGAGTCCTTTTCTCAGGCAGTGTGTGCTAAATATTCTGACTGCCGCTTGCAAGGTGGGGCGCTTGTGGAGAATCAGGAAATATCAGGAACGAAAATCACATCCTGTTCAAATAATAGTTCACCACTGCAGATGTGGATCCTTGGAGAACAGACTCATGGGAACAATATTTGCCCTCTGCACCATGGCATCTGCTTGTTTTTGTTTAATTGTATATTTTGGAGACATTTCCATACTACTACCTATAGACCAAACTCATTCTTCCAAGCATTAGCTTATGATTCTTTGGAATGGCTATCTCATAATTTACTTAAATGGTGTTTTCTGGTTTCTTTTTTGGTTGGTTGATTTGTTACTGTCAAGAATGACCCGAGAGGTCATGGCCACACAGGCTCCCTCCCCAGTGGGATTCAGACCCACATTGCGTCCTGCCCTCTTATTTCTTCTGCCACTGTTGGAGTCCTCTGCTTGCTAAGAACTGTCCCAGGGAGGAGAAGAATGTGGGTCCACCAGGAACACTATGCTCCCCCGCAAGAGGTTAAACCCCTCTTGTAGATGGTTTTCTACGTGCAGTGAATCTTGGCTTGGCACTTCTGCTGTGGGCATCTGTGTGGGTTACATGGAGAAAGATCTGTCTGCCCAGGATGATTTTGGCCAGTTGTTAGCTCAGCCCACGAGGGACTCATCTGAATGCTGTCCCAGGTCCTTGGCCCATTCTGAGGGCTGGTGGAGGTGGCAGCACCTCAGGGCTGCCATCACCGAGACTTACCGACCACCTTGCGGTGGGCTTCTCTAACACAGCCCCCTCACCTCTGAGCAGTCTTGTCGAGGTCGCTGAATTATCCCAGAGTCCTCTGCAGAAAAAAAAGGTAACTGGCCAAATTCAGCCTCACAGTAGGTGCCCTTAATACTGAACAGAGCTAACTGTAACAAATGTTTGTAGATTCCAGTTGATAAATTCAGATTCAGTGGCAGGAATAAATTACTGAAATAGGCTTAATAGGATTAAAAATTAAAATTCCTTTAATAAATACAACCTCAAGGCTACTGAACTGAACTTTTAGGTACAACTGGTTCTGACTGTTGTGAGTAGGGGAGAACATCACCTTATATTGAAAAAAATACTTATTTTAAAATTTAAGCACTTATTTGTGCATGTGTTTTAATAAATGTTTATTGGATACAAATGTCTACTGACTAGACACAGGGTGAGAGACCCTCGTCTTAGACCTTTTTAAAAAATCATTCCTTTCATCCACATTCCTACAGAATTCCCACAAAATGCTGGTGCTCCTTTCATGTTAGCATTTCCTTCTCACTCTCGTCTTCTGCTACCTGCTGTAACATTAGTGTGACCTGTTAAGATCAGGAGGGTGCAGAGCATGCTGCATTTTTCCACGTGCCCTCCCTATCCATGTCTTAATCACATAAGGGCCAACTGAGGATCACCTACCTAGAACCAGAGGTGACACATTCTGCCCCCAAAGACACAGAGGGACCTGTTGATACCAAGAACAGGAAGCACTTTCACTGAGACAAGGGAAGTTGATAGGTGCTGAAAACTTGCCATTGGCAGGGGTGGGGTGAGGTGGGGGTGGGTTGTATAGCACAGTGGCAAAGTGCCACTTGGGATGCCCGCATTCCATACTGGAACGCCTAATCCAGCTTCCAGACATGTACCATGGGAGGTAGCAGATGATGGCTCAAGTATGTGGGACCCTGCCACTCACACGGGAGACCTAAATGAAGTCCTGGCTCTTAGCTGTGGCTTGGCCCATCCCTGGCTATTGCGGATATTTGGGGAGTGAACCAGAGGATGGAAAATTTCTGTCTCTGCATTTCTGCCTTTCAAATAAAAAATAATGCAACTTAGCACGGTGCCCATCCATGCGAGGCACTTGACAGATGCTGTTATGAGGGTTACTGGTCTTGTCTCAGGGTGGATAGAAGTCTGACCGGTGGGGAAAGCGCATCTGCTCGCCTTGTGGTGACTTTCTGAGTAAGTGAAAACTCCAGAGGCTGCTCTTCAAAAGGGAGGCTATGGCAGAGAAGGTCAAGATCAAAATTTTTTTTTTCACCAGGCAGAGTGGACAGTGAGAGAGAGAGAGACAGAGAGAAAGGTCTTCCTTTGCCGTTGGTTCACCCTCCAATGGCCGCCGCGGCTGGCGCGCTGCAGCCGGCACACCGCGCTGATCCGATGGCAGGAGCCAGGTACTTATCCTGGTCTCCCAGGGGGTGCAGGGCCCAAGCACTTGGGCCATCCTCCACTGCACTCCCGGGCCACAGCAGAGAGCTGGCCTGGAAGAGGGGCAACCGGGACAGAATCCGGCACCCCAACCGGGACTAGAACCCGGTGTGCCGGCGCCGCAAGGCGGAGGATTAGCCTGTTGAGCCGCAGCGCTGGCCAAGATCAAATTTAACTCAGCTGTTTATCACATAAATGAGGCTGAAGAGGGAGAGAGCGTGGTTCTGTATAAAAGGAGGTGTGAGCAGGGACATGGCCTGTCTCCTCGCCTTCTCCCTGACCTTCCTGGCTACAAGAAAAGCAGTAAGTGTAATTACCTAAAGAGGCTGAACTTCAATTCACTTAGGGACTCCAGTGTGTAATAGAGTTCAACCTCAAGTTTGTGCCCCTTTCTGAACTTGCTGACAAAGGGATTCTGTTTCCAGAATCTTGGGTCAATCAATAGACTGAATTTCCCTCTTCTCTAAGGGCTAGTGGAAGACATTCTTACCTGTTTTGCTTTGCCGGTCTTCCCAGTTTTTACCCAGAATCTTCCTGTACGGCCCAAGCTGGGCATGGCTCCTTCACATTAGAAGTGTGGTAGAATTGCAAGTGCTCAGGAATAAAATCCCATCTCCTGTCCTCAGCTGTAAGAGACTGATGGCAGTGAGCATGACCTCCGTTATTTCAGCCTACCTGCAGTAGTTTTCACAGGCTACCCTAACAAGAATCGATGGCTTATGTGGAGGCTAGATCCAAGGTCAAGGTGTGGCAAGGGCTGGTTTCTGGGGAGAGCCTTTTCCTTGCCTTGAAGTTAACCGTCTTCTCATTGTGTCATCATACTGTGCTTCCTCCTGTGTGATCACCAAGAGCCTGGTCCCTTCCTCTGCTTAGGACGCAGGACCTGTGCCAGTTCCCAAAAGGCCCCATCTCCAGATAAAGTCACATTGAGGCATTCAAGGGATTTATCCAATGGTGCTTATGGAGAAGCATAGGAAAGAGGGCTTTATTCAGGACCATTGTCACAGCTACAGGGACCACTGCAATCAAATTTTGCGCTGGGGTTGAGAGACTAGGCTCAGCCCAGAATGCAGAATGTAGAATGGCTGGGGGTCAGTGCAGGGAGAATGGCTAAGAGTCGGGGGTTCTGGCTAAACTGATCTAGCAGGATTCTTGCTGAAGACAGGCCAGGAGGTGGTGGGGAATGATACAAGCCTGAGTAGATATAGAGCAGGGTGGGGGGTCCTGGCTAAACTGACCCAGCTGGATTCTTTGGCTTATACTGGAATTAAAAAAAAATTTTGAAAGAAAGAAATAGAGGACAACAGCGAGATAGAGAAATACACACATACATCTTCCAACCACTGGTTTCCCCTGCAAATGGCCAAAATGACTGGGGCTGGGCCAGGCCAAAACCAGGAGCCACGAGCTTCTTCCAGATATCCTGTGTGGTTGCAGAGAGTACAAGGGCTTGGGCCATCCTCTGCCACTTTCCCAGGCATTAGCATGGAGCTGGATCGGAAGTGGAGCAGCCAGGACTTGAACTGGTACCCATGCGGGATGCCGGCACTGCAGGCCTGGCTTAACCTGCTGCATCACAGTGCTGGGCCTGCTAAGACTGGACTTCATGAGGAAGTGCACAGATGGGAGAAGGTTCAGAAACCCCTGACTAAATTTTGGCCAAGCAGAGTCTTTATCAGGGTTTAGGGCTGGGGGATACAATTTAATTTATAATTTTGTGTGAATGCTTTCTTTTACTAGATATGTTGGCCTGCTATTGCTATGGAATAACCACCTCATTACACAGTGGCTGCAAACAGTGATTCCACGCCAGCTCTCATGTGCCTGTGAGACCAGCTGGGCCAGGCTGCTCTCATGTGTGTCAAGTTTAGGCAGCTGGGCCCACTCTACTCCACATGTCCCTCATCTTCCTCCTGGGGCCAGCAACCTAACCCTGGCACATCCTCCTGGTGAAGGCGGTGGGCAGTGGCCAGGGTACAAGTCCCTGCCTGTGACTCACCTACTCCCACCCCTTTGGCCTAAGCAAACCACACAGTCAAGCCAAAAGGTCAGGGGTCAAGAGATAAGCTCTGCCTTTATTTTATTTTATTTTATTTTATTTTTTATTTATTTATTTTTTTGAGAGGCAGAGTGGACAGTGAGTGAGAGAGACAGAGAGAAAGGTCTTCCTTTACCGTTGGTTCACCCTCCAATGGCCGCCACGGCTGGCGTGCTGTGGCCCGCACACCGCGCTGATCCAAAGGCAGGAGCCAGGTGCTTCTCCTGGTCTCCCATGGGGTGCAGGGCCCAAGCACTTGGGCCATCCTCCACTGCACTCCCGGGCCACAGCAGAGAGCTGGCCTGGAAGAGGGGCAACTGGGACAGAATCTGGTGCCCCGACCGGGACTAGAACCTGATGTGCCGGCACCGCTAGGTGGAGGATTAGCCTGTTGAGCCGCGGCGCCTTTAGAGGACTGCAAGTCACGTGACAAAGGGTGGCCACACGGGGAGGGATGAAGAGCTGAGGCTGATCATGGAATCCACCTGTCCGTCCACAGGCATTTCCTACTTCCTCATACAAAATATGCTCTCCCCTCTCCCAACTTGCCCCCTTCTACTCTCCTCCCACCCCATGAAATAGGATGAGACATCTGCTAAGCTACCGAAAGGAACATGGCTTCTGATGACCTCTTTGGAAGTGTCTACAGGAATGCTGAGAAAAGGGAGGGCATCGCAGAGGGCACAGCCAAAGACATGGAGAGCGGTGGATGTGGAGAACTGCATGGAGCGAGAGACTAGGCAAGGGGCATTCCAGGGGAAGGCCTGGCAACGTCGGACCAGGGCGTTCCGTTTTTCTGGACTGCTGGCTGCTGTGTGGCTACACTTCTTTGCTCTTTCTAATGGAATGTGTATTGCAGCTGCTCTGGCTCACCCTGTGTGCTGGGAGTATTGGCACTGTAAACCTTTAAGTCAAGTGTCAACATATCCACACCAGACACAGATCATGGGATCCTAGACTTTAAGCCAGAAGCTATGGTAAGATGAGACTTTGGGCTGTTAGGGTCAGGGAGAGGAGCTGGGTAGAAAGTTTTATTGAGTACTGCTGGGAACTGGGATTAGGTACTTCTTTGTATTAGGTAAGCTTGCAAAGGATCCTTCCCCCAGGAGCCCAACCTTCTGTTATCTGTGTGGAGGAAATTATAAGCAATGCTAACACTGTCTTCAGTCTATATTTGCCTGACATACACATTGGCATCTAAAAATTTTTAAGTATATTTTATTTTTGAAAATTTTTATTCATTTTTTTAAAGGCAGAGAGATAGAGGGAGAGAGGTCTTCCATCTGTTGGTTCACTTCCCAAGTTCCTGCAACACCCAGGGCTGGGCCAGGCTGAAGCCAGGAGCCAGGAACTCCATCTGGGTTTTCCACAGGAGTGGCAGGGACACACGTGCTGGAGCTATCACCTGCTGCCCCCAGAGAGTATATGTTAACAGGAAGCTGGGTCCAAAGTGTGGGAGAGAGGACTTGAACCAGGCACTCTGATGCAGGATGTGGGTATCCCAAGTGCTGTCTTAACCACTGTGCCAGACGTCCACTCCTGTATTTTGTTTTTTAAGCATCGGTTTTAATGAGGGGACATGTAACTTTGACTTTTTATTCGGTGTTAGGATGAGGCTTCACACCAGTTTGACACGGACCAGGGAAAGCTCAGCATGTTGATTTTTCCTTCCAAATCAGGACTGGGAGAAGATGAGGAGACAGAGAAAAATCTAGGGTGAGGATGGTAGTGTGATGTGATAACATTCATACTGGCCATTGTCTTGATAAGAATAACAAGTGGGGGCCAGTCCTGTGGCCTTCTGGGTAGAGCCACCTGCAGTATGGTATCCTATGTAGGTGCTGGTTTGAGACCCGGCTGCTCCACTTTGAGCTATCTCTCTGCTATGGCCTGGGAAAGCAGTGGAAGATGCCCAAGTCCTTGGGCCCCTCTGCCTGCATTGGAGACCTGAAAGAAGCTCCTGGTTTTTTTGGATCGGCCCAGCTCCAGCCATTGTGGCCATTTGGGGAGTGAACCAACGGATGGAGGATCTCTCTCTCTGTCTCTGTCTCTGTCTCTCTATAATTCTGCCTTTTAAATAAATAAATAAATAAATCTTTTTCTTAAAAAAAGAATACTTTTGCTTTCCCAAGTGTCCCTAAATGCTGTTGCAAACTATAAATAATTTGTGATTCAATAAAAATGTAACTTGGTGCTTTTCTTAAAAAAAAAAAAAGAGAATAACAAGTAGTTTTGAGCATACCTTGTGACTGAAGTGGTTCTAAGGACTTCACATGTTTTAGCTTCATGATACTATAAGGCAAGTACCACCCTTGCTCTCCCATGTTTTTTTTTTTTTTTTTTGGTGAGAAACTGAAATAAAGAATTTAAGAACCTTATCTAAGGCCACAGAGATAATAAATGACAAGGTTGGGATTTGAACCCTGGGCAGAATGATTCCACATCCATACACTTAACCACGATGCTTTTCTGTCCCAGTGATTCCAGGAAAGTCCCTGCTCGTGAAACAGATTTATGATACGAAGCAGAGGTCAGCTCCAGAAAATACATGCTTCAGTTGTTTAAAAATATTTAATAGGACGTTTCCTCTGTGAAACAAGTGTAGGCTATTATGAAAGATATGTGAAAAACACAAGACAAGAAAAGACTATAATGAAGCTAAATATAACAGCAAAAGATACCAAGCAGAATACTTGAAACCAGGGAAAAAGGGATTCATGTAGTAAGAGAAACACTTGGGAAATGGTTCAAAAGCAAGCATCAAAGAATTAAAGCCTAAAGGGGCCGGTGCGTGGTGCACTAGGTTAATCCTCCGCCTGCGGTGCCAGCATCCCATATGGGCGCTGGTTCTAGTCCCGGCTGCTCCTCTTTCAGTCCAGCTGTCTGCTGTGGCCTGGGAAAGCAGTGGAGGATGACCCAAGTGCTTGGGCCCCTGCACCCACATGAGAGACCGGGAGGAAGCTCCTGGCTCCCGGCTTCAGATCAGCGCAGCTCCAGCCGTTGCGGCCACTTGGGGAGTGAACCAGTAGGTGGAAGACTCTTCTCTCTGTCTCTCTCTCTCTCACTGTCTGTAACTCTGCCTGTCAAATAAATAAATAAAACCTTAAAAAAAATAAAGCCTAAAAATGATAAGCTAAACATTGATGTCATGTCTTGAAGATCCCAATTCTTTGAGCAACAATTGTTTTGAAGGAAAAACAACAAAAGTACAGTATAATCAGGGAAGTAAAGAAGATAAAAGTCTTTATTCAAAGAAAGCATTCAGCTTAAAAATTAATGAGTCTATTGGTTAGGAATAAAACTAACCAATGATTGTATTAATTATCTGTTGTTAAGTAGCATTCTACCTTAAAACCTAGCAGCATAAGATAACAAACACACATTATCTTGCCTTGTTTATGAGAGTCACGGATCTGGGGGACACTTACCTGGTTGATTCTAGAATCAGGCTGTCAGCAGGGGCTGCTGTCATCCACAGGTAAAGTTCTACATTTGATAACTAAAATATTTAATGCAAAATGAAAAAAAGAAAAGATAACTTTGAAAGAAATAACCTACAATAATTCTTCCTTATGTGCAGTTGTACCTTCCATTGTTCTAGCTACCTGTGGTCAGTTGCGGTCTAATGGAAAGTTCCAGAAATAATTCAGAACTTTTAAGTTGTAGACTGTTATCATGCCATTCCACTCTGTCCCACCTGGAGCATGAATTCCTCTTTTGTCCAGCATATCCATGGGGTATGCACTACCCTCCCGCTGGTCACTTTGTAGCCATCTTGGTTATCCAGCGGACTGTCACAGTGTTAGGACCACAGTGCTTATGTTCAAGTAACCCCTGTTTTACTTAATAATGATCTTAAAGCACAGGTAGTCACACTGGCAATCTTATTACAGTATATTATTATAATTATTTTTCATTTTCCAAAAAGTTTTTTTTTTTAATTTCAGGGGTGGGGAACCTTTGTTCTGCCAATGGCCATTTGGATATTTATAACATATTTGTGGGCCATACACAATTATCAACTTAAAAATTCATCTGCTCGGAGCCAGCGCTGTGGCACAGGGGGTTTAAAGCCCTGGCCTGAAGTCCTATCATTCCATATGGGCGCCAGTTCAAGTCCCGGCAGCTCCTGTTCCAATCCAGCTCTCTGCTATGGCCTGGGAAAGCAGTAGAAGATGGCCCAAATCTTTGGGACCCTGCACCTAAGTGGGAGACCTGGAAGAAGCTCCTGGCTCCTGGCTTCAGATCGGCGCAGCTTCGGCCGTTGTGGCCATCTGGGGAGTGAACCAGAGGATGGAAGATCTTTCTCAGGCTGGCGCTGTGGCTCACTATGCTAACTCTCCGCCTGCAGCGCCAGCACCCAGGGTTCTAGTACGGGTCAGGGCGCCGGATTCTGTCCCAGTTGCTCCTCTTCCAGGCCAGCTCTCTGCTGTGGCCCAGGAAGGCAGTGGAGGATGGCCCAAGTGCTTGGGCCCTGCACCCCATGGGAGACCAGCAGAAGCACCTGGCTCCTGGCTTCGGATCAGTGCGGTGCACCGGCTGCAGTGTGCCAACTGCAGTGGCCATTTGGGGGGGGGTGTGTGAACCAATGGCAAAGGAAGACCTTTCTCTCTGTCTCTCTCTCTCTCTCACTGTCTACTCTGCCTGTCCAAAAAAAAAAAAAAAAAAAAAAAAAAAAAAAAGAGAGAGAGAGAGAGAGAGACTTTTTTCTGTAACTCTTTCAAACAAATAAAATCTTTTTTTTAAAAAAGTTCGCTTGCTATAGGTTTATTGAATTCCAAGTCCTTCCTGTGGTTGCCAGACCAGATGATTTTTGGGCCTTATATGGCCTGCGGGATGGACCGTCCCTACCTCTGATTAAAAGAGACGGGGTGGGGGGAGTGTGGGGGAGTGAGAGAGGGAGGGAGAGAGCACGTCCATTTGCTGGTTCACTCTGCAAATGGCTGCAATAGCCAGGGTGGGGTCGGGCTGAAGCCGGGAGCCTGAAACTCCATCCGGGTCTCTCACGTGAGTGGCAGGGACTCCAGTACTCGAGCCATTATCTGCTGCTTCCCAGGAGCATCAGCAGGGAGTTGGCGTGAAAGTGGAATCGTGAGGCCTCGAACCGGCACTTACCGTGCTGTGTCACAGTGCCCTCCCCTGTTCTAACTATGCTATTTTATGAGTTATTATTGTTAATCTTGTACTGTGCCTAATTTATAGATTAAACTTTATCAAGGTTATGTGTGCATAGAAAAAGCACAATGTGAATAGGAATTGGTACATCTATGGTTTTGGGCATCTACTAGGAGTGTTGGGGCGTAGCCCCAGTGGATGTCCATGGTTAAAATGGAAAAATAGTGGAATACATGTAGTGAAAACACCTGCTAACTAAACAGTGTAGAGAAAAAGTGACGTTTTCATACTAGGTTACCTGCGAAGCATTGGCCTAACAATTCTTTATGTATTCACTCATTTGTTAGGGTTTTTTAGGTTGTCAGTGACAGTGACATGACCCTAATTTAAGCAAAAGAATTTCTTGGCTGGTGCCGCGGCTCGCTAGGCTAATCCTCTGCCTGCGGCGCCGGCACACTGGGTTCTAGTCCTGGTCGTGGCGCCGGATTCTGTCCCGGTTGCTCCTCTTCCAGTCCAGCTCTCTGCTGTGGCCCGGGAGTGCAGTGGAGGATGGCCCAGGTCCTTGGGTCCTGCACCTGCATGGGAGACCAGGAGGAAGCACCTAGTTCCTGGCTTCAGATTGGCGCAGCGCACTGGCCGCAACGCGCCAACCGTAGCAGCCACTTGGCGGGTGAACCAAGGAAAAAAAGGAAGACCTTTCTGTCTCTCTCTTTCACTGTCTAACTCTGCCTGTCAAAAAAAAAAAAAAAAAAATTCCTTGGTTTACTCATCAGAGTTGTTCAAAGTGTGGATAGATGTGGCCAGCCTAGGGGGACGCATGTGTCTCTCACTCAATTACAGATTCATGTGCTAGTCCTTTTATAAGTCATAAGACAAGGGGACCCTCACACTGTCAGCCTTTCAAACCAGATGGAACTGGACAGTCAAAACAGGATTCTTCTTTCACGGATATGGCAATAGTTACATAAATTCAAAGCATTTCTTTCCCCTCTGTTATGGCGATTTCTTTTTCTCTTAGCTTTCTAACAAACTGTTTTTCTAATACTCTCTTTTTTTGAGATAAGCTCGCTTTTACTTTTTGATCTTTGCTTTGCAATATGGTCTAGTAACTTTTATTATGAAATACACTTAAAAGGAGCCTATAGCACATAGGTTTAATTTGAAGAATCATGATGAAATGAGCATATATTACTCATTGTCTATGTAAAGAATGCTCCCAGAGCCTTGCAGCTCCTCTAAGGATATCCTTCACTTCTAAGGTACCCACTGGCTGGATTTTGGCTTGCTGTTGCTGCTGCCTTTCTAGTTTTACTACACACCTTGCGTGACCTATGTGACTGTGAGAACATTACTTACCCTCCCTGTGCGGCAGTTCCCTCATCCCTAAAGTAGGATGTAGTGAGAATCCCCATCTCGCAGAGCTGCCGTAAGGATGACATGAGTTCATAAGTTGCAGGATCCAGCTTGATGAGACTGTAGCCATCGTGGTCATAAGCAACATCCTGCCCTGTAGGTGACCCTGACAGTCACCCCAGACTCTGTGGGACAAAGACATGAAGATAACCTGCCACTCTTATCTGACACCTGGACTACCTCGTAGGAGTGTTAGTATCCTTGGAGAAAGTCCAGGTGCCCTTGGGTTAGCCACAGGCTGCCTTTGTGTATACAGCACCTTCCGACCGTGTTGTGTGAGGGTACCCTTGTCTTATGACTGCCCAAGACTACACTTCTGTCCCTAAGCTCCCGAGAAACTGGACTCTGCATAATTTATGGGTTTGTCCCCCTGTTTCTACCACAGTGCTTTCTACCATTGGTGGCTGATTCTTCTACACTGAGTTTTTCCAAAACAAATTTGTACAAGGTACAGACTAGTGCTTGGCACAGAGCAAGCGCTCTGACATAATTAGTTCTTATTCATTCCTAAATAGTACGTGATTTGTTTTGCTTATTCTTTGAGCTATATATAAATGGAATCATTCTGCACATATCCTTCTATGACTTACTTTTTTGCCTCAATGCTCTGAGAGGTTTAGCCATTTTGATAGATTTTTGTAAACACTTCATTCTTTTTTTTAACTGCTTTGTAGAATTCCATTGTATCAATATGCCCCAGAGTGTCCATCCTATTCTTGATGAATATTTGGGTTGTCTTTCTCATTTTCTTGCTGTTATGAATGATGCATAGTTTTTATGCACATGTCCTGGTGTGAGTGTGCTGGAGTCCCTCTAGGCAGCATACCTCGGAGTGGAGCTGCACAATCATACGACAGGCACATTCTCTATCTTCCTTGGCTCACCATCTTTCTTTCCCATTTCCCAGCTCTTTGCCTCACTATGCTGTGTCCTGGGTATCTTCTTCAAAACAACTGTGGCCAACTGGCACCCACAGGGCCGATGGCATCTCAGACAGTGGCTTTACATGCTAAGCCACAATGCTGGCCCCACTTTCTGGCTTTTTGACAGCATTTCTTTTCTTTTTTTATAGAAAGCTTTTATTTAATAAATATAAATTTTGTAAGTGCAACTTTTGGATTATAGTGATTCTTCCCCTCATACCTGCCCTCCCACCCCCAAACCATCTCACCTCCTACTCCCTCTCCCATCCCATTCTTCATCAAGATTCGTTTTTAATTATCTTTATATACAGAAGATCAACTCTATACTGAGTAAAGATTTCAACAGTTTGCACCCACACAAAGTGTAAGTACTGTTTAAAGACTAGTTTTACTGTTACTTCTCATAGTACAACTCATTAAGGACAGAGGTCCTACATGAGGCACAAGTGCATAGTGACTCCTGTTGTTGATTTAATAATTCACACTCTCATTTATGACATCAGTGATCACCTGAGGCTCTTGTCATGAGCTGCCAAGGCTATGGAAGCCTCTTGAGTTCACAAATTCCGACCTTATTTAGACAAGGCCATAGCCAAAGTGGAAGTTCTTCCTTTCAGAGAAAAGTATCTCCTTCTTTGATGGCCCCTTCTTTCCACCAGGATGTCACTCACAGAGATCTTTCATTTAGGTCATTTTTTGCCACAGTGTCTTGGCTTTCCATGCCTGAAATGCTGTCCTGGGCTTTTTAGCCAGATTCGAATGCCTTAAGGGCTGATTCCGAGGCCAGAGTGCTGTTTAGGACATCTGCCATTCTATGAGTCTGCTGTGTGTCCTGCTTCCCATATTGGATCATTCTCTCCTTTTTAATTCTGATGATAGCTTTTTAAATTTTTTTTAAGATTTTTTTATTTATTTGAAAGAGAGTTACAAAGAGAGGTAGAGACAGAGAGAGAGGTCTTCCATCTGCTAGTTCAGTCCCCAGAAGGCTGCAACTGCCGGAGCTGTGCTGATCTGAAGCCAGGAGATTCTTCCATGTCTCCCACGTGGGTGCAGGGGCCCAAGGACTTGGGCCATCTTCGACTGCTTTCCCAGGCCATAGCAGAGAGCTAGATTGGAAGAGGAGCAGCTGGGACTAGAACCGGTGCCCATATGGGATTTCAATTCTTCAGGCCAAGGCTTTAACCCACTGTGCCACAGCGCCGGCCACTGAGGATAGCTTTTCTAACAGGGGTGAGGGGCTATCTCTTTGTGGTTTTATTTTCATTTCCCTGATGGCTAGTGATATTGACTGTTCATATATTTATTGGCCATTTGTATTTCTTCTTTTGAGAACTATCTGTTCAAGTGCTTTGACCAATTCTTAACTAGATTGTTTGTTGTTAAGTTTTTTGGATTCTCGGTATTTTCTGGATCTTAATTCTTTGTCAAACGAGTAGGTTGAAAGTCTTTTCTCCCATTTTGTTGGAAGTACCTTCACTCTATTGATTGTTTCCTTTCCTGTGCAGAAGCCGCTGGGTTTGAGATAATCCCATTTGTCCAGCTTTGCTTTTTGTTGCCTGTGGTTTTGGGAACTTCTCCAAAAAAAAATAATTGCCTACACCAGTGTCTTGAAGAATTTCTTCTGTTTCCTCTGGCAGTTTCAGAGTTCAGTGTCTTCTATTTTGTCTTTGATCCATCTCTCATTGATTTTTGAATATGGTAGATAGATAGAGCCAGTTTTATTCTTCTACATATCATATCCAGTTTTGCCAGCACCATTTATTGGAAAGACTATCCATTCTCCAATGTATATTCTTGGCACTTTTGTCAGAAATCTGTTGGCTGTATGTGCATGGATTAATTTCTGTGTTCTCCATTCTTTTCCATTTATTTATGTGTCAGTTTTTATGCCAGTTCCATATTGTTTTAATTACTATGGCTTTGTAGTATGTTTTGAAATCAGGTAATGTGATGACTCTAGCTTTATTATTTTTGCTTTGGATCATTTTGGCTAATCTGGGTCTTTGTGATTCCATATAAATTTTAGGATTATTTTTCTAATTCTCTAAAAATGTCTTATATTTTGTTGGGGATTGTTTTATATCTATAGATTTATTTAGGTAATATGGACATCTTAACTATTAATTTTTCTAATATATTTACAAGGAATACCTTTCCATTTTTGTCTCCTAGATGATTTTTTCCCCAAAGAAACCTTTTATTTAAGGAATACAAACTTCATGCATTTAATAAGTACAATTTTAGGAATATAGTGATTCTTCCCACCATACCTGCCCTCCCATCCCACTCCCATTCCTCTTCTCCCCCTCCTCCCATTCCCAGTCCCATTCTCCATTTTCAATTAACTTTATACACAGAAGACCAACTCTGTACTAAGAGTTCAACAATTTGCATGAAAGAGAAAAAAAAATCCCTCAACAGTTGAGACCTGGGCTGTTCAAAGTCACTGTACCAGATGATTTCTTTAATTAGTGTTTTGTACTTTTCATTGTAGAGATCTTTAACTTTTTGGATTAAATTTATTTCCCTAATTGCTCTTTCTAAAACTCCCAATACTATATTGAATAAATGGGAAAATGGGCGTCATTGTCTTGTTCCAGGTCAGGGGAGTGCTTCCAGCTTTTCCCCATGCAGTATGATGGAAATCTAAACATCTGATTCACAAAGTCGCCACTGAAGTAGCCAATGTGTTTTTAAAAATGATTCATCCTGCTGACTCCCTCATTCTCTGTAATTTAAATATTGAACATTCTTTTTTTCTGTTATATATTTGAGAATTCCAGTATTGCTTCCTTCAACAAATACTGAATGCCCTCGAGTATGTCCCAGGTCCTCCTCAAGAGCTTTAGTGTGAATGAACCAAGCAACACCCCCGATCCCATGGCATTCACATTCCAGATGAGTATACAAGCTCAGGATATCGGCTGGCGCCGCGGCTCACTAGGCTAATCCTCCGCCTTGCGGCGCTGGCACACCAGGTTCTAGTCCCAGTCGGGGCGCCGGATTCTGTCCCGGTTGTCCCTCTTCCAGGCCAGCTCTCTGCTGTGGCCAGGGAGTGCAGTGGAGGATGGCCCAAGTGCTTGGGCCCTGCACCCCATGGGAGACCAGGATAAGTACCTGGCTCCTGCCATCGGATCAGCACGGTGCGCCGGCCGTGGCAGCCATTGGAGGGTGAACCAACGGCAAAGGAAGACCTTTCTCTCTGTCTCTCTCTCTCTCTCACTGTCCACTCTGCCTGTCAAATTAAAAAAAAAAAAAAAAAGCTCAGGATATCATTGCTGGTCTCTTGTTCTAATGGGCTCCTTGGTAACTTATGATGTAACAGGTGAACAATGCTGAGAAGTGTAGTTGGTAGTATTTTGTGTTTGGTTGCTTTATTTGAAAGACAGAGTTACATATAGGGCAAGGCAGAGAAAGAGATCTTCCATCCACTGGTTCACTCCCCAAATGGTGACAACAGGCAGGGCTGGGTCAGGCTAGAGCTAGGAGTTTCATCTGGGTCTCCAGTGTGGGCGAGAGGGGCCCAAGTAGTTGGGCCATTTTGCACTGATTTCGCAGGTGCATTAGCAGGGAGCTGGATCAGAAGTGGAGCAGCTGGGACTTGAACTGGTGTCTGATATGGGATGCCGGCATTGCAGGTGGCAGTTTAACCTGCTGTGCCACAACACTAGCCCCTTGATTACCAAGTTAGTCAGCTTTTCATTACTACAACGAAATACCTGAGGCAACTCCCTTTATAAGGAGAAAATGTTTATTTAGCTTACAGTTGGGGGAGAGGGAAGTTACACTCCAAGATGAGGTAGCCTCTGATGATGGCATTCTTACTGTTAGAATCCCAAGGTGGCACAGGGCACGAGGCAGCGAGGTCTGTCTATGGCTATGTAGGCTTCTATAGCACCGTATTCAGATTAAGTTTCCATCTTAGTATCATATTATTGGATTTTATTTAACTAAAAACGTTAACAAATGTATTTATTTGAGGCAGAGTAAGATTGAGAGAGGAGAGAAGAAGAGACACAGAGGGAACACCCTGATCTCCAAATACAACATCTGGGGCTGGGCTGGGCTGGGCTGGGACCAGGAGCTGGGAAGTCAATCCCGGTGTCCCAAGTGAGCGACAGGAGCCCAATTACTTGAGTCCCACTGCTGCCTCTCAGGGTCTATATCAGCAGGAAGCTGGGTCAGGAGTTGGAGCCAGATATGAAACCCGGTATTGTGATGCGGAGCATGGGCATATTTTCTTGTTTTGAAATTAAGCATTTATTTATTCAAGAGGCAGAGGGATGGGGGTGGGTAGAGAGTAGATAGATGATAGCCAGACATATAGATAGATAGAGCTTCCATTTGTTGATTCACTCTGCAAACGTCCAAGAAAGCCAAAGCTGGGTTGAGGCCAAAGCTGGGCACCAGGAACTCAGTCCCAGTCTCCCACATGGGTGACAGGAATGCATCTGCTTGAGCTCTCACCACTGTCTCCAAGAGTCTGCATCAGCAGGAAGCTGGAGTCTGGATCTGCAACTAGGAATCACAACCAGATACTCTGATATGGGATGTGTGTGTGTGTGTGTGTGTGTGTGTGTGTGTTTTAAAGATTTTATTTATTTACTTGAGAGGTAGAGTTACAGACAGTGAGAGGGAGAGACAGAGAGAAGGGTCTTCTGTCTGCTGGTTCACTCCCCAAATGGCCGCAAAGGCCGGAGCTGTGCCAATCCAAAGCCAGGAGCCAGGAGCCAAGAGCTTCCTCCAGGTCTCCCATGTGGGTGCAGGGGCCCAAGCACTTGGGCCATCTTCTACTGCTTTCCCAGGCCACAGCAGAGAGCTGGATTGGAATAGGAGCAGCTGGGACTTGAACTAGTGCCCATATGGGATGCTGGTGCCGCAGGCAGAGAATTTACCTACTATGCCACAGCACTGGCCCAGTGGGCAGTTTTTTTTTTTTTTAAGATTTTTAAATTTATTTCTTTGAAAGGTAGAATTACAGAGAGAGAGAGGGAGAGACAGAGATAAAAGTCTTCCATCTACTGGTTCACATCCCAAATAGCTGCAATGGCTAAGGCTGAGCAGATCCGAAGGCAGGAGCCTCTTCTGGGTCTCCCACATAGGTGCAGGGGCTTGAGCATTTAGGCCATCTTCCACAGCTTTCCCAGGCCATAGCAGAGAGCTGGATCAGAAGCAGAGCAGCCAGGACTTGAACTGGTACTCATATGAGATGCTGGTGCCGCAGGCAGAGTCTTAGCCTACTACACCACAGCACGGGCCCTGGGATGTGGGCATTTTAATTGGTGTCTTAACCACTAGACTAACCACTCACCCTTGTCACCTTGGATTTTAAACTTCTGTATGAATTTGGGGGGTCAAATATTCAAACCATAACAGTTGCTGATATCCTCAAGTCAAAATATTAAAAAATCATGACATCTTAATTTTACTACTTGGAAAGGTTAATGAATTGTATCTGGGTCAGAAGATTCAAAGTAGATGGGGCTAAGTGTGTATAAATCTTTTGTGCATATAGTGGAGAAAAGGATTTGGACTCATTAAACACTGACTGCTAGTCTCACTCGTGCAGCAACGTGCAAGGTGCTTTGTGTATATACTGTTCTTGAGCCCTGATCCTCCTCCTAGACAAATCCCATGGCATGGATGTTAGCTCTGTGTTCAGGTAAACTACAGTGTGGTGGAAGCAGCTAGCTAGCCCCTACTGCTTTTTCCCATTCCTCAATAGCAGTAGGTATTTTCAGTTGGGAACGTGATGCTTAGCCTAAAGACAGGATTTTCCTTCCCATCCCTTGCAGTTAAGTGTGGCCATATCACTATGGCCAGTAGAATTCAGAGTTCAAGTATCAGATGACGGCTTATGGCAAACTGCCCTAAGGATGGCTGGCATAACAGGCTTCTTATCCCTCTGCCTATTCCTTTTTCCATCCTGGGATGTAGATACTGTGTAGATGTGATCTTGGGGCCATGCTCTAGGCAAGGGAATTGAGGCTGAGAGGAGTCAAGTCCCTGAGGACTTGGGTCAGCCACAGCTTCATACCAGCCTCTGACCATGTATCTCTGAAGTTGTATAGCAGAGAAAAAAAAAATCTGTCCTCTTTAAGGTACTGCTGTTTATTTTATTTTTTACTCCTGAAGTCTGCCATCAAATTTAATCCTAGCCTATATATTGAGGATTATGTAATTTACCCAGAGTATTATGCCTGGGCAGAGTGTGAACCACGTAAGTCATTCGGCCGACTACATGATGGCATTTGGTAAGATGGTTGGCTTTTAGCGTTCCTTTAACTTCCACCCACTTTACCCACTTAGCCGGCATTTCCCCCCAGTCTGTAAATCCATGTGCACTTTCTCCTTCAGGCTGGCCTCCTCATAGCTCTCGTTCATGCTGCTTTAATGAACGCTTCTAGGTGCAGTCTGGAGATCGAACACCAGGCTGTCCTTGAAAGACTGAGGCATATTTCAAGCAAGAGAGAGAATTAAAGGTAGAACCTAGAGGTATACAGGATTTAGCTGGATGGGGAGCAAGCAAGGGAGTAAAGACACGGAGGTCCCATCAATTTTCTATGCAAGGTGGGTCCCTGGGCAATATATTATGTCTCCCAGTAATTAAATTTTATGTGCTAGGAAAACCACATTAACAGCATGAAAGCAACCAGGAACGGGCCACAACTTTAAGGGTAATGAAACCTTTCAAGAGTTCACTTTGCCTCCATTAAGTCATTTCAGAGGCTGTGAAGACAGCATAGAATATTGCTGCAGGATATCCTGGACTTTGCCCTTACAATTAATTTCATGCTAAAATGGGTATCCGAGCAGCGTTAATATGAACTGGTGATTTAAAAATCCCCTTTCCCATCTTATTTCATTTCTATCTATCATTCTTATTTCCAGCTTAAATACTACTCTGCACATTGATGACTGAATCTTTGGGCTGATTTTTTTAAATTTAGAAAAGGAAGGAGTTACTTTTGGATGGTTTTTAAAAACTTTCTTTATCCTCTTTTTTTTTTTTTTTAAGATTTATTTGAAAGGCAGAATTACAGAGAAGCAGAGGCAGAGAGAGACACATTCCATCTGCTGGTTCATTCCCCAAATGATTGCAAAGACTGGACTTGGGCCGATCCAAAGCCAGGAGCCAGGAACTTCTTTCGGGTCTCCCACATGGGTGCAGGGGCTCAAGCACTTGGGCCATCTTCTACTGCTTTCCCAGGCCATAGCAGAGAGCTGGACTGGAAGAGGAGCAGCTGGGCTTGAACCGGTGCCCATATGGGACGCTGGAACTGTAGGCAGCAGCTTTACCCACTATGTCACAGCACTGACTCCTATTTATCCTCTTTCGATACAGCTTCTTAAATAACTCATGTAATGCTGAGTTCAGAAATCTGCCTCTACTCAAAGTGTGCATGTGGTTGAAATTTTTCGTGGGTGACTGCCCCATCTCTCCAGAGTTGTGGGTGATAATAGGATAATTCTGAGAGGCTTACTTTTGGTACCAACAGACATAGCTTGAGCATGTAACTCTCTGCTGCCTGCTACTTGCTGACGTCTCTTAGCTCAAGAGGGAGAAAGAAAGGCTCAGGGTGTGTTTGAAGGTAACTGATTATTATTAATCCAAATCATTCCTTCACAGAGTGGGACCGATGACCCTTATTTGGTATAAGGACTTATGGTCAGTTTAGAAGATGTTAACCTGAACAAAGGTACTCCGATTTCTTGGTTCTGGAACTTTCCAGGGTCTGTAATGTGCTCACATGTGTTGTGACTAATTTGAGTGGAGGGAGTGCCTTCCCAAACTTTGATTCCGGGACCCATTTTTAAGTGAGCAGTTCACAAAAATGAGGCTGCGTGGAGACTCCTTGAGTAACACTGAACCACGTGATAAAGAGGTTTCGGGCTGTGTTGAAATGAAGGCTTGGACGCTAAGCACGTGACTGGTGCTTTCAGTAGTCTGCTCTTTGAGATCAGACCACGTCTGAGTATAGACAATTTTAGTTTTCCGCCCAGATATGCCACAGAGATCTCATTGCAACACCTGTATGTTATAGGTCAAGGAAGAGTAGGGCAGGGAGGTCAAGTTGCTCAAGGTTGCGTGCAAGTTAGTGATGAGCTGACTCTCAGAGCCCGCACTGCTGCCTTGTTGAGTGTGGTGAGCTGCAGGGGACACAGTGAGTTGGGTTAGTGGAGCCAATGTTTGTGGTAGAGCTAGCTGTGGGTATGTGCTCGATTAGTGTTGGTGGGGGGATATCTCTGTTACATTTCATCAATAATTCCTTGGGTGGCATAGTCTAAATGCCTTACCATCTTGGTCATTGAAATTTAGACAAATCCTAATTTGTCAATTTCATCTTAAAATATGCAGCCCATGTTTAATTTAAAAAAAAAAACCAATTTTTATTTATGAGAGGCAGAGTGAGTGAGCTCTCATCCTCTGGTTATTTCTATTTTTAAAGATTTATTTATTTGAAAGGCAGAAAGGCAGAGGCAGAGAGAAAGAGACAGAGAGGTCTTCCATCTGCTGGTTCACTTCCTAGATGGCTGCAATGGCCAGAGCTGCACTGATCCAAAGCCAGGAGCTTCTTCCAGGTCTCCCACGCAGTGTAGGGGCCCAAAGACTTGGACTATCTTCTCCTGCTTTCCCAGGTTATGTCAGAGAGCTGGATCAGAAGTAGAGCAGCCAGGACTTGAACCATTGCCCATATGGGGTGCTGGCACTGCAGGCTTTACTCACTACGTGGCAGCGCCGGCCCCACTAGTTAGCTTCTTTTTTTTTTTTTTTTTTTTTTTTTTATTTTTTTGAAAGGCAGAGTGGACAGTGAGAGAGAGAGACAGAGAGAAAGGTCTTCCTTTGCCGTTGGTTCACCCTCCAATGGCCGCCGCGGCCGGCGCGCTGCGGCTGGCGCACCGCGCTGATCCGATGGCAGGAGCCAGGAGCCAGGTGCTTTTCCTGGTCTCCCATGGGGTGCAGGGCCCAAGCACCTGGGCCATCCTCCACTGCACTCCCTGGCCACAGCAGAGGGCTGGCCTGGAAGAGGGGCAACCGGGACAGAATCCGGCGCCCCGACCGGGACTAGAACCCGGTGTGCCGGCGCCGCTAGGCGGAGGATTAGCCTAGTGAGCCGCGGCGCCGGCCTCCCACTAGTTAGCTTCTAACTGGTATCGTTAGCAAGTTCCCCACCATGTTTTACTTGTTGCTGCATTACAAATGATATCAATACAACACACAATTGTTTTGTTGCTGTGGGTCAGGAAATCCAGCCGTGGCTTACTTGGGTCTTCTCCTGTGGGATCTGTCTTGGGTGGTTACAATAAAATATTGTAGACTGGTGGCTTATAAACACACTTTTGTTTGTTTGTTTGTTTGTTTGTTACAGTTCTGGAAGCTTGGAAGTCCAGGATCAAGGTGCTGGTACATGCTGTGTGTGGTGAGGGCTCACTGCCTTTGTAGAGGGATGCCATTTTTTTTTTTTTCTGACCGTGTCCTCACATAGCTGCCATCTCCTTTATAAGGGCTCGAATCCCATTCATGAGGAGCCCACACCCAAATAGCATCATGTTGGGGATTAGAGTTCAATATGTGAATTTTGAGGGGAACATTCAGTCTATGGCAGGGGGTCTCTTGTAAGTTTGCATGCAGGATGTTGACCAGGGATGCATGCTTTTTTTTTTTTTTTTAAGATTTATTTATTTGAAAGACAGAGTTACAGAGAGAGGTAGAGACAGAGAGAAAATCTTCCATCCACTGGTTCACTCCCCAGATGGCTGCAACGGTCGGAGCTGTGCCCATCCGAAGCCAGGAGCCAGGAGCTTCTTACGGGTCTCCCATGTGGGTGCAGGGACCCAAGGACTTGGGCCATTTTGTACTGCTTTCCCAGGCCATAGCAGAGAACTAGATTGGAAGAGGATCAGCAGGGACTAGAACCGGCGCCCATATGGGATGCCGGCACTTCAGGCCAGGGCTTTAACCCGCTGTGCCACAGCGCCGGCCCCCAGGGCTGCATTCTTATCAAAAGGCTGGACTGGGAGGGATCCTCTTCCAAGTTAGATTGTGTGATTACTGAATGAGTCAGCTCCTGGGGGGCTGTTGGATTGAGGGTCTCTGTTCCTTGCTAGCGGTCAGCTGGAGGTCACCTTCAGTTCCCTACCACGTGCACCTGTTCTGTGTGCCTCATCAGAGCAACCACACAGATAATGTGTGAACCCAACAGAAGTCAGTCTTTTGTATTATAACCACATCCCAGAAGTGGCATCTCGCTACTCTTGCTGTATTCCCTTAATTAGAAGTGAGTCATTAGGTCCAGCCTACACATAGAGGAAGGAGTGAAAACCTGGAGGCGGGATGATTAAGGGCTATGCCAGCAGCTGCCCACCACATGCCAATGTCTTCTTAACAGCTCATACAAAATGTCTTAGTCCAGGCTTCCAAGGCCTTGCTATTTCTGCAGAAAACTACCCAGGGAAGAGTCTTCAGTGTGAGTTGTAGTCATAATTGTAACTGTTGTGACTGTGTGGCTAATTTTCCCTGCTTGGCTTTCCCTCCTTTGGAATCAGTGCAGAGTGATTGTAACCGTATTGGGATGGCAAACTGGGGGCTTCCTTCCCATTAACTCATCCTCTATCCCCCATCTCTCATTCCTTCAAGGAAAGCTGTAAAGCTCAGGTCTTTAACCTTCTTATTCTCTGCAAATAACTTGCAACTGCACAGAGAAAGTAGATGAATCAGTTGTGATAACTCTTAACTCTTGGAAAGGATGGGAAATCATTTCTTTTGTTTAGCTCTTCTCTAGTAAATTATCTCCTCTTTTCTTCATATCCCTGTGAATCAGTATCTCTGAGGACACCCCAGTAAGTAGCCCTCTGTCTTTCTACCTGGGTGCTGAAGAATTTGAAAAATAAACCAAAAAATCAAGACAGAAGCTGCAGCATTGTGGTGGGCAGAGCTGAGCTGGATGATGTGACTTGGTGTTTGGGCCAAATGGGCCTCAGAGCTGACCCCGGAGCCCATCCTGGGCACTTCTAGATAGAAGCCTTACCAAGGTAACATGACAGCAGGGAGGAGCAGAGTTGGGTCAAGGTTGCCCATTTCTTTGTAAGTTTATTGATGAAATGAGCTGTTTGTTCTCCACTGTGATGGGATAAGTGAAGGAGTGCAGGGTAGCTTAGGAAACACTAAATTGAGATTTACCTACAGAAAGGAGACACCTGGAATGGGGAAAACTCCTCCACCGACCTCTTCTCACCTCCTCTCCATTCTCATTAGCTCCTTTTTCTTTAGTCAATAAATACACTTCCGTATTCACCATCTTAACACAAATGCTTCCCTGCGTCATCCTCCGATTTTCTGCCCTGTCTGTTCCCTCCTGTTCACAGCCATGATTCTTGAGAATGTAATCTGAATTTTCAGAATCCGCTTACCCATTTCTCACCCATGTCTCAAGCCTACGAGTTCTGACTTCTGTTATCACCGCTGCATAGGAATTGCTTTGGCAGTGGCCACCATTGACTTCCTCCTTGTCTAAACAAATGGACCTAGGTTAGTCTTAATTTGACCCAGCTTTTCTTCCGTGTTTGATGCTCACGGTCTCTCTATCCCCTGAGAAAAGATGAATTTATGTCTGGTACTCATTGCTGACTTCTTCCTCTCTGTTCACTAGTGATGCTTCCCTGGGCTTTTCTCTCCAATTTTATTAGTTCTATTCTATTTGTCCTACAAGGGTGTATTTCTTTTCTTTAAGCTGTGTCACCTACTACTAGTTATGCCTGAGTCCAAACCTCTGTCCTGAAATCTATATGCATGTGGTACATTTCTTGCTGGGTAACTTCGTTTGAACACTCATGTGTTTTTCTTTTTTTCTTTTCCCCCAAACAAACCTTTTATTTAATGAATACAAATTTCATAAGTATAAATTTAGGAATATAGTTATTCTTCCCAACATACCTACCCTTCCACCAACACTCCCACCCTTCCTTTTCCTTCCTCGCCCCTTCCCAGTCCCATTCTCCATTAAGATTCATTTTCAATTAACTTTGTACACAGAAGACAAACTCTATACTAAGTAAAGATTTCAACAATTTGTGCACACACACACACAAAACTGTTTGAGAACAAATTTTGCTGTTAACTCTCATAATACAGCTCATTAAGGACAGAGGTCCTACATGGGAAGTTGTTGCACAGTGACTCCCATTGTTAATGTAACAATTAACACTCTTAGGTATGATGTCAGTGACCACTCAAGACTCTTGAAATGAGCTGCCTAGGCTATGGAGCCTTTTGAATCCACAAACTCCATCAGTATTTACAAACGGTATAAGAAAAGTGGAAGTTCTCTCCTCCTTTTAGAGAAGTAACTTCTTTCTACTGGGGTCTCACTCAAAGAGGTCCTTTATGTAGAACACTTTTTTTTGCCACAGTGTCTTGGCTTTTCATGCCTGAAATGCTCTCATGGGCCTTTTAGCCAGACTAGGATGTCTCAAGGGCTGATTCTGAGGTCAGAGTGCTACTTAAGAGTGAGTCTACTATGAGTCTGCTGTGTGGACTGCTTCCCATGTTGGGACATTCTCTCCTTTTAAATTCTATTAGTATTATCAGACACATGATTCTATTTATATGATCACTTTAACACTTAATCCTACTATATTTTCACTTTAACACTTAATATGATCACTTTAACACATAAGATGGCACTTTTACCATGCAGCTTAATGGGATTTGGGGTCCCATGACAAGTTTTTAAACTGTACCCCTAGAAGTAAATCTGTAGGAATGTATGAAGAACTATACAGCTTTACAGTTACAAACTTACTCTTCCCTCTCTTATTTCCACTCTTATTTTTAAAATGAGATTCATCCTCAGTTGACTTTATACACATATGATTGACTCTGCTAAGAGTTCAATAAATATTATGAAAAAATAACATAAAACTGTTCTTCGACAGTCAAGATAAGGGACACTCAAGCAATTCCTTCTCGAAGTGTCAATTTCACTTCTACAGATTTCATTTTAAGGTGCTCTGTTAGTTCTCACAGATCAGGGAGAGCATATTGGTATTTTTCCCTTTGAGTCTGGCTTATTTCACTAAGTATGATGTTTTCCAGATTCATCCATTTTGTTGCAAATGACTGGATTTCTTTTTTTTTTTTTTTTTTTTTTTTACCCCTGTGTAGTTTTCCATAGCATACATATCACGTAATTTCTTTATCCAGTCTTCCATTGATGGGCATTTAGGTTGATTCCATGTCTTAGCTATTGTGAATTGAGCTGCAATAAACATGCTGGTGCAGATGACTCTTTCATATCTGATTTCATTTCCCTTGGGTAAATTCCCAGGAGTGAGATGGCAAGGTCATATGGTAGGTCTATGTTCAGATTTCTGAGGTGTCTCCATCCTGTCTTTGTTGTTGTTGTTGTTGTCAGATGATCCTTTATTGAAACAATTCCTCCGTACTTGTTAACTAGCCGGACGTTCCACTGCACCACTGTTGATCTCATGAGGGTGGCGGCCATCCACATTGCAGCCCACAGACTGGGTGGCCCCCAGGATCTCTTTAATGGTTCCGGAGAGTTCTCTGGCTAAAGATTGGTGGAGCATCTGCTGGGCAATGTTGACGGTCTCATTGAAGGTGATGTTTCCAGTGTTTGATGTTCTTCTGTCTCTGGCTGGTTCCTTAAGGGCTTTGATGATGAAGGCGGAGGCAGAGGCACCACTTCTATCTTGGCGTGTCTGTTCTGAATGGTCAGTTTCACAGTAATCCTCAGCCCCTTTCAGTCCTCAGTTGCCTTGGCGATGTCATCACCAACCTTTCTCAGAGACAGGCCCAGGGGACAGATCTTGGGGGCCAGGGCAGATGTGGCACTGACCTTGTGGCTGGTGCACCACAGGTATATGACTTTGATCTCATTGGGATCAAACTTGGGTGGCATGGTGGAGGTGCCTTGTGTCAGATGAACCTGGATTTGGGACGACTGAAGACAGTTGCACCTTGGCCTCCTCCAAGCCGAATACCAAAAGCCATACTGCCTTCCATAGTGGCTTTACCAGTTTGTATTCCCACCAACAGTGGATTAGTGTACCTTTTTCCCCACCTCCTCTCCAACATTTGTTGTTTGTTGATTTCTGTATGAAAACCATTCTAACTGAGGTGAGGTGACACCTCACTGTGGTTTTGATTTGCATTTCCCTGACAGCTAGTGATCCTGAACATTTTTTTGTGGGTTTGTTGGCCATTTGGATTTCCTCTTTTGGAAAATGTCTATTTAAGTCCTTTACCCATTTCTACCACTCGGGGCAGAAGCTGTAGTGTAGCAGGTAAAACTTACACCTGCAGTGCCGGCATCCCATATGGGCACCAGTTTGAGTCCTGGCAGCTCCACTTCCCATCAAGCTCTCTGTTACATCCTGGAAAAGCTGTAGAAGATGGCCCAAGTGCTTGGGGCCCTGCACCCACGTGGGAGACCCAGAAGAAGCTCCCATCTCCTGGTTTCGGATCAGCCCAACTCTGGCCACTGGGGCCATTTGGGGAGAAAACCAGGAAATAGAAGACCTTTCTTTCTACAGCACTACCTCTCAAATAAATAAATAAATAAAAATCTAAAAACAAGTCTGCTCCTTGGTATCTAATATGCCTGTCTCTCATTTACCCATGTTTTCTCTACTCACTCATTGAAGGACCTGGGGGAGATAGTGGGGCCTCTCCTGGAGAGTTTACCACTTTGTAAGGAAGTGCCTTAATAAAAAAATCCGTGATGGCTCTGCTGTCACTGCACTCAATTATGTATGCACAGGTGTCTCTTTTATAAGCTCTGTGACAGAGGAACTATGTCTTATTCATCTTTATGTCATTTTACCTAACATTTTGTGGGATTCAATATATTTTTGTCAAATCAGTGAATGAATTATCATTACTAACCCATAATAAATGTTATCGTGGGGCCCAAGTCCTTGGGCCCCTGCACCCACGTGGGAAACCCGGAAGAGGCTCCTGGCTCCTGGCTTTGGATCGGCGCAGTTCCGGCCATTGCGGCCAACTGGGGAGTGAACCAGCAGATGGAATACCTCTCTCTCTCTCTCTCTCTCTCTCTTTGCCTCTGCTCTCTCTGTGTAACTCTGACTTTCAAACAAATAAATACATCTTTAAAAAAAATGTTACCGTGGAAAAGTAGAGGGTGCCAGGAGAGCCGTTAGCAGGAATCTGACTGAGTCTGAAGGAGCGATGGATTTTCCAGCAGGAAGAAGGCTTTGAGATCTGATCTGTAGGATAACTGGACACTCACAGGTAGCAGGAGTGAGGTGGAAGTGACACCTTCCCTACTGAAGAGAATGGCATGGAGACAGGCCTTGCGATGGAAGGAAAGGAAAGCAGTGTGGTGTGACTAGAAGGTGGAGTGAGAGGTACCCCGGCAGGGGGTCTGGGCCGCATTTGTTGAAGGAAGGTCTTCAGGCCCTGTAGGAAGAAGTGGATAGATGAGAGAGTTATGTAGGATGCAAAATTGATGGGGGTATGTGATAAATTAATCATGGCAGGTGAGGGGCTTATGCCTCCTCGGTTTGTGGCTTGGGTAACTGAAGAGACAATGGAACTGTTTATTGAGAAGTGATGTCAGGTGTTCCATGTGGGCATCATGAGTTTGGGATGCCTTTGAAACATCCAAGTAGAGGAATGTGGGTGGAGTTGGATTTGTGGGTCTGGAACTCATAAGAATTGGGCTGGAGAGACAGATTGGGGAATCATCTTCCTACAGGATGGTAGTTGAGGTCATGGGTAGATGAGGTTATGTAAAGGGAACATCTTAGATAAGAAGAGAAGAGGGCCTAGAACTGAGTTTTGGAGACTTGTGACGTAACAAGGCAGGGCAGAAAGGGGTGAGCCGGCAGACAAGTGTGAGGAGGAGATGCCGGGGAGGCTGGGGGCACAGGAGGACAATGAGGGAGTGTGGCTCCCAGATGCATGTCTCGGCAGAATGGTTGGGTCTGAGGCTGAGCAGTACCGAAAGGCTTCCATTCCCTGAAGGTGCCCTGCTGTTTGGTATATCTGTATTCTGAACATTTGGTTCCCTCTTCCTGTAGTGTTCTTCCTTTTCTTCCTGAAAAAAATCTTCTTCCTTTATCTCATCCTCAAAGAATTAACTCCAACAACAGTTCTTTGTGAAGTCTTCCTGTCTTCACTAGAGCGTCCTCTGTACTCTCTGCTGTATCTCATGTTTGCTTCAATGATTGTCCTCTTGGTAGGTTCAAGATACCACCTATTTATGTGGTGTCTCTTTTCCTATTTTATAAACTCTGTGACAGCGGAAACTATGTCTTTTTTTTTAATTTCTTTTTTTTTATTTAATGAATATAAATTTCCAAAGTACGACCCATGGGTTACAATGGCTTCCCCCCCATACCGTCCCTCCCACCCACAACCCTCCCCTTTCCCACTCCCTCTCCCCTTCCATTCACATCAAGATTCATTTTCGATTATCTTAATATACAGAAGATCAGCTTAGTATACCTTAAGTAAGGATTTCAACAGTTTGCTCCCACACAGAAACATAAAGTGAAAAATAATAGATGATTTTTTTTAAATGATGATGAAATCAGATCAGACCTATTGTCATGTTTAATCCCAGTGAGAGTCAAGTTGGGAATTGATAATTTCTTTTTTTTTTTTTTTTACAGAAGATCAGTTTAGTGTACATTAAGTAAAGATTTCAATCATTTGCACCCCCATAGAAACACAAAGTGAAATATACTGTTTGAGTACTCGTTATAGCATTAAGCCTCAGTGTACAACACATTAAGGACAGAGATCCTACATGAGGAGTAAGTGCACAGTGACTCCTGTTGTTGACTTTACAAATTGACACTCCTGTTTATGGCATCAGTAATCTCCCTATGCACCAGTCATGAGTTTCCAAGGCTATGGAAGCCCCTTGAGTTCTCCGACTCTTATCTTGTTTAGACAAGGTCATAGTCAAAGTGGAGGTTCTCTCCTCCCTTCAGAGAAAGGCACCTCCCTCTTTGAAGACCTGTTCTTTCCACTGGGATCTCACTCACAGAGATCTTGGAAACTATGTCTTATTAATCTCCATATCATTATATTTAATATATTGTGGGGTTCAACAGATATTTATCTTTTCTTTTGCTGGAGGGAAGAAGGGTATTGTTATTTATATGGTATGATTCAATGAGGCAATATTTATAACTAAATACCCACTGATATCACATGCACACAACTATACTCTCTCTACATAATGACTTCCACAAGTGAGAGAAAACATGATGTTTGTCTTTCTGGGCTTGGCTTATTTCCTTAGCATAATGATCTCTAGTTCCATCCATTTTGTTGCAGATGTCAGGATTCTATTTTTATGGCTGAGTAATATTCTGTCATGTATCTATACATCACATTTTCTTATCCAGTCATCAGTTGATGGACATCTAGGCTGATTCCATATCTTAGCTACTGCGAATTAAGCTGCTATATCAACAAATGTCTGTGAAATCAGCGAGTGAGCTATCCATTGTTATTCCCTAATCCTGTACATACGTAAGAAGTGAACAATAACAGTAATGGAAGGTGCTTCGGACGCTAACAGCTGATGACTGAAGCTAGCCTTGGCTTCTCCTCTGTTCTCATTGAACTTGGATATCACACTCTCATGAGCCAGTTCTTCTGATTTTTTCAAATAGCCTATTTCGTTGAACTTGGGATGCCATTGATAGCAAGACACAATACTGTATTTCTTTCTAAGAGAAAATTGCTGCTACATAAACTGTGTCATGCCATTGACTATAAGATATATCCTGATTCCATGGGTTATAAAATGTGAAAACAATTGAGCATCTTAGAATTGATGAACTAGGTACATTCTGATTTTGAACACTTTCCCTGCCTCCACCCCTAATGCACTTGTCTAAAGCAGCCCTATATCTCATGTAGAAAAGGCAGTATTCTCATTACTGGTCCCTTATAAAAAAAAAGATTTATTTATTTACTTGAACAAGTTACACAGAGAGAGGAGAGGCAGATAGAGAGAGAGAGAGACAGAGAGACAGAGAGAGAGAGAGACAGAGAGAGAGAGAGAGAGAGAGGTCTTCCATCCGCTGGTTCACTCCCCAGTTGGACTCCCCAGAGGCTGTTGTTCATAAAGCAGCCAGAGGAATCTTCTTTTTTTAAAGTGAACCAGATCACAGCACTCGCTTGTTCAAACGCCTTCAGTGAACCAGTAACCACACAACAAAATCAGACTCAGTGTGATGTGCCAGTCCCTGCACATACCGGCCAGAGCCTACCTTTCCAACGTCCGCCTTGCTCACTGCGGTCTAGCAGTGCAGACAGCACCCAACTCATGACGGTCAAGGTCCAGCTTCCCAGCTGATGATGGTGTGAAGGTGGTAACATTCAGTAGAAACCGTGCTTCTGATCTTGATCTTTTCCCAGGCTAGCGACATGCGGTAGGCGTCTCCTGATTCTGAGCAGAGGCAGACACGTGATCACAAGGGCAAACAGCTGGTATTTTACAGTGTGCTGTGCTGCTAAGCTATGACGTGGAGTAGGTTAGGTGTAGTAGACCCACTTCCAACCGTTGTTTGATATTTTTGGCTTGTGATGGAGTTACTGGGACATTATGGCAAATAGAGGAGAGTCTGTGTTTTCTTTTCGTCTATTTTTGGGTCACACTTAGCTTATTTCCTCCTCAGGACCTTAGCAGTCACCACTCCTTCTGCCTGCAAAGCTGATCCCCAGAGGTGAAGCTCATTTGCTTACTGTGCATCTTTGCTAATGTATCACAGCCTTGGCAAGATCTTCACTCACCATCGCCACATTTAGTTATAAATTGTCATAGAATTTACTGCAGTGTGTGTGTGTGCGTGTGTGTGTGTACTGACCCTAGAAGAATATAAGTTTCTTGAGAGCAAGAATTTTAAATTGCTTACTTTTGTATCCCTAAGACCCATAATAGAGATGCTAATGACGTTTGTTGAATGAATGAATCCATGTTTGCTTAAAGTCTGTCTTTCTGACATCTTCTCTGGTTAACTCCCACAAAGTGGGTTGATCATAACCTTGATAATACCTGATAATGAATATGATCTCAATTTCCTCTATTTAGGAATTTTCTTCTAAGTAAAAAATTCCATCAACTGAGGATGGAATTTTATCTTCTTATGAGACTTGCTTGGCAAGTTAAATATAAATCATTTGGTTTTCTTCAGCAGAAGAGAGCGCTCAGAGGGTTTGCTGTCATGGTCAAGGCTGGGTTTTGCAAGCTGGCACTCTAGGCCTTTGCCATCTGTCCTTTCCTGCCTGATACCGTGTAGTAGGGCTCCCATGAGTACTGTCCTAAAATACCAGCAGGAAGGTTTCTTGCCCTTGACCCCATGCTGTAAGGGCCCCACTCTAGTCTTGCCTTTGTCTTGGCCCTCCCCATGGAGTGAGAAGTCCTTGAGATCAAGACAGTATAACCACTTGGAACCCTTATTACTTCCACAACAGATTCCTGGTACATAATGCCTCAGAATTCCCTGCAACTCAACCTCCAAGTCTTGTGGGCTCTTTCCTGGATCTTGTCTCCTTCAGGTAGGACATGTTGACTGTGTGGGCACATCTAGGCCAAGAAGTGGCCTAGGAGCTGACTGTTCAAGCCTGTGGATGGGGTTTGATATGTGACTTGGGCTGGTTACAGATGTGTGTGCCGTGTCTCTCACAGTGCAGTGATAAACCCAGGGGTAGTAGGAGAAGGGGCAGAGGTTCACTCTTCAGGCATGGATTTTCCAGAGTCTGGGGATTCAGAATTCAGGTATACTCATCAAGGTAGAAGTACAGGTATGTTAATTGATGATGTTAGTTTGAGGAAGCCAGCATTGTGGCACGGTGGGCTAAGCCCTGTTTGCCATGGAGCCACCCTACATTAGAGAGCCAGTTGGAATTCTGGCTGCTCCACTTCCAATTAAGCTGCTCCTAATGCATCTGGAAAAGCAGCAGATGATGGCCCAACTATTTGGGTCCCCTGCCACCCAAGTGGGAGACCTGGATGGAGTTCCCGGCTCCTGGCTTCTGCCTGGATTTGTCCTTGCCATTGCAGTCACTTGGAGAGTGAATCGGTGGATGGAAGATCTCCTCTGTCACTGTGCCTTCCAATAAATACGTACATTTTTAAAAAATGATGTTAACCTGATATATAGTTTAAACATTAGCCTGATATATAGTTTTTAAACATTATGAGGAGTCTTCAGAAAGTTTATGGAGAATATATGTTATTTAAAACAACTGTGCGCAGATTTTACTTTTTTCTAAATCAAAATAAACTCACCTTTTCATTTCATTTTTCCATGAACTCTTTGGAGTGCCCTTATCTGGGGGCCTCCATCTGTATCCTTGGCCACTGCTTTGCCAATCTTAGGAATGAGCCTGGCTCCACAACTGTATTTATAGAGCTGCTGCTGCCCTAGACTTCTCTGTGTGTTGGTGTGCTGATTCTAGATGAGATGTTGTAATTAAAAAAAATAGCTGAATCTTTAGACCACTGAATTCTTACCTGGAATCTAAGTATATGGAGACAGAGGCGTACGATTCCTTTGACTGCAACAAGAGTGCAAGATTCAGAGTTCTGTGGCCTCAGGGACCTCTACCTGCTTGTCTTCCCTCACTCTTCCTTCTGCTCCTGGAGTAGCCTCGAGGCACACCGCTAGGATTTCATGGGCTAGATCATGGCTGTTGGTCTGCTTCTCACATTGGTGTGTAACATGCTCATGTTCAATGCAGTGTCCTTGAACCAGCTTGGGAGAGCAGGCACTGTTAGATCTCTGGCAGTCTCAATGCTCAGCCTAGTGGAATTCCTGCAGGGAAGGGACTGGTTTACCTTGATTAACCCAGTTTCTTCTCACAGAGGCCCTTTTAATAGCTGTGCCACCTACTTGCTGGAATGTCCAAGACAGTTCCCTAATGTGGAACAGAGTAAGAGCCCCCATGAAATCTACTCACTTATAAAAATTTGCAAAGTAATTATGAATGATGAATATAAAATTTAGATGCAAAGGAAGATAGCCCTTATAGAATGATTGTGATAAATTTCTCCTGACATCAAAGCTATTTATTTTCACTACCTTAATTTTGTGTTGTGTACTTTAATAATGTGTTTTGTTTCAAGGGGACTCGTTTAGCTGTCACTCATTCACTGAAGGTATAAAAAAGCCCTTGAGGCTTGTTCACACCTCCTGGCTTATTCTTGCAACTACCTTCTGTTGCTAGTGTTAAATGTCTGTGCTGCAAGTTCTAGTGGCAATAGCAAGAGACTGAAATCTTCTGATCATCTCAGGCTGCCAAGGTTTCTGAATATTCTTTGTATGAGAACTGATTTCCCATTCAAACAGCTGCTATATACTTCTTTCAGCTTGTTCTGTTGAAAGCTACAGACTAAGCACTGTATTGGGTCTACGCAATGTTTAGATCGGCAATGAAAGGGTTTCTCCTGTCTCTTTCAGATTAGACGACTCACTGTCCTGACCACTTGTGACACCTGCAGTGGTGTTATCCATTCATTCCATGTAAAGATTTCTATCAGACACTGCAAGGTATTTCTCTTCCAGCTCTTCTCCAAGTGCTAATTAATGGAAACTTCAGTATTTAATGTTTAATCTTTCAAAGCTTCATATACAGACATTTTCTTCTTTCTCTTGAAAGACGTATCAGGAATAACAGAATATAGTTCTTTTGTTTCTTAGCTTTTAATAAGTTCTCTTGAATAAGGAGAGACACGGTGGACAGTCAGTTCTGCCAGGTTCTCACCTGCTTCCTGCAGATGCGTCTGGCTGGTTACCACCTCCTTTAGTGTTCCATGCTGTGGCTTCTGCTGATGGTGTTGCATGGATGCCATGGAAACCCACTGATGAC
Organism: Oryctolagus cuniculus; assembly: GCF_964237555.1. Classification (NCBI taxonomy): domain Eukaryota; kingdom Metazoa; phylum Chordata; class Mammalia; order Lagomorpha; family Leporidae; genus Oryctolagus; species Oryctolagus cuniculus. The sequence goes on along the minus strand of NC_091433.1, from coordinate 80,030,374 downwards.
TCACACGCATAACCTGGAATCGCTGGGGTGGGAACTTTCATCAGTGGGCTTTGGGTACTGGTAAGTAAATTTTTCTTCCTCCACTCACAGTTTTAGGATATATGCTTTTTTTTTTTATTTAGGATATATGCTTTTAAATATACAGAGTACATTGTGGATTGGCTTACTCAAGCAATTTAACATACATCTAATGTCATACGCTTATTTTTTGTGGTGAGAACACTTCAATCTGCTCTCTTTGTAATTTTCAAGACTATACGGCATTGTTATTAAGTATAATCACCGCGTCGCACACTAGGCTTATTGAACGTCTTCTCCCTGTTGAACAGACATTTCGCATCCTTTGACCAACACCTCCCGTTGCCGGCCCTTCCTCAGCCCACCTTGCTTCTGTGAGGTGGCACAGTGAGAGCACGCGGTGCTGGTCTTTCCATGCCTGGCTCAGTTCACTGAACAGAACGTTCTCAGGGTCATCCCTGTTGTCACAAACGACTGGATTTCCTCCTTTCTAAAGGCGGAGTAATGTTCTATGGTGTGGCTGGATCACATTTGATTTGTCTCCTCGTTCATTGATGGATACTGAGGTTGCTTTCATATCTTGGCTATGGTCTATAATGCTGCAGTAAACGTGAGCACGCAGGCATCTCAGTAAAACATGCTTCCTATGGCTTGTCAGATAGTCTTTCAGGATCAAGCGGGGACACGAACTTGAAGATACGGATCTGTAGGTGTTCTTCCTCCTTGCCTGCTTTGCTGAGACTGCTACGCCATTTCCTTTGAATCAAGTATCTCAGTAAAGGATTCACATATACACGTTTGTCTCTATCTCGGCTTTCAGGAAAACCAAGCTAAGTTAAGGACCAAGTTATCACTGCAGGTTAACAAAAAGAATAGTCATTTTATGATTTTGCATGCATTTATGAAATAAGCTGAGAGAGGTGTAGACACTGACTCACATTTGCCTCCGTGTTTAACAATTCTTGCAAGGGTGGGGAACGTTTTCTCTCCAAGGGCCAGCTGGATATTTACAACGTCATTCACAGGCCAAAACAAATGAGCCACTTAAAAATTAGGCTGCTGAAGATTTACGGACTTTCTAATCCTGCTTGCAATTGCCTTGGCAGGGCCAGAGCAAATGATTTCGTGGGTCTTCTATGGCCTGCGGGCTGGACGTTCCCCACTTCTGACAAGACTGCCTCAATGGTGTCTCTAATTCCTCCTTCCATCCTTGGTCTCTAAGACCAATCTGAGAAACCTCAAGGTGGAAGCTTTTCTAGGCAAGGTGAAAGCCAGTCATTTAGTGGAACTCAAAGATTCGATGAGTAACCCTGGCACATTGACACTGGTCTCAGACTCACTGGGGTCCATCATTAACCTCCTCTTCCAGGACACCTGTTTTCCATGGTTTATGGTGATGCCATTTGCTGCATAAATTGTAGGTAGATCTATGTCAACCTTTATTATTTTTGGCTGAGATTTTATTTTTTAGATCCTATGGAAATAGTATAAGAGGATAAAGGATAAAATGCAAACAATGAAGTCAGTGTTAAGGAAAAGTGAGGGCAAAAAATAAACACCAAATGTGTGCTTAGGTCCTGTGTTATGACTTTAAGACAATTACAGCTGAAGGTGTGCTCCTGGTAGCCAAAGCAAAGGGGCAAATAGGATGAGTAACAGTAGTCACGGTGTCCATAAAATAAAAACTTAGCTGTTTCTTAGATTAGGAGTTTGTTTTTCAGAGAGAGGCTGAGAGAGAAAGAGACAGAGATCTTCCTTCTGCTGGTTCTCTCTCTAAGTGGCCGTAGTGGTCGGGGCTGGATCACATGGAAGCCAGGAGCCAGGAACTCCATCTGGGTTTCCCATGTGGGTTGTGGGGGCTGAAGCACTTGGGCTATCTTCTGCTTCTTTCCCGGCTGCATTATCAGGGAGCTGGAATGGAAGTGGAGCAGCCAGGGCTCAAACCAGTGCTGACACAGGGTGCTGGCTTCACGGATATGGCTTACTCTGCTGCACCACAGCGCTGGCCTCTCAGGGCTTGTTTTCTACCAAGATCTGAGCACAACTTTTCAGGATGTTTCCTGGGAAGGTGCGTATTATATGGTTGGTTCACGAACAACCTCTGTGCCATGCCTGCAATATAGGCAAGAGGAGTGCTTAACCTCACTCCACTGTGGCCGAGGAGCTCTCTTATGGTCTTAGTGACTCAGAGGTGGTAGAGAGCTCAGCTCTGAGGCCATCTTTGGCAAATGTCACTTCTCCCAAGCGAACTTCTGACGATAACTGAGCAAACCTGGAGTATGCCCTGGGAGTACAGCTTACATCTTATTGGCACCGTAGTGTTTAAATATGCGTTTTTTTTTCCATATGAGAAGGGCTTAAACTCTATAGGGGTCTTTCAGGTTTTGGGGTAAAAAAGTTAGTGAGTAGGACCACATTGAACAGCTGAAAGCTTTTTATATTCCTTTTGGTATCACACTGAGACAGGCTACACTCTTACTAACAAGTGTCAGCTTGCTTTTGCATTTAGTTGAATTTTCTATGTCTCTGTCTTTGTCTTGTGACATATAAGAAGGCATTTTGGAAAATTCGTGGAAAATAGAATTAAAAGGTAAGTTTATTTGGTGTAAGAAGTTTTGAAATACAAGCACAATCTTTTCATAATACTTACTTTCCGTTAGCTTTTTCCAGACTCCTTGTAAGTGGGGATCTGTCTATCAGACATGCTCTCCACTTAAAACATTTCCTAAGCATCTTCACGGACTTGCGCTGTTTGGTAGTTGTGGTAGATGTGGTAGTTGTCAGAGGAGGAGGGTGCTTGTCTGGGGGAAACCTGTGATCTCAGCCCCTGCTGTGGGGTGCAGCCCCCCATAGTGGGGCACTTTGGGGAGTGTGGAGCTGGAGGTTGACTCTTGATTTGGCAATGTTTCCCACTTCAGGAGCCCAGTTGTCCCTTACAATCTTTTCTTAAAGATTCATTTATTTGAAAGGCAGTTACACACACAGAGAGAGAAGCAGAGAGAGAGAGCGAGCGAGCGAGCGAGCGTGATATCTTCCATCCACTGGTTCATTCCCCAAATGGCTGCAATGGCTGAGCCCATACGAAGCCAGGAGCCAGGAGTTTCTTCTTCGTCTCCCACGTGGGTGCAGGGGCCCAAGGACTTGGGCCATGTTCTGCTGCTTTCCTAGGCACATAAACAAGGAGCTGGATCAGAAGTGGAGCAGCCAGGACTTGAATGGGTACCCATATGAGATGCTGGCACTGCAGATGGTGGCTTAACCTGCCGTGCCACAGCGCCAGCCCCGTCCCTTACAATCTTTATGTGAAGGGAGTTGATGTTGTCAGCCTAGTTTTGCAGATGAATAAACTGACAGATAGTCATATGGACAAAGCATTTTGATATTAGACTTCTCACTAAGGAATTCATTTTTTTCTAAATTGCTGTCTTCTTGACTTTATGGCTTTAGATCCTGTGAAGCTAACTCAAGTCTGAAGTTTTCTGTAAGGCTTTCTCTGACCTCTCCTGATGGAGTAAAATCTTACTTTCTCCAGGCCCTGAAGGAGCTTTGTCCAAACCTTTATTTTAGAACTTTCCTAGTTATTTGATAACATGAGATCCTCAAGGTCAGGGGCTGATGCTCTCTATTCTGGAAGCCTGCTGGCTTGCACAGTATTTGGATAAAGCCCTTTAAAGCACTTTTATGTGATTTACCTCTAGTGAATTTACTCTGGAACTTTCCTTTTATTGCAGGAAATTACCATACGTATGAAATCCCACTCTTAGACACTAACAGTTTTTGATAGACAATGAAAAACCAAACTTTCCTTAACCTTATAGGAATCCAAGAAATTTTACTACCCAGAGGAGAACCCTAATCAGTATGAATAAACGAATCTGCTTGTCATGGGATGGACAATCCCGTGTTGCTTTTCTCTCTCCTGTTTAATGCTCTAAAATCATACAATAATAAAATGCAGGGACTGGCGCTGTGCCATAGCAGGTAAAGCCAGCACCTGAGTGCTGATCTCCCATATGGGCGCCGGTTTGAGTCCTGGCTGCTCCACTACCTATCCAGCTCTCTGCTATGGTCTGGGAAAGCACTAGAAGAGGGCTCAAGTGCTTGGACCTCTGCACCCATATGGGAGATCTGGAAGAAGCTCCTGGCTCCTGGCTTTGGATCGGCCTAGCTCCAGCCATTGCAACCATTTGGGGAGTGAACCAGCAATATGGAAGACTGATCCCCCCCTCCCCGCCTCTCTGCCTCTCTGTAACTCTGTCTTTAAAAAAAAAATAAATTGCACGTACCGCATTGCACTGTTGTGCTGGATCCTTGCATATGTGTTGAGGATCAGAATTCATCTCATGAAAAGCTAGACTTGTTGCAAAGTAGCCCCTCCACTGTGCAGGTGCCAAGTTGACGTTACTACTGGGAGTGTTCCAGCTCCCAGCGGGCCTGTGTCAAACAGTAAAGATACTCTCAGTTGAAGATCAAAGCCATTTACCCCAAGTCTTTAATCTGTAGTAGCTATGTCCATCTTTACCCTCTTCTACCACTGAGTGCAATAGTATAAAGTGGGACTAAAACTAGTTGAGAGTTAACAGTAGTTTTTATAAGGGAGAGTGATTATGATCTTTCAGACTGAGAAATTTGGGTGGATTCAGTGGCTGGTCTTTATTGGAAAATAAAAGACTGAGGTGAGAGGATATTTTAATAAAGGGAAAATGGAAAAAAGCATTGTGCCTTGATTGACCTAAGTCTTAGCCTGTGACTTTTAGGCTAAGACAGCTGGAAGTAATTGAAAACACTTGAAATCAGAGCTATGCTTTGCACCTTTGAATCATTGAGACTAGCAGAGATGATCCAGCCGATGATAGAGAATATGAGCTTGTATGGAATGAATGGTACCATGGAAATCCTGGGCACCAATCAAATAGAACCATACTCATGTCTGGGCTCTCCCACTTATCAATTGTGTGTGTATCTGTTGCTGAGTTACTTTAGATGTAGAAATAGGATAACACGTAGTGTGTAGGTTTTGTGAAGAATAAGTGTGATCTTGTGTGTAATGTGCTAATGTAGAGATGCTTCCTAAATGATCATGTATTTGCTGAGTCAGTTTGGGATGAGTAGAGATGAATGCCTCAGGTTTTTCTTCTGTGAAATATGTTCTTTTAAAGTTTTCTTTAAAGAATAAAATAATAATAAAAATGTCTGCACAGGATCTAAGGTAGCTAAAATACTGTTGAAAAATAAGAATAAAATGGGAAGAGTCAACTAATCTTTAACAGATATGGAGCATCAACTATAATCAAGGCAGTGTGATAGAGGCTGATGATAGGCACATAGATAATTGGAACAGAAGAGAGGACTTAGAATTACAATCCCATCAAGGTGGCATGTACCAATGCCATCTCACTAGTCCAAGTGATCAATTTCAGTTCACAATTGATCATAATGAAAGGACTAAGAGACAAAGGGAGCACATAAACAAGTCTAGTGCCTGCTAATACTAACCAATAGAATAAATAAAGGGGAGAGCGATCCAACATGGGAAATGAGATACACAGCAGACTCATAGAATGGCGGATGTCCTAAACAGCACTCTGGCCTCAGAATCAGCCCTAAAGGCATTTGGATCTGGCTGAAAAGCCCATGAGAGTATTTTAGGCATGGAAAGCCAAGACACTCTGGCAAAAACAAAACAAAACAAAACAAAACAAACACCTAAATGAAAGATCTCTGTGAGTGAGATCCCAATGGAAAGAACAGGTCTTCAAAGAAGGAGGTACCTTTCTCTGAAGGGAGGAGAGAACTTCCACTTTGACTATGACCTTGTCTAAATAAGATAAGAGTCAGTGAACTCAAAAGGCTTCCATAGCCTTGGAAACTCATGACTGGAGCATAGGGAGATTACTGATGCCATAAACAGGAGTGTCAATTTGTAAAGTCAACAACAGGAGTCACGGTGCACTTACTCCTCATGTAGGATCTCTGTCCTTAATGTGCTGTACATTGAGATTTAATGCTCTAACGAGTACTCAAACAGTATTTTTCACTTTGTGTTTCTATGTGGGTGCAAACTGTATTTAATGTATACTAAACTGATCTTCTGTATAAGAAGAAAATTGAAAATGAATCTTGATAAGAATGGAAAGGGAGAGAGAGCGGGAAAGGGGAGGGTTGAGGGTGGGAGGGAAGTCATTGGGGGGGGGGAAGCCAATGTAATCCATAAGCTGTACTTTGGAAATCTATACTCATTAAATAAAAGTTAAAAAAAAAGAATTAGATTGACCCAAATATGCTCAACTGGTTTTCATTTTTGAAAATTCAATTGTGCTAAAAACACATAGCATAAAATTGATCATTTTCATCACCAGCTCAATAGTGCTAACTACATTGACATTGTTCTGCAGCAGATCTCTGTAACATTTTCTGCCCAGAAAAATTTTGACAAAGATGCAGCAGCAGTTCTTTGGTGGAGAGTAAGTCTTCTAAGCACACGGAACTGGAGCAATTGGACATCTACAAACAAAACAAATGAACCTGACCTAAACCTTATACTTTACACAAATGTTGACTCAAAAGGGATCATAGACTTCCCTGTAAAATGCAAATTTAGGAAAAAAATTGAGAAACTCTTTGGGATCTAGGGAAGAGTAAAGATTTAATAGACTTGACACCAAAATCATGATCCATACAGAGAAAAATGGACAACTCAGACCTCGTATGAATTGCAGACTTTGTCCTGTGAAAGAGTCTATGAAGAGGATGAAAAGACAAGCTACTGTATGGGAAAACATATTTGTAAATCATATATCTTACAAAGTAGTAGTATCCACAATGCATACAGACTCAAAAATTGGCAGTAAAAGCACACAGAATCCAATTAGAAAATGGGCAAAAGGCATAACAGAAGTCACTGCACAGGCTCCACAGATGGCAGATAAGCACATGGAAAAGATGATCAGCATCATTAGTCATTAGAACATGCAAACCAAAACCACTAACAGATATCAGCGCCCACCTACCAAATGGCAGAAATGCCAGTGCCAAGTGCTGATGAGGAGTGGGGAAATGGATCCACGCTGTGTTGCAGGTGGGGAGTAGACCAGACAGCCGCTCTGGAAAACTGCATGGTGGTGTCTTGAAAAATGAGACCTGTATTTGCCATATGATCTGGAGTTTGTACTTTTGTGCATTTATCTCAGTGGAGTGAAAACTGTGTTCACACACAAACCGTGCACAAAATGCTTGTAAACGTTTTATGTTTAGTCGTTGAAAACTGGAAGCAGCCCAGATGTCTTCAGTGGGTAGCTGGTTAAGCAAACTGTGGTGCTGTCCATACTGTGAAATGCTGTCCAGCAATAAAAAGGAATGAGCTACTGATACATTCAGCATCCCGGATAGTTCTCAAGGATTGCACTGAGTGGAAAAAAGTCAGTGTTAAAATGTTAAATACTGTGTAATTCCATTTATATAGCATTCTTGAAATAACAAAATTACAGAGATAGAAAACAGATTAGTGGGAGCTAGGAGCTAGGAAGGGAGATGGTTGTATTATAAAATGGTAGCAGAAAATGTTCTTGTTATGGAGCTGTTCTGAATCTTTTTTTTTAAAGATTTATTTGAAAGGCAGAGTGACAGAGAGGGAGAGACAGAGACAGAGAAACCGATCTTTCAGGTGCTGGTTCACTCCCCAAATGGCTGCTGGGGCTGGGGCTAGGGCTGGGTCCGACCACAGCCAGGAGCCTGGAACTGCAACCACGTTCCCGAATGTGTAGCAGGGGCCCGAGCACTTGGGCCATCTTCTGCTGCTTTCCCAGGTGCTTTAATAGGGAGCTGGATCAGAAGTGGAGCACCTGGGACTTGAACTGGTGCTCTGATGTGGGATGCCGGCATTGCAGGCAGCAGTTTAACCTGCTGGGCCATAACGCTGGCCTTCAGATCTGAATCTTGACTGTGCTGCTGGCCCGTGTATGTGCACATGTAACGGAACTGCATGGAACCGTGTATGCACAGGCTCACACGCATACAGACACAAGCCGAGTGCAAGTAAAGCTAGTGAAGTCCGAAGGAAGTCATGGATTACATCAATTATATTATATCATGGATTTTACCAATGGATTATATCAATTATATTATATCAATGGATTATATCAATTGTTTCCTGGTTGTGGTACTGTACTGTATTTATATGAGATATAGCCACTGAGGGAAACAGGGTAAAGAGAACGTGTGACCTTTCTAAATAGTTTCTTACAGTGGCATCTGAATTGAGGATTATCTCAAAATAAAACATTAAAAATGTCTGGGTTAATTATACCTTTGTGAAACCAATGGTTAAGAATGTTATACTACTATAGTTTTAATGATCCATGATTACTTTAAAATTTACTGTATACAGGTGAGATGGTCATTTTTTCCCCATTCAATTACTGTTTCTAGCCATTGTCTATATTCCCACTAAACTAGGATCTTTTTGGCTTTTTATTTGTTCAACTTCTTGTTCTTGAAGTTATTACGCTTTTTTACTGTAAAGTGAATTTAAAATACATTATCTCAAAAGTAAAGAAAAAGAAAGGGAGGAGGAAGTGGGTGGGGAGGGAGAGAGGGAGGGAGAGAGGGAGGGAGGGAGAGAAGGAGGGAGGGAGGGAGGGAGGGAGGGAATGTCATTATGTTCTTACAATTATATTTACAAAGCATGTTGAATCTGTTAAAAAATGAACATGAAAATTAAAATAATTTAAAGAAAATCTGGGTGAGGTTGCTAACTCCTCCTCTACACATGAAACGCAGACTTAATGGGGGCTCTCTGTGGCAGGGCTGGGTTCAGAGCTGCAGGGTTGGAGAGGATGAAGGCCTTCAGTGCAGCTGGGAACAAAGCTGCAGCTCCCAGAGCAACACTGCTCTGTCTCGGTGGACACTCAGGCTCCGTCTGAGCTGATGTGCAGTTACGGACACGTGGGTAGTGAGCAATGACATGTGGCTAACGTGACGGAGGGACTGAACTTTACTTATTTTAAGATTTATTTATTTGAAAGACAGAGTTACAGAGAGTGAGGAGAGACACAGAAAGAAAGATCTCCCATCTGCTGGTTCAGTCCCCAAATGGCAGCTCCTAGGCTGACGCCAGGAGCCAGGAGCTTCTCCCAGGTCTGCCACATGGGTGCAGGGGCCCAAGGACTTGGGCCGTCCTCTTTCCCAGGTACATTAGCAGGGAGCTGGATCAGAAGTGGAGCCAGGACTCGAACCAGCACCCATATAGGATGCTGGCAATGCAGGCCATGGCTTGAGGGGCTGAACTTTAAATCTTATTGTAATTAACATTTAACTTTACATAGCACGTGTGTCTATTGCCACCACTTTGGACCATATAGTTCCAGAGAAAACAGTGGGAGGAAGCTTTTAGAACATAAATTTGGATCAGTGCTCACCTCCTACATCAGAGTACCCTAGCTCTGACTCCTGACTCCAGCTCACTGCTAATGCAGGTCCTGGGAGGCAGTAGGTGATGACTTTAGCAACTGGGTTCCTTCCACCTGTAAGGGAGATCTGAACTGAGCTCCTGGCCCCTGGACAGCCCCAGCCATTGCAGACATTTGTGGGGGGTATACCAGCAGATGGGAGTTCTCTCTCTCTGTCTTAGTCTTTCTGCCACTCAAACAAAGAAATAATCACATAGGCAGCTCAAGGGAGTCAACCCAAATCACATTTTCTCATTGAAGGGGGAGTTAGGTAAGAAGCAGATTTTTGGTTGGAATTCTAGAAATCACTGAGTCAAACGACTTTAAAGAAAAACAGAGTGGAGAGGTCAAGCCAAAACTCATTACTTTCCCTGTGACCTAGGGCAGTGGCTTCACACCGGGCTTGGGCAAAGTGGAGAGTTCTGGACTCTATGGAAAAAGCTGTAGAAGCATTCCGTATAAGCAGTTCTGGCCAAAGCTGACTAGCATGCGACGTGTTCCTCCAGTTGGTATGTCAGTGTCCTGAGACTCTCATCCTACAGCAGTGAGGAGCACGATGCACAGAAATGACTCTTGTCTGTTGACTTGAATCTGAAATCCAGGTGCTGCTGTCAGCTCTTGCCCTACCCATGAGATGTGGGGTCCCTCTCTGGGCTTCCACTGGGGGGGGTGGCTATGACTTTTGATTCTCCCAGCTCTCAGATTTTGCTTGTCTGTTTTAGCATGCATACTTTAATCCAGCACACCTGAGAAGACTGTGTGTCCCCAAGACTTCAGTGTGTGAAGTGCAGTGGAATTGACCTTTGATGGGGAGACCGTGCCCCACCTCAGCTCATTGAAGGTGATGAAGGTGGAATGCTATACTAATGGTAAAGACACCACATGAGAAGTCTTCTATTTGGGGTCTGATCTGGGTTATGATATCACAAATGCAATGCTTGATTACTCAAAACAGTTAAAGGATTAGAAAAGCCAGAATTGATTCAAGGATGATTTGTTGGAAATGATGACTTTTCCCTCAAGAACCTTGGAGAGTCTTGGCTTAACAGAGAAGTGTTAATTAAGCTTACTAGACAGTTTGCATATGTGGGGCATATTTAAGTTTCTTAGGATAAGAAGCCCTGCTTCTGTCATTTTAAATGCCTATAATGCAGCTCTAAATAAGATATTCCCCTTAATGTTTCCCAGATTGACAGAACCATGAGACATTTTATAATGTCTTCTGGCTTCTGAAGTGACATTTCTAGGATTTGATTTTAAAAGGAGAATGCTTGCAAAAGAAACTGCATGCATAGGCCTCTCTCTTGCAGGTGCCCCAGAGGACTTGTCACTCTCCGCATTGTGCACCCAAGGTCTCCAGCCCCAGACTGACTTGCTCGTGGTTCCCCTACCTTCTCTTGCAAGAAAAGCCTCATTCACGAGTAGAATGGTGAGCGGATGCAAGAGACTGAACTCCTTGGTGTCGCTCCCCGTCTTCGTGGAGGAACGACACAGGACCCTGCGTTGTTCTTCTGTCTGCTCGGCCCTCCCTGGGTTTGCTGCTGGTTCTTCCCGGGTTGGCTACTGTCCCTTCCACCTCCGTGGAAGGGCGGTTCCCCCTGCCACATTCCCCACTTCCGCAGGGGAGTGGCACACCGCCGGCCGGCTCTCTCGGGGGCTGCACAGGTGTTCCCCTTAGATGTTCCTGGTGCATGTTGTCTCTCTCCTCCTTTATAGTCCTCTTCCGCCAATCCCAACTCTGCTACCCACACGCTGAGTACGCTGCTCTCCTCCAATCAGGAGCAGGTCCTGCTGTTTATTGGTTGAACTGGAGGCAGCTGTGTAGAAACTGTTTTCTTCTCTCCCAGCGCCATATTGTGGGAGAGCAGATGCATAGAATAAGTCTTAATTCCAGTAACTTAGTCTAGTCCGGGTTGCTCCCCACACTTGGTGCAATTAAGTTCTAGAGATCCCCAAGGAAAGGTTGATGATCAAGCTCCTGCCTGGTACTCGGGAATGAGGCTGGTTTTTGTTGTGGTCTTATGGTTAAAAATCCTTACTCAATTGGTAGCTGTAAGCCTAGTGGCTGTAAAGAAAGAGGAGGGAATAAAGAGATTTCATGGGCATTGCTTGATTTGTGTGTTTACCTCTTCCCCTGCAGGTGAGGTTGGGCTACTTCAAGGGCTGAGTGTGTGGGTAGCTGAGGGTCTTGGCATAATGACTGTGTCTTCATGTGATACAATGTATAGACTTCATTTAGAGTTTGCAATCTTACTTTCACTTCCGGCCAAGACGATTGTTAGATTGAAATTCTTATCCGCTTCAGTGACTCTGCCCACGAAACAGAGGAAAGAGAATTAAGTGCTAAGATGAGCAAAGCCCATGTGGGGTGTGACCTCATGCGTCCAGTTGTGTTTTTTTGTGAGGAGCAAGCTGTGCTCCAGACAGTGTCCCAGTCAGCCAAGACAGCTGCTGCTTTGTGGTTTCTGCCCTTGGAATTTGAAGGTCTCTTTGTCCTGGCTTGAATTGTGCAGGGTGTGTGTGTGTTGGCGGGGGTGCGGTGTGTGTGTGGGGGGAGATAGAGACCTAGAAGGGACCTCTCTGGATTTTTCTCTGAGGTTGCTGGCTTTTATCTCCTGACCTATATATTTCTTCAGGCTGGGTTCTTTTTTGGCCAGAGCTTTATCTCTGTCCAGCAATTAGTCTTGACGTGACACGGGGACTGACGCAGTGTTATGAGGAAGTCCAGTTATCTTAATATTGCAGAAACATTTTTCAGATTTGACTTGTTTTCATGAAGTTACTCTAGAAATTATGAGAAGAGTATACACGACTGCTTGGGAGGCCTTTGACTTGCATCCTAACTGTGAATTTTATGCCAAAATGGCATAATAATAATAATAATAATAATAACAATGGTGCCATTACAAGTCAGGGGCCTGGCTATGCCTATTTCCTACTGGTTATTCTTTTACTGTTACTATCATGCATTCTATTTTTTTTAAAAATTTTTATTTATTTGAGAGGGAGACAGGGGAAAAGAGAGAAAGTGAATAAGCTGCCTACTATAGCTGAGACTGGGCGAGGCCAAAGCCAAGAACCAGGAACCCAATCCAGGTCTCCCATGTGGGTGGACTGTCGCTGCTTCTTTACAGGGTCTACATCACCAGAAAGCAGAGCTGAGCCGGGCATCAAGCCCCAGTACTCCAACCTGGGACATGGGCTTCTTAACCAGCATCCTAACTTACTAAGTGCCCGCTCCATCATGCATCTTCCTGTATCACTGGAATAAAGCTCCATGAGTGTAGGGATCACACATCCATCGCAAACCACAAATTTTATGGCTCTTGACCTTCTTCACTAATTACTATTTTGAAGAAGTGAATTTTCTAATGTCCACTTTTAATCTAATAGAGAATTGTACATGAAGTCTTTGGAAAATTTGCTCATTTGTTTGGGAGAAATCCAAATGTGAAAGCTGAAAAAGTATTTGTCAGCCATTCAAAAAATTATTCAGATCCTCTGTTGGACTCAGAAACCTTGAAAATAGATCAATTTACATATGACATTTATTACAGTTATTTATAGTTTGATTTACCAAGCATGCTCAGCATGCAAACTTGCTGGATGCATATTGAAAGAATGAATACTTGAAGGAATTTTCAGCTAAAGATAAAATTTAAACCGAACTCTTGTTTAGTTCTCTGACAGTCACTTTCGAAACATAATTATCTTTTGATCCATGTTCTGCTGCTTCCCAGGTACATTTGCAAGGAGCTGGATCAGAAGTGGAACAGCTGGGACTTGAACCAACACTTGTATGGGATGCTGGCCTTGCATGTGGCCGCTTAGCCCACTGTGCCCAATGCCTATCCCCACGTTGGTTTCTTAGATGGAGAGTTAGCGTATCACGTGGATGGTAGAAACTCAAGCCAAACACCAGTGTGCAGCTCAGACCCAGATATATGCATTCCTAAGGAAGAACACTGTATTTTTTTTTTTTTTTTTGACAGACAGAGTGGACAGTGAGAGAGAGAGACAGAGAGAAAGGTCTTCCTTTACCGTTGGTTCACCCTCCAATGGCTGCTGCGGCCAGTGCTCTGCAGCCGGCGCACCGCGCTGATCCAAAGGCAGGAGCCAGGTGCTTCTCCTGGTCTCCCATGGGGTGCAGGGCCCAAGCACTTGGGCCATCCTCCACTGCACTCCCTGGCCACAGCAGAGAGCTGGTCTGGAAGAGGAGCAACCGGGACAGAATCTGGCACCCCAACCGGGACTAGAACCTGGTGTGCCTGCGCCGCAAGGCGGAGGATTAGCCTAGTGAGCCGCAGCGCCGGCCTGAGATATGTTTTTTTGATGTCTAACTGTATGGCTAGTTGGTTTGTTTTTCCCCTAATCTACCCTGTCTGAGGATAGATTTTTAAGGGTCCTTGCGTTAGGGGGAAGCCTGAGTTCTCATCACCATGCAGACAAAAAGTCAAAGCCCTTGGAGTACTAGCAGCAACAGTGTCCGCTCATGCATGCTTGGCACGCACGCCAACCTCAGCTTGCAGGCATCCGTCCAGCTCTGGTTGTCAGCTCCTCTTGTTTCTCACATTTAAGAATTTAATTTTCTTATGAATCTACCTATAATTTTAAAGACTGGTTATTATATTTTACGTAGCATATTTAGATAGCATTGTAGAAGACTAGTTTTCAGGATTTTTTTTTTTTTTTTTGTTCCCAGAATCATGGATCCTTCTTTCCTTATTCTTCTCCCCATAAGGGCTACTGGATTCCTTTACTCTACTGAGCTTTGGGTTTGCAATTACCTACGTGTCCCAAATTATCAATGAATCTCAATCTCTCTCTCTCTCTCTCTCTCTCTCTCTCTGTATTTATTTTAAAGGCAGACAGATAGATAAGCAGAGATCTTTCATCTGCTGCTTAACTCCTCAAATTCCAGCAACAGCCAGCGTTGGGTCAGGCTGAAGCCAGGAGTCTAGAACTCCATCTGGGACTCTTATTTGGGTGGCAGGAACCCAAGTACTTGAGCCGTCGCCTGCTGCCTCCCAGGGTGTGGATTAGCGCAGGTGAATGGGAGGCAGAGGCGTGACTGTCTGGATCTTAAGTGGTGCCTTAATCTGCTGCATCACATGCCTTCCTCACAAATCTCCATGTGGAAAATGTTTTCACTTCTCTCTGCCTTTTCTCATTTCTGACCTAATTCTTTCCTGCTTAACACAATGGAAGACGGATAGAGTGTTCTGTGAATACGTTGCTAGCTGCCTGATCATCAGCTCATTTCTGACTGTCTGTTCTATAGGACTTTCATCTGTAACGCTCCACGGAAACGACTCTCTCCACTGTCACCGGTGACAGGGGATCTGCTGTGACGGAAGGGGTTTTCCCCACCCCGGATCTCGTACCAGTTCACTCTCAGAAGCTTCTGCTTTAAGCCTTGTGGCTCTGAGACTCTGCCGCACCACGGTCCTGATTTTCCTCTGGATCCCCTGTGTGAGTGCCCCAGCCCCTCTGACTTCTTCCTTGAATGCTTTTCTTCCCTCAGCCTTAGAAGGGGCATTTCCCGTCTTGATTCGAGGCTCCTTTTCCCTTCCATGATCTTCTATCTCACTTAAGACATTATTCAAAAATCTGTATCTTTAGCCTTGCACCTCTTGGACTAAAATTCCCAATTTTCAGTTGTCTGTCAGATACTTTTTCCTGGGTGTTCTGCTGACAAGTCAAAACTATTAGACTTTATTCCAAATCAATCCTTTTTTTTTCCAGAGCAATCAATTCTGATATACCTAGTTCTATCTGTGTTATCACTGTTCTTCTCTTGGGTTTAACACAGTTTTTAATTCTTGTCCATTTTTTTTTCTTTGAGCCATTTTCACTATCTTTTAACAGTTTCTATAATCCAACCTACCCGCCGTCTTTAGGTTAGCTGATATAATTCACCAATGCCACTGTTATTACCCAACTCAAAACCCCCAAATTGTTATCAAATACAAATACTATTAACCCACACTGCTCATTCTGCTGGAAGCAAATGCCTGTAGAATCTGGTGCTGTTGCTGTAGGTGTGACTGTAGCTCTATGACTAACCCAGTTTGTGAACATGTTGAAATCATTAGTCAGCAAGGGAAAGGTCTTTTTGCTCTAAAGTGAAGTGCTAGCAAAGGAAAAATGGCCCAAGGAGACTTTTCTGAAAGAATGGCCCATTTGGCTAGTAGAAGAGGAACAGGTGCTCAACCACAATGAGATACCGCTGTGAGGGGGCTTCAGCGTTCATGGAAGGTGCATTATAAAAAATTGTGTATGGATTTAAAACAATTATCTTTTAATTCCATTTCCCACAGACTTTTTGAGACTCCTTTAATAAACTACGAGAACAGAGTAAATAAAAGATAGACAAGATCACATTTTGATGAAGATATAAAACAGCAGGGACTTTTGTATACCACTACTCTTTGAGCCAACCATTCCACTCCTAGGTCTATGGCCAGCAGAAATGTTTACATGTTTTTCCAAGGGACATATCCAGGAAAGTTCACAGCAACGCTATTCAAATTAGCCAAAAACACTTGAAACTATTTCAGACACCACAGAACAGGTGAACACACTGTGGTACATTCATACATGAAATAGTACTCAGCATTAAGAATGAACAAACCATACTGTGTGGATGACTCTCCCAAACAAGGTGAGAGAGACCAGCACACAGTGTATATGCCATCCGATTTCATCTCTGTAATGTACAAAAGTGGACATGACCCATGTGCGCTGTCATTGCCTTTGGCTGGGGCACAGGAATTTTTGTGGGGCAGGCACTGTCTTTTCCTTTGTCCCTGGGGTTGGACACATGGGTGTGTGCAGTCTGTGAGAACTCATTGAGCGGTGTACCCATGATATGTGTACTTTGCATATGTATAGTGTACTTGAGTGAAATATTCAAAAGAGGGGCTTGGGGGGGGGGGGTGTTGTGAACAGGTGGCAGCCATGTAGTAAAGAATATCCTCAGACCTCTTTCCTCAATGATATGAAATAGTTTTGCATGGATGAAAATTCCAGGACAGCCACTTCTCAATGTTAAGGAAAACTGAAACTGCAAAATACTGGGTGTTAAAAGAGAAAGATAAGCAAACTTCAGCGCTGTGGCCCCCCATGGTCCCTTCTCCTACTATGAGGTTTTGTGGCAAGCAAAAGTGGCCCAAGAAGAAACTAGGGGGGTGGTGTGAGGGAGGGACACTAGTGACAGTCTGGAGCGATGCCACAACAATTGAAATCCACCCCAACTCTGAAAATACTAAGAGGAGGACAGCAAGGAAGGGCTTTAAAGTATCCAGATCTTAAAGGGCCAGATATGGTAAAAAGGACCAGACCAGACATACAGTGTAAAGAGACATTTTCTATTTAGGTGGAAGAGCATAGGGGTGGGCTTTGTGGCACAGCAGGTTAAGCCATCACTTGGGATGCTCGCATCTCGTATCCAAGTGCCTGAGACAGAGTCCTGTCCCCACTTGTGATGCAGCTCCCCGCTTATGTGCCTGGGAGGCAGCAGATGGTGGCTCAGGGACTTGGTTCCTGCCACCCACATGGGGACCTGGATTGAGTTCTGGGCTCCTGCTTTGCCCTGGCCCAGTCCTAGATGTTGTGGCCATTTTGGGAGTGAAGCAGAGGGTGGATGCGCTCTCTCTTTCTCTGTGTCTCTCCCTCTGTCTGTCATTCTACCTTTAAGATAAATAAATATTTTTAAAAGTGTGTATGGGGGGAAGCCTGATTTAAAAAGATGGTCTTCTGAGAGAGAAACAGGCAAAAGGGAGAGCATAACCACCCTTTGGAAATCGTATGGTGAAGCGGAAAAGGGGAAGAACTTTTGGGTCCTAGAAGACAAGGGTAACCAGGAAGCAAGGGGCCTCACCACCTCTCCACCAGCAGCAAAGCGGACAAACAAAACCTCACTGAAGGACCTGCGCTTCTCTCGGCAGGAAAGGAAGTAAACTGGAAATCTTCTAAAACACTGCAGTGTCACACACATGAACACAGGGAAGTTCAAAAAGACATATTTCAGGAAACGAGGAAGTGAATTTGCATGCAAATCAAACGAAGGAAAATCCCCTTCCTGAAAAACAGCCATGAAGCCGAAGAAAATTGCAGGCCTGTGCTCCCCAAAGGACTAAATATATTGAGCCATGCATTTGAGGATGCAAAACTCAAAAATGCAGGCATGGACCGCACACAGGGGGCAACAAAACTCAGGAAAAACACGTGAGAAGAAGATACATTTAGCTCAGAAGTGAAGAATAAATGCTGATGTACAAGGGAGAATGGACCCAATGAACATGTCATGAAGGGCGGGAAAACAGGAAAACAATCAAGGAAATGAAAGTGATTAAAAACCTAAACAAAGCAAAGCGGTGAAAAGCCCCAGAAAGTAGTAGAAATGGAAAGCAGGCAAAGAAAGGATAATGTTCAGGTTATCTGGATTCTAGAAGAAGAAAAAGAAAGCAATGGATCAGAGTAACATAGAGAACTTTGCAGAAGTAGAAAATAACCTGTCCACACAGTGAAAGTAATCACGTGGCAAAAACAACCTGGAACAATCAGTTCTCAGACATATCCTGGTATAGCTATTGGTTCCCAAAAATAAAGATAAAATCCTTGGGGTCTCCAGGCAAAAAGTTGTAATTGCTTACAAGGTGAGAATCTCATCAGCATCAGACTTGAAAACCAGTACACAAAGCAAGGCAACAGTGGATCTCTGTGTTTTCCTACATGTCTCCCCACGGAGGCAAGACGTTCTCAGAACTCCACCTGAAACCCAGAGAATCCAGAATTCTCCTGTCCGGCTGGTGGGCACGGCATGTTGTGGGCCTGTGTGGGGCCGTTTCTCTACTCCTCCTGGGTAGCCCCCCCCGCCTCATCTCTCATCGTTCCCGGCATACATACACTCATCAGTCCTTTGTTCACTACTCATAGGAGACCCTCGGCAGATTTCTGGGTTCTTTCTCAAGGTTGAGATAAGGACGGGAGGAGGCTTGGGATAAAAGGGAACAAGTACAAATGTTTTTTGCTTTGTATCCTGGGCTCACGAAGTGATCCATATGGGTCGTGCAGTGCTGGGTGCCGCGTCCCCTGTAAGTGGGATAAGATAGTGCGAAACAGGACGTGACTCTCAGGAGTTGGTGACTCCAGAAGCCTGGAAGTCCTTTTAAGTTCTGAATGCTTGGAATACCTGATCTACTTAGTTGGAGTTGGATTGCCTCCCTCGCTGGAACGAGGCCCCCTTTTTATCGGAGTTCCTTGTCTGTTTACCCAGACTGTTTTTCTCGGGAGGAGACACCATGATGCATGCCTTTGTTATGGCTAATGCCATTGCTTCCTTAGGACAGCAGCCAGAGAGATAAATTCGCCTGGTTTACTGAGCTGGAGCCAGTGACTTCTCCCTTGAAGCCCGTGTTTTCCCATTCAATCCTTTTCCCATTCACTCAACAGAGGTCTTGAGCCCCTAATATGTGCTAGGAAAGGCATTTGGCATCAGGAATACGCAGATGAAGAACACCCACTGTGTCCTCAAGGCGCAGGCATGACCATGAACGTGACCATGAGCGCCGGTTCACTCTGTAAGAACATGAGAATTCCACAGAGCACACATGGAACAATGGAGGTGTGTTTATGGGAATGATCTTTTTTAAAAAAAATTTTATAGAAAACTTTTATTTAATAAATATAAATTTTGAAAGTACAATTTTTGGATTATAGTGGTTCTTCCCCCCATAACCAACCTCCCATCCGCAAACCATCCCATCTCCTACTCCCTCTCCCATCCCATTCTTCATTAAGATTCATTTTTAATTATACACAGAAGATCAACTCTATACTAAAGATTTCAGTAGTTTGCATATGGGAAGGATCTTGGGTTGTCATCGTGGACAGATCAGATCACTGTGTACTAAACTTCGGGAATGAAACATGTTTCCCACATGTACCATGGTGGCCTTTTCTGTTTATTTTTAAAGATTTGCTTATTTATTTGAAAGGCATAGCTAGAGCGAGAGGGAAAGATAGATACACACACACACATACACACACAAAGAGAGAGAGAGAGAGAAAACCTTGCATCCACTGGTTCACTGCCAAAATGACTGAACAGCTAGGGCTGGGCCGGGCCAAAACCAGGAGCTGGATCTCCCGTGTGAGTGGCAGGGGTCGAAGGACTTGGGCTGTCCTCTGCTGTTTTCCCAGGTGCGTCAGGAAGAGGCTGGATCAGAAGCAGAGCAGCCTGGACTCTAAATGGTGCTCTGACATGGGGAGTATGCGGCCGCACTGGGCCAGCCCCCGTGACCTTTCCAAGACTTCTATTTTAAAACACTCCTCCAGCAGTATTTGAAGCAAGTATGAATTAAGTGGAAGGAGGGCAAAGTCAGGGTACATCTGGAGCAGGGAGCGGGCAGTGGGAAGGGCAGACTTGGGCCAGGTGGTGTTTGGGGCTTGTGTGATTCCAGACCACAGCTGGGTACTGGAAGGGGCGTGAGTGGGAGAGGGAGGGAGAATGAAGACACTGTTCATAAGTGTGCCCGTTTCTCATCGGCTGTGCCTAGATGGTTTCCGTTTGCTTCCAGTTTGCTCCATTCTGGCTTCCCTCAGAGGGCAGGAATGAGATGCTTCAGTCCTCTCTGAAATTTCCTTGGTGTCCAGTGAGGGGAGGCAGGAGACAGCTCAGGCTCTGCTTTGGTGATTCAAGGCACCGCCACGCACTGACTTAGGATCTGCTTTGAAACATAGATGTGTTCCAAACTCCGAGTTTTTACTTATAAATTCCAGAGACTCAGATAAGTGATTTGACCCTCTTGGACCTCTATTTCTTCACCCATAAAATGGAGAGTAATATCACATCAGTAAGAATTACTGCAAGAATTAAACATTGCGGGCCGGCACTATGGCGTAGCAGGTAAAGCCACTGCCTGCAGTGCCGCCACCCCGTATGGATGCTAGTTCAATTCCTGGCTGCTCCACTTCTGATCCAGCTCTCTGCTGTGGCCTGGGAAAGCAGTAGAAGATGGCCCAAGTGCTTGGGCCCCTGCACCCACATAGGAGACCTGGAAGAAGCTCCTGGCTCCTGGCTTTGGATTGACGCAGCTCCAGCCATTGCGGCCAATTGGGGAGTGAACCAACAGATAGAAGACCTCTCTCTCTCTCTCTCTGTGCCTCTCCTTCTCTCTGTGTGTAACTCTGACTTTCAAATAAATAAATAAATCTTTTAAAAAAAGAAGATAATTAAACATTGGTATCACTGTAAAGAGCCTAGCATAGTGCCCGATTCATAATATAAACTCAGCAAATACTTGTTCCATTTTTCTCTAATATCGAAAAGGACAAGCATTGAGACATAGAGTGGCCTTGAATCCCCTGAGGTGCCAGCCAGCAGCTTTGCACTTCAGAATTTACATGGGTGAAATCAACTGTTCTCTTGGCTAGGATGGCTACCCAGCCAAGTGGCTATTGGCAGAAATGAGCTACCTACTTCCACTGCAAGGGGCATTCTGCTTAGGGTGCTCTGTGATTTCCCAATAAAATAAATATGACTGATCATTTTCATTAACTGCTCCTCTATTATTATTAGGCATAAGATGTAGGGTGGTGGACTTGAGTGGATATTAGCATGGTGGAGATGTCGTAAATATCACTGCTTTCTAGAAGCATAACACACTGAAATCAGCTCAGAGTCTGGCTTGTGTTGGAGGATAGGTTGCATTCTCTCTTATCTAGCATGGAACAGAGAGTTCATCCAAATGACTTTCCAACTGTGATGTTTCCTAGACAGATAATTTGAGATTTATTGGGTCCAAAGGCGGGGGGGGAGTTCAGTTAGCTGTTATTTCTGTTATGTGAAAAAAGATTACAATGGTTTTCAGTGAATGAATAACATTTTTGGAATGTTCATGAAGAATCTAGCTTGTCATTTTTGAAATGTATTGCAGTAGTGAACAAAATATTCCCTCAAATGCTATGAAAGTTTTCTGGTGTTTCAGTAACTCAGCCAGGTTAAGCACTTTGGATTTTGCTTCTGATTTATTTCACTCTTGGGTTCATCCAGAAGGCAGTGGTGGGTTGTTTCTGTTCCCCCAGCCCCCAAATTTCTGTAGTGTCTAGTGGAATCAGAAAATGATAGTTGGATTTTGAAATGATATCAATTGTCTCGGGCTTTAGCAGGTCACTTAATTTGGATACCACACCTGTAAACATTAGCTACCTATAAATG
Source organism: Oryctolagus cuniculus (assembly GCF_964237555.1). Taxonomy (NCBI): domain Eukaryota; kingdom Metazoa; phylum Chordata; class Mammalia; order Lagomorpha; family Leporidae; genus Oryctolagus; species Oryctolagus cuniculus. Next base: position 80,008,687 of record NC_091433.1, on the reverse strand, counting down.
GTAATGAGCACTGCTCTACTACCCTTACCCAGTCGGATCACTGTAGGGGCATCCAGACTAATCTGCATGACACCCCCGGCTTTACAAATTGTGGTTGCAGGGATCCCAGCTTCACACATTGAGCAGCATCGTAACCAGACACAAGTGTCTTTCAGCCAGGCTGCATTATCTGTAGGAAGCTGGAGAGACAGTTTGGTTTGGTCTCTTTTGTCAATTTAATTTCTGCTCTTAGCCTTTATTATTTTCTCTCTTCTGCTTGCTTTGAGTATAATTTGCTTTTTTTTCTCATTTGCTTTGAGTATAATTTGCTTTTTTTTCTCATTTTAGTTCCTCAAGTTAGCCCACTAGATAATTTATTTAAGACCTTTTTTTATTTTCTATTATAAATACTTAATGCTATAATTTTCTCTTGAAACATTGCTTACTAAATTTATGCCATTAGTTTTGGCACATTTCATTTTTATTCAAGACAAATTTTAAAAGGTTTCTATTCATTTGAAAGGGAGAAAAGTGAGAACTTTCATCCACTAGTTCACTTCCTAAATGGCCACGGTGGCTGGGGTTATACTTCATCTAGGTCTCCCACTTGGGTGGTAGGGGCCCAAGTACTTGAGTCATACAAAAGATGGTGAGGATGTGGAGAAAAAGGTACCCTAATACACTGTTAGTGGGCATGTAAACTTGTAGAGCTACTAGGGAAGACTGTATGGAGATTCCTCAGAAAGCTAACCAGATCTAGCACATGACCCAGCCATCCCACTCCTGGGAGTATAGCCAAAGGAAATGAAAGCATTACCCGCGCTCCTGTGTTTGCAGCAGCTTAATGCACAGTAGCTAAGACATGGACTCAACCTAGATGTCCACCAACGGATGACTAGACAAAGATGTGGTATATTAGCTACAAGAAGAAAGAAACACTGATGTTTGCAACAAAGTGGGAGAAACTGGAGACCATTATGTGAAGTGAAATAAGCCAGACCCAAAAAGAAAAATATCATGTTTCTCTCATTTGTGGTAGCTTAGATATATATAGCTATCTATCTATATATATAGATACATCTCTATATAGACATAGATATATATGTTTATATATATATATCTATATAGATATATATCTGTACATAGATATGTATCTATATCTTAAAGACATATGTAGAGATATATCTCTATAGATATATATAGATAGATAGATATAGATATAGAGAGAAAATAAAAATGATGTGGATGTCAGATCATTCGGTATATATGGTTGTAAGTGTTGCTTCATTGAATCATGCCCTGTGAGTAATACACTTGTTTCACACTTTGAGAAAAGAATTGGAGGGGGATAGTGAGGACTCCTGGGGTGCTAGCAGTGCCTTGTTCTTAACTTGCGCGCTGGTTATGAGCGTGATCAGATGACAAAATCTCCTTGATCTGTACATTGAAGTGCATTTCTAGGTGTATATAGTGTATTTTAAGAGAATTTTTTAAAGTTGGCTCTAAAACAGTATGTTATGCCACTCCAGCATCTCATGTTTACCATGTCTCCTACATTGACTGATTAGCCTGTAGCATCCAGATCTCTGTAAGTACTTTACGGTGTTTGCACAGAGGCCGTAACCAGATGTCACGTTTCTCAGAATGTATTCCCAACATTAAGCTATGCATGGCTGTACTTTTATTTGATCTCTCCCTTATTTTATGTTATTTTTATCATATATTTTACTTATATATATATATATATATATAAACTACAAGCTCCACAATATATTTTTATTTTGCCTAGTCTATTTCTTTAGTCAATTTTCTTTTAAAGTGACTGAAAATGAGGAAACAATACTTTGATGCTTGTATGTACTCTGATTATTTATTTATTTATTTATTTGACAGGCAGAGTGGACAGTGAGAGAGAGAGACAGAGAGAAAGGTCTTGCTTTGCCGTTGGTTCATCCTCCAATGGCTGCCACGGCCTGCGCGCTGTGGCCGGCGCATCGCGCTGATCCGATGGCAGGAGCCAGGTACTTATCCTGGTCTCCCATGGGGTGCAGGGCCCAAGTACTTGGGCCATCCTCCACTGCACTCCCTGGCCACAGCAGAGAGCTGGCCTGGAAGAGGGGCAACCCGGACAGAATCTGGCGCCCCAACCGGGACTAGAACCTGGTGTGCTGGCGCCGCAGGCCGAGGATTAGCCTATTGAACTGGCCTGTACTCTGATAATACCATTTATATCCTTTGTTTCTTTGCATGGATCAACATTTTCATTTTATCTATGGAATTTCCTTCGACTCTTATTTTTTTTAAGTGTTAATTAATTTACTTGAAAGGCAGAGCCACAGAGAGACTCACACATAGAGACTCAGAGAGCGCTAGCTGCTGGTTCACTCCCCGAATGTCCACCACAGCCAGGGCTGGGACAGGCTGAAGCGTCTGGGGCTTCCACGAGGGTGGCAGAGATTCAGATTCTTGAGCCATCGCCTGCTTCTTCCTGGAGTGCAGATGAGAGGGCAGCTGTCTCTGACGTGGACTGGGCATCCAACATGGGATGCAGGTGTCCCGAGCAGCAGATCAGTTGCTGCACAACGCCTGCCCCATCTGTGCCTTTAATGCAAACCTTCTGGCAATGGATTATCTTTTATTTTTCATAAAATATTTTTATTTTGCCTTTATTTGTAAAATGTATTTGAGCTAAGTATAGAAATTTACATTTTTTTCTTTCAGTACTTTCAAATTGTCACTCTCTTGCCTTCTGGTTCGCATAATTTATGATAAGAAGTCTACTGGAACCTCCACCTCTCCATACATGTTATTCATCTATTTCAATAGATATTTTATATATTAATCCTAATTGTTTTTTTTTTAATTTATTTAATGAATATAAGTTTCCAAAGTACGAATAATGGATTACAATGGCTTCCCCCCCATACCGTCCCTCCCACCCACAACCCTCCCCTTTCCCACTCCCTCTCCCCTTCCATTCACATCAAGATTCATTTTCGATTATCTTAATATACAGAAGATCAGCTTAGTATACATTAAGTAAGGATTTCAACAGTTTGCTCCCACACAGAAACATAAAGTGAAAAATAATAGATGATTTTTTTTTAATGATGATGAAATCAGATCAGACCTATTGTCATGTTTAATCCCAGTGAGAGTCAAGTTGGGAGTTGATAGTTTTTTTTTCTTTTTCTTTTTTTTTTTTTTTTACAGAGGATCAGTTTAGTATGCATTAAGTAAAGATTTCAACAGTTTGCACCCCCATAGAAACACAAAGTGAAATATACTGTTTGAGTACTCGTTATAGCATTAAATTTCAATGCACAGCACATTAAGGACAGAGATCCTACATGAGGAGTAAGTGCACAGTGACTCCTGTTGTTGACTTTACCAATTGACACTCCTGTCTATGGCATCAGTAATCTCCCTATGCTCCAGTCATGAGTTTCCAAGGCTATGGAAGCCCTCTGAGTTCTCCGATTCTTATCTTGTTTAGACAAGGTCATAGTCAAAGTGGAGGTTCTCTCCTCCCTTCAGAGAGAGGTACCTCCTTCTTTGAAGACCTGTTCTTTCCACTGAGATCTCACTCACAGAGATCTTTTGCCAGAGTGTCTTGGCTTTCCATGCCTGAAATACTCTCATGGGCTTTTCAGCCAGATCCGAATGCCTTTAGGGCTGATTCTGAGGCCAGAGTGCTATTTAGGACATCTGCCATTCTATGAGTCTGCTGAGTATCTCACTTCCCATGTTGGATCACTCTCCCCTTTATTTATTCTATCGGTTAGTGTTAGCAGGTCCTAGACTTGCTTATGTGCTCCCTTTGACTCTTAGTCCTTTCATTATGATCAATTGTGAACTGAAATTGATCACTTGGAATAGTGAGATGGCATTGGTACATGCCACCTTGATGGGATTAAATTGGAGTACCCTGGTATGTTTCTAACTCTACCATTTGGGGCAAGTCAGCTTGAGCATGTCCCAAATTATACATCTCTTCCCTCTCTTATTCCCACTTTTATGTTTAACAGGGATCACATTTCAGTTAAATTTCAACACTTAAGAATAACTGTGAATTAATTACAGAATTAAACCAGTCATATTAAGTAGAACAGACAAAGAAACTACTAAGAGGGATAATGTATTAAGTTGTTCATTAACAGTCAGGGCTATGCTGATCAAGTCACCGTTTCCCATAGTGTCCATTCCACTTCAACAGGTTTCCTTTTTGGTGTTCAGTCAGTTGTCACCAATCAGGGAGAACATATGGTATTTGTCCCTTTGGGACTGGCTTATTTCACTCAGCATGATGTGTTCCAGATTCCTCCATCTTGTTGCAAATGACTGGATTTCGTTGTTTCTTACTGCGGTATAGTATTCTAAAGAGTACATATCCCATAATTTCTTTATCCAGTCTACAGTTGATGGGCATTTAGGTTGGTTCCAGGTCTTAGCTATTGTGAATTGTGCTGCAATAAACATTAGGCTGCAGACTGCTTTTTTGTTTGCCAATTTAAATTCCTTTGGGTAAATTCCAAGGAGTGGGATGGCTGGGTCGAACGGTAGGGTTATCTTCAGGTTCCTGAGGGATCTCCAGACTGACTTCCATAGTGGCTTGACCAGCTTGCATTCCCACCAACAGTGGGTTAGTGTCCCTTTTTCCCCACATCCTCGCCAGCATCTGTTGTTGGTGGATTTCTGAATGTGAGCCATTCTAACCGGGGTGAGGTGGAACCTCAATGTGGTTTTGATTTGCATTTCCCTGATTGCTAATGACCTTGAACATTTTTTCATGTGCCTGTTGGCCATTTGGATTTCCTCTTTTGAAAAATGTCTATTGAGGTCCTTGGCCCATCTCCTAATTGGGTTGTTGGTTTTGTTTTTGTGGAGTTTCTTTATCTCCTTGTAGATTCTGGTTATTAACCCTTTATCTGTTGCATAGTTTGCAAATATTTTTTCCCATTCTGTCGGTTGTCTCTTCACTCTCCTGACTGTTTCTTTTGCAGTACAGAAACTTCTCAATTTGATGCAATCCCAATAGTTAATTTTGGCTTTGACTGCCTGTGCCTCCCGGGTCTTTTCCAGAAACTCTTTGCCTGTGCCAATATCTTGAAGGGTTTCTCCAATGTTCTCTAGTAACTTGATGGTGTCAGGTCGTAGATTTAGGTCTTTAATCCATGTTGAGTGGATTTTTGTGTAAGGTGTAAGGTAGGGGTCTTGCTTCATGATTCTGCATGTGGAAATCCAATTTTCCCAGCACCATTTATTGAATAGACTGTCCTTGCTCCAGGAATTAGTTTTAGATCCTTGATCGAATATAAGTTGGCTGTAGATGTTTGGGTTGATTTCTGGTATTTCAATTCTGTTCCATTGGTCTATCCATCTGTTTCTGTACCAGTACCATGCTGTTTTGATTACAACTGCCCTGTAGTATGTCCTGAAATCTGGTATTGTGATGCCTCCGGCTTTGTTTTTGTTGTACAAGATTGCTTTAGCTATTCGAGGTCTCTTGTGCCTCCATATAAATTTCAGCACCAATTTTTCCAGATCTGAGAAGAAGGTCTTCGGTATCTTGATTGGTATTGCATTGAATCTGTAAATTGCTTTTGGGAGAATGGACATTTTGATGATATTGATTCTTCCAATCCATGAGCATGGAAGATTTTTCCATTTCTTGGTATCCTCTTCTATTTCTTTCTTTAAGGTTTTGTAATTTTCATCGTAGAGATCTTTAACGTCCTTGGTTAAGTTTATTCCAAGGTATTTGATTGTTTTTGTAGCTATTGTGAATGGGATTGATCTTAGAAGTTCTTCCTCAGCCATGGCATTGTCTGTGTATACAAAGGCTGTTGATTTTTGTGCATTGATTTTATACCCCGCTACTTTGCCAAAATCTTCTATGAGTTCCAATAGTCTCTTAGTAGAGTTCTTTGGGTCCCCTAAATAAACAATCATATCATCTGCAAAGAGGGATAGTTTGAGTTCTTCCTTCCCAATTTGTATCCCTTTAATTTCTTTTTCTTGCCTAATAGCTCTGGCTAGAACTTCCAGAACTATATTGAATAGCAGTGGTGAGAGTGGGCATCCCTGTCTGGTACCAGATCTCAGTGGAAATGCTTCCAACTTTTTCCCATTCAATAGGATGTTGGCTCTGGGTTTATCATAGATTGCTTTGATTGTATTGAGGAATGTTCCTTCCAAACCCAGTTTGCTTAGAGTTTTCATCATGAACGGGTGTTGTATTTTATCAAATGCTTTCTCTGCGTCTATTGAAATAATCATATGGTTTTTCTTCTGCAGTCTGTTAATGTGGTGTATCACATTGATTGTTTTGCACACATTAAACCATCCCTGCATACCAGGGATAAATCCCACTTGGTCTTGGTGGATGATCTTTCTGATGTGTTGTTGCATTCTATTGGTGAGAATTTTATTGAGGATTTTTGCATCTATGTTCATCAGGGATATTGGTCTGTAATTCTCTTTCAGTGCTGCATCTTTTTCCAGCTTAGGAATTAAGGTGATGCTGGCTTCATAGAAAATATTTGGGAGGACTCCCTCTTTTTCAATTGTTCTGAATAGTTTGAGAAGAATTGGAGTCAGTTCTTCTTTAAATGTCTGGTAGAATTCAGCAGTGAATCCATCTGGTCCTGGGCTTTTCTTTGTTGGGAGGGCCTTTATTACTGTTTCAATTTCTGTCTCAGTTATGGGTCTGTTTAGGTTTTCTATGTCTTCCTGGTTCAATTTAGGTAGGTTGCATGTGTCCAGGAATCTATCCATTTCTGATAGGTTTCCCTGTTTGCTGGCATATAAGTCCTTGTAGTAATTTCTGATGATTCTTTTTATTTCTGTGGTGTCTGTTGTTACATTTCCTTTTTCATCTCTGATTTTATGGATTTGGGTCTTTTCTCTTCTTTTTTTAGTTAGTTGGGCCAATGGGGTGTCAATTTTGTTTATTTTTTCAAAAAACCAGCTCCTCGTTTGGCTGATTTTTTGTAATGTTTTTTTTTGATTCAGTCCTGTTGATTTCTTCTCTGATTTTAATTATTTCTCTTCTCCTACTAGATTTGGGTCTGGTTTGCTGTAGGTTTTCTAAATCCTTGAGGTGAATTGAAAGCTCATCTATTTGGTGCCTTTCCAATTTCTTGATGTAGGCACCTATTGATATAAACTTTCCTCTTAACACTGCTTTTGCTGCGTCCCATAAGTTTTGGTATGTTGTGCTGTTATCCTCATTTACTTCCAGAAAGTTTTTGATTTCTCTTTTGATTTCTTCTATGACCCATTGTTCATTCAGGAGCATGTTGTTCAATCTCCATGTGTTTGCATATGCTCTAGGGATTCCTGAGTTGTTCAATAGATATTTTATATATTAATCCTAATTGTTTTTAAATTCTTGCCTGAAAGTGCTAACATCAAGGCCATCCCTAGATCTTGTTCTATTGATTAGTGGTTGCTTTATCATGTTATTTTGTTTGTCTCATTATTTTTGATTGACATCTGGACATTACATGTAGAAGAATATTGGAATCTGAGGTAGATGTGTGAGTATTTATGTCCTGAAATGGACATGATTGTCCTTATCTCATACTATTAGTGTGGGGGCTTGAGTTATTGTCAGTAGATATGCTGAGCTTAGGTCTTTTTTTTTTAAAAGTTTATTTATTTGATAGGCAGAGTTAGAGTAAGAGACTCTCTCTCTCTCTCTCTCTCTCTATATATATATATATATATATATCTCCATTGGTTTGTTCTCCAAATGGCAACAGCAGCATGTGGGCCAGGCTGAATCCAGGAGCCTGGAACTCCATCCAGGTCTCTCAGGTCGGTGGCATGAACCCAAGCACTTGGGCCATCCTCTGCTGCTTTCCCAGGCACATTAGCAGGGAGCTGGATTGGAAGTGGAGCAGCTGGGACTTAACTGGCACTCCACTATGGGATGCCAGCGTCCCAAGCAGCCACAGAGCCAGCCCCTCCAAGGCTTTCTTACTCTAGGATAAGAACACATTTTCTTACTTTCTTTGTGAGAAGCAGGTATCTTTGCCATAGCTCTGACAGTGGGAAGTTTTTCTACCTTTCTCCCAGGAGCTCTAGACTCTGGTTTGAGATGAAGGAAGAGTCAGGCAAGGGGGGGAGGTTTGGGCTTGTACCGCAGCAGTAGCAGATATTAAGACCAGAATATTGGCACCACCGCTGGGCTCACGCAAGCTTCACGTCCTACTGCCCACGGCGTTTCTCAGAGTACTACTAAAGGCCACGGGAGAGAGCTGGTGAGTGGCTGTGGGTTCTACTGTGGACAGGGTTCTGGGGATTCCTCTCTGACCTGTTAGCACCTGTTGGACAGTTGAGCATTTATTCACATTTAGCTATTTTTCTTTCTTTTTAAAATGCTTATTTATTTGTGTTTATTTGACAGGCAGGGAGACAGAAAGAGGTGAGGAGACAGGGAATGGTGTGTGTGTGTGTGTGTGTGTGTGTGTATGAGAGAGAAAGAGAGAGAGGGAGAGAGAGAGACCCTTCCTCATTCCTAAAATGCCCCCAAATAGCCAGGACTGGGTCAGGCTGAAACTGGGGGTCAGGAACTCAGACTGAGTCTCCCATATGGGTGGCAGCGACCCAAGAACTTCAACCATCACCTACTGCCTCCCAGATGGCACATTAGCTGGAATCAGAAGTAGATCTGGGATTCATACCCAGACACTGATATGGGATGCAGGTATCACAAGTGGCAGCTTAACCATTGTGGCAAATGCCTGCCCTTGTTTTTCTTTTTTACCGACTTTGACGGAAGCTGCCTTTTTTTGTGTCTCCATCTATCTTTAGAGGCATTTATTACTTGTTGAAATTTACTTCTATTTGGTTGCTTTGTGTTCTCAGCTCTCTGATGCGCCTAAGAAAAGTTACAGTTTTTTTTTTTCATTGTTAGAGTGAGATCAACGTTCCCTTGTGGACTTCTATATCCTAAGTAGGAGTGAGACTTGAGGGGAGTTTAGTAAAGGAAATAGTTATAGGAATGCAGATGGTACATAAGAAAACCATAGGGATAATGCAAAATCCTGACCAGTATTAGTTGGGCAGTATTACCTCCGGTTAGGGCTTGAATTGTGTCTTTCAAAAGGATAGATTGAAGCTGTAACCCCCAGTTCCTATGAAGGTGATCTTATTTGCAAGGAGAATCTTTGCAGATGTAAGTTGAGGCCATTAGAGTGGGCCCTAATCCAATATGACTGGCATTCTTATGAGAGAGGGGAGACACAGAGATACAGGGAAAAGACCATGTGATGATAAAAGCAGATACAGGTATGATGCATCTATAATCCAAGGAATGCCAAGGGTTACCAGCAGCCACCAGGAGCTAGGAAGGCACAGGGAAGGATCCTCACTTAGACCCCTCGGGAAGCATAGCCCTTCCAGCACCTTGATTCCAAACTTCTAGTCTCCAGGACAGCGAGAGAAATTAATGATTAAGAATCTTTAAAATGATTTTGTGTTTATTGGAGAGGCAGAGAAAGGGAGGTGTTCCATGCACTTGTGTACTCCCTAAATGCCTGCAATGACTGGGAGAGGGCCAGGGTCAGGGCTGGAGCTGGGAGCCAGGAGCGCAGCCCAGGTCTACAGTGGGGGTTGGCAGGAACCCAAGTACTTGAACTATCCCCGCTGCCTTGCAGGGGCTGCACTGGGAGTAAGCTGGAGTCGGGAGCCAGAGCCAGGAATCCAACCAGGGAACTCCAGTGTGAGACATGAGCTTCTTATCACTCGACTAAATTCCCGCTTCATTTTTGTTGTTTTGAACTGTGTAATTTGTTACAGCAGCCCTTGGGGAAGTAACACACCATGCTGGGCCTGAAGAGGTGGAGGGAGGGAGAGGGAAAGAGCTGCGGAGCTCTACTCTGAGGGTGACACTGACACAGGAGGGAGTCCAAGGAATAAGCACCCGACCTCTCCAACTGCAGTGCACAGGACAAGGGTCAGCTGAGTGGTCCATGTAAGTTGGCTGCCCGGGACACAGAGCAGAGTGGAGAAGGCCGGGTGGGAGGGGAGAGGAGCCAGGACGTGAAAGCCAGACCGGCTGGGTCTTACAGAACTGAGCGCTGAACCCTGTAGGTTTCTTGTACGTGGCACAGAGTCATTGGAAAGGTTGCAGAATTAGTACATGTGTGGTTTCGTCTTGCCTCTGCACTGACTCACTGGGGCCTAGGATTCTTTAGTTAACCTTTTGGATACGCTTTCTTCATCTATAGGCACAGGATAAACTAAATGACCTCTGTGGTGTTCCCTCGGCTCCGTAGCAAGCATACAGGAATGAGTAATCATAGTCAGACAAAAAAGAGCGAAAACAAGTTTTCTAAGGTTCATAATTCGAAATCTTTGTGATTTGAAGCCAAGTTCAGTGAAGAAAGCTGCCGTCGCTGTTGATAACAGCTGCACCTTTACTGACTGGCTGTTAAGATTAAACAAATATTTCATTTTCAAGTCGACAGTGTCTTTTGAATGTGGTACTTTTGTGAAAACATTTTTACTTAGAGGTCAGATTTCTTGTGTATGTGTTTGTAGTCTAGTGGTCCATCTAAGGGAAACGTTGAATTTCTTGCTAGCGCCACTCGCTTTTGTCAAGGAACCTGCTATTAGTTTTTTACAGTTCTTTTCTTTGAGGTGCTGTTTCAGGATACAGATGGAGAAGGCAGCGATAAAGACACACACACACACACACACACAGGGTAACAAAGTGAGAGTGAAAGAGAGGGAGCGTTTCTGTTTTTGGCCTTATGCATTCTCTAGTAACTAAAGAGTCAAAGGTTGCTTATTGGTCGTCTTCTGGCCTTTGAAATCGGAGGTGTTCTCCCACATGGGCTACAGAATTCTTGGTATGGTGATGCCCGTGGGGGCTCCAGATGCTAGGGCTGTCTTTGAGCAGAGGCAAAGGCTAATGACCCGGTAACGTTACACATCACAGACAAACCAGATGGAATCGGTTTTCAGACTTCCTGTTGTCTGCAAGGTGAGATTTTTCCTTGTGTGTGAGGCCCAGCTGAATTCATACCTCACTCAGAAAGGCTCCTCTCATCACACAGATCTACTGTCTTCCTTTTCCTTCTGCTATCAAAACATCCTCCATAACAATGGCGCCCAGAGGGTCCTCTGGGGTCAGCACATTTCTCAAGGCAGAAGCACTTGCAATATGGTGGCATGGAGAAGGACACACTTACTTAGGGACGAACAAAACCGTCGCAGTCCTGATAGCCACACACTCACAAGGATCTCTGACTGTGCCGTCAGTGTGCATTGGAACAGGATGTAAACTGGACAACCGAGTGGTCAGAGATGCCCTTGAAGAAAGCAGTGGGGCAAGAGATGTTGGCATTGGCACAGGGCGGGGGAAAAGTAAGAATAGGGAAACAAAAGAGAACAAGGGAGCATTAGTTTGTACAAGTTCACTTTCCTTAACAGAGTCTACCTCTTAGGCACTTGATCAGTGAGATGCAGACAAGGTAAATATGAACCAGTGAGTATGGAAGGAGACATTGAGGCAAAAAGCAGCACGAGGTTCAAAGATCAACTGGCCCCAGTAGGGAAAGAGGGTGTCCATCAGGGAGGGCTTTGTGTTTACATCCAAAAAGTGATGCATTTGCAATGTCAGGGGCCGGGAAGAAAGACCTGAGTAACTGAAAGATCTGTTGATGGAATTCTGTTTTAATGTACTTTTCCTTTTGTAACTGTATGCCTATTAAAAAGTTATTCTGCCACAGAGGCCCAGGACACAAAAGGGTTAAGAATTCTTGATGTAAGAAGGTAACAAGGCACCCAGATGACTGATGTCAGTGCCATGCCGCAGGTAAACCGAGGGCTGAGCCAGCAAGGTGCACACACTACCAGGTCCTCATGTAGACAAAGTCAAGAGCTGGTCAAGGTTGAGGTGGCCACGAAACATCAGTGTGCTGCACAGCCCTGACACATTCAGTGTGTGATTGATACAGAGCACACAATTTTTGATGTTTGAACTTAGCATGGCTTCCTGGTAAGAGTGACTGTTACACCTGGCAAAGCTTGATACCTACTTCCTTCCTTATGCTAAAATTAATTCCAGAAGGACAAAGTGTTTAAGTAAAAATATGGATCTATAAAGACACTAAAATAAACCTTTCATAAGTTTAAAAAAAGAGCATGGCTCTTTTAAGCATCATATAAAATTTAAAACCATAGAGAAAAGGATAAACAGATTTGCCGCCACAAAAAATGCAAAATTATACTTGAAAAAAAAAAACTGCAAGAAAACTCAAAAGATAGCCTGAAAAAAGAATAATGGCAACACTTTTAAAAGAAGGAATCATTTTCTGTAATAGCCAAAGAGATCCTAAAAACAGAAAAGACTAAAAATTCAGAGAAAAAGGAGCATAAAACATAGAGGGAGATTATGTTAAAAAATGAATCTTTGTTACAAACAAGTGAAAAGACACACGTGCTTACTTAGGATGAAAGAAACAAAATAAATGAACATATTAGCATTCACTCCCATGGATTGGCAAAGATTAAAAAGTCTGATAATCCTTTCAGTTGGCTAAGACATATGCAAACACAAATCCTTGTACACTGTTGTTCCTGGGAGAACAAATTGGGATGGTGTTGGAAGATGAATTTGGCAATATCTATAAAAATTTAAACATTCAGTTCCTTTGACTTACCATTTCTACTTTTGTGAATTTATTTTGTAGAGAGATTCACATACATTTGCAAAGTGTTGTGCACAGGCAGTTCCTTGCTGCTTTCTGATAATAGAAGTAAACATGGGGATGCTATGAAGTAGCCTAAATGTCCAACCAAAGGTTGGCAGTGTGCATTCACTAAGGTTCATTCATTCAATGATTGGTGGCTAGTGCAATGAGGTAGATAGAGATGTATTATATGGGAAGCTGACTGAGGTCCACTTGTTGTCATGCAGTGAGTTAAGCCATTGCTTGCAATGTTGACATCCCATATCAGAGAGCCAATTCGAGTCTTGGCTGCTCGAGGTCCGCTCCAGCTCCCTGCCAACACGCCTGGGAAAGAAGTGGAAGGTAGCCCAGTGTTTGCGCCCCCTGCCACCCATATAGGAGACCTGGATGGAGTTTCAGGCTCCTGGCTTTGGCCTGGCCCAGATCTGGTCACTGAGAGCATTTGGAGAGTGAACCAGCAGATGGAAGATGCCTCTTTCTCTCTCTCTGCCTTTAACATAAATAAATAAGCCTTTTTAAAAAGCTGAAAAATAGTACATATAGAATGACCCTATTTGTGTTAAAACCATTCCAGGTAGTCACAGTACATAGGATGTTATCAGGGGTGCCCATGGTGGTGCAGAATGGGAGGGCGGGATGGGAGTGGGTAGAAGGTAGGAGAAGCCTGGAGATTTGTGGAATCTCCCCACCCACTCCTACTTTGTATCTTTCTCTACTGTCTGAAGTGTTCACTCAAATGTATAAAATATTTTAAAAAGTAAAAAATATTTTGAAACACATTCACAAATATTCTACAAAAAGAAAATACTCACCAAGAAAAAAACGAAAGCTTGCCTCTCATGTTAGATTCTCTCATTGTTGAGAGATTGGTGTTGAGTGGATCAGGAGGGACATAAGGTCGGTGGACATAAGGAGAAACGTAAGGTTGGTGGTTCTGGGAATGCCCTTAGACCAAGCAGCCTCACTCTTGTGTTTTTGGAAAAGCAATGGCAGGTGCTCAAGAGAGCAGGCTCTTGATGCTGGTGAGCGATATTGATGGAATCGCTGTGATTTATGGGCTCTGTCACCTGGACAAATTGCTTCACTTTTCTGAGTCTTGTAACACGGAGAGAAGTAATAGAGGTTACCTAAATAATGCACATAAAACAGACAGCAAAGTATATCTGTGCTATTCAGATTAATTCTGTGGAGACAAGAATCTGTTGTATGCTTTCAAGTTTTCCATGTTTTGTAGTAGCATCATATTCACTGCCCACATAGTCCAGTGAGGTAGGCGAGGAAAGTGTTGTTCTTCTTGTTTTACAGGTAAATCTGGATTACAGAAAAGGGCTTGTTATACAGGTGATTTTAGGGCCACCATTGTGGTCTCCTAACCCCTATGAGAGTAGATCAAAAAGTCTGTGAAAAAATAGAATGAAAACATGATGCACATTTCTGATGATCCTATTTATTTATTTATGTATGTATTTTGAAAGAGTTACAGGCAGAGAGGAAGAGACAGAGAGGGATGATCTTCTATCTACTGGTTCACTCCACAGATGACTGCAATGGCTATTCCAGGATCCTATTGCTGTACACTTGTATTTAAGATTCTTTCTTTTTTTTCTTTTTTTTTTTTTAAGATGTATTTATTTAATTGAAAGTCAGAGTTACACAGAGAGAAGGAGAGGCAGAGAAAGAGAGAGAGGTCATCCATCCGCTGGTTCTCCCCAGATGGCCACAATGACTGGAGCTGAGCCGATCTGAAGCCAGGAGCCAGGAGCTTCTTCTGGGTCTCCCATGTGGGTGCGGGGGCCCAAGGATTTGGGCCATCTTGGTGGGATGGTCTACTCCAGGAGTCCTGGCCTGTTTCACAATGCTTTGTGCATTTTGGAAACCAGGTGCTGTGATTTGGATGCTGAGTCCCTCCCCAAAGGTCTCTATATTAAAGGCCTAGGATTTCACTTTTGGGAGGTGGGGAACCATTATGAGGTGGAGCCTAGTGGGAGGTCCTCCGTTCACAGGGGACTTGCTTTTGGAAAGAAGTTCTCATGAAGTGTCTTGAGTTCTCACAAGAAGGCTATTATGGACACCTGAGTTTGGCCAGGGTGACACTCTTTCTGCTTTGTGGCTGACTGCGATTCTTTCTCTTCATGGGCCCTGCCATCCACCATATTGTATTGTATCTTTGTGTCTTTATCCGAGCATCATGCCCTTTGGACTTGCATTCTCCAAAAAGCATGAATCTCTCTTTTCTTTCACAAGTAGCCCGTTTCTGCCTGGTTTAGTCCTGAAGCCTCTGCTTCTGATCCAGGTTCCTGCTAACGTGCCTGGGGAGGCAGTAAATTGTGTGCTCCTGCTGCTCATGTGGGAGACCTGGATGGAGTTCTGGGCTCCTGGCCTCAGCGTGGACCAGATCTGCTTCTTGACAGGCATTTGAGGAGACCAGTGTATGGAAGATTTCTCTCTCTGCCTTTCAATTAAATAAATCTTTTTTTTTTTTTAAGGTAGGCATTTCCATCTTTGATGTAGGTTGCCATTCTGTGACTTTCCTAAATAGATTGTTTCCGTCTGGATGCAGGGATGTTTGACTCGACTGTGTTTGTGTTGCGTGGCAGATTCCGAGTCCCACACACACGGCGTTCTACACTCAGAGATGCTTCTGTGGTTTGAGGACTTAGACCAATTTTGGAGCAAGGGAAGCATAAGAGACCTTAAAATTAGCTTTCTAGAGACAGGAGTGCATCTGAAGAGTGACAGATGGAAATGAAGACAAGCTCAGTGGGTTTTATGATGGTGATAATATTTGCATTACAAAAGGAAAGAAGGAGTAAGAATCTCGAGGTGTATTAGGCTTTAATAAGAATCTTTGGGACAGACCTACCTGAATCCTTCTGAGTCAGGAGCTCAAGTGAAGCACACGCCTATTTTGTTAGCAAAAGGGAAGGAAAAAAGGCTGAATTAGCTTCTCATTCCACCCAGGCCCCTCTCAAGCAGTTTTTGTCAAGCATCTGCAAGTTGACATAACGTTGGTCCATTCAATCTGGTTCTAAATTGTTCTGTTAAATGCCAGACAACTTTTGTCACAGAAGCTGTCCCCCCTCCTTCAGAATGATTGTCTGTAATTAAGGAGGAAACCAGCAAATAATGATAGGGTTCTCTTTTGCCTTTCTAATGGCTTTCTTATTAAGCATGTCTGAAAAAGCTACTGAGATGTTGATTTTGCACGTAACCGAAAGAAGTCGGCTATTATATAATTACTTCTTTTTAAAAAACTACAAAGGGAAATGTGTCAGAAATGCTTTCAATGGGATAAAGACGCCATGAAGCACAAAGGAAAAAAAAATTCTTCTCCAACAAAAAGAGCAGTGAATAAATTAGTCATTAAAGAGACATCTTGCTAACTCCACTGAAGTGCCAATGTCCATCACCCATGGGGTGATCTTTGAGATATGATGGCGGGAGGAAGGGGAGGACCGGAAGTGGGGAGGGAGGGTGGAAGAGAGCAGTAGGGCTGCGGGTGGTACAGGGGCATCCGAGCCTTTTAATGGTGAAGAGAATCTTCATGTCTGTTTCTGTATTGGAGGAGACCGAAGTGGTTGCAGGTGGCGACTTGATGCAGGCCCCTGTGATGCAGTCCCCGTTGTTCATATTTACTGGGAAGTGCTAAGGGCCATGTTCTTGACCGCCAGCTTGTTACTGTGCTGGGTGCCTGAGGGAACGTGATAAATACCCGGGATGATGGGCTGTCTTGTCATTCTGCTGCTTTCTTTCCCTTGTACCTCCCTCTACACAGACTCGAGGAAGAGACTATTAATATAATTGCCTGTTAAAGTTACTCAATGAAAGGTGGCCAATATTAGCAAGAATAAGATTTTTCTAGTTTTGTAGGAGCGAAGTTTGTGAAATGGAGAGGCGTGCTGTATTAGCCAGGTTTTCATCGCTGTTAGAGATACTGGAAGCAGGCTAACTTTATTTTTAAAAAGAGGTTTATTTAGCCCACGCTTCTAGAGGTTCAAGGGTTTGTGTCTGGTGATGCCTTCTTGCTGACAGTCTCCACGCAGCACAGTAGCTCACATGGCCAGGAGGCAGTCGTACCTGTGTGTATGCTGTGTCTGTGTCTCTCCTTCTACAGCCTCTAGGACTCCATCATGAGGCTCTATCCTTATGACCTTGTCTAATTGCAATCGCTTCCCAAAGTCCTGGTTCTAAGCAAACACCATAGCTGGATGTGTTCTGCCCTCTTAATATCTCACAGTGGGGTTTAACCTTCAACCCATGAAGCCTTGGAGGACATTCAGACCACACCCAGATTGTAGTACCCAGAGGCCAATGTCACATATTATAAATGGCTGGAGGTCCATTTCCAAATTCTGCTGCAGTTTCCTCTCTGGTGATCTGAGCTCCTCTTATTTAAATCTCCTTTCTTCTGAACCTGGTTATGAGCATGGCTCCAGGCTAAGATAGAATTAATAATGAGGAGCATTATGCTAACGCACGGTAAATGCCCGTTCCCTCTACAGCAGGCCTGTCTGGTTCCTGGAGTCCATTTGTTGTTTTACTCATACAGGAGCCACTCCTCCTTGAAGGTGACTTGGAGGCAAGCTTGGAATGGTCTCAGGAAGTGACAGTGTGTGATCAGCAATGGTCTTGAAACGTCTTGTTGGTATCTTAGATCGCATTGTAGTGGAAAGTCTGAAGTGGGAGATGTGGGTTATAATCCTGGAACAAGGTATCCAGCTCTCTCAAATCCCAACTTCTGAGATGAGAGAGAGTACATTTTTAAAAATATTTGATACTTCTTAGAGTTAAAAGTAGTTTACATGGGTGTGTATTTGGTACAGCAGTTCAAATACCACTTGGGATGCCTGCATCTCATATCAGAGTGCTTCAATTTGAGCCCTGGTTCCACTCCCAATTCTAGCTTCCTGCTAATGCCCACCCTGGGAGGCAGCGATGACAGCTCAAATAGCAGGGGCTCTGCCACCCACTGGGAGACTTGGATTGAGTTCTGGACTCTTGGCTTTAACCTGGCCTAGCTGGTGTGGGTATCTGGGGAGTGAGCCAGTGAGTGGAAGATTTCTCTCTGTCTCTCTCTACTTTCCAAATACATAAAAAATGAGTGAATTAAAAACATTAAAAATCAATTATGAAAAGTAACTTACATGAATTGACCATTAATAATGCACTAAAAGGGTATTAGAACAAGGAGAATATTTGGAGGTCACCAGACGCCCTAGTATCCAACTTCTTCCTGTGCAGTGAAGTCTCTTCTCTGCAACATCCCTGATGGTGATCACCCAGCATTCACTCCAGTGTTCCTAGGACAGGGAACACTTCCCTTTTATAACAAGCGAGTCATCCCAAATTCCACTAATAACTGTATCAGATGGCAAGATGTTCATCTTTGTAGTGTCTGCTTATTGATCCAATACTTGCTGGTCCGGAGCCCCACGGTCAGACTCAATTTTGATGTGTCAGCTTGACTAGGACATCCTACTGAGAAACCTGGTTAAATACCAGTCAAGGTACTGGTGTGAAGGGATTTTTAGATGAAATGTGCATGTAAATCAGAAGATTCTGGGTAAAGCATATTACCCTTGATGATATGGGCTGGCCTTGTCCAGGCAATTGAAGGCCTTAGGAAAATATGGATTGAGATGCCTCCAGGAATAGGAAATCCAGCCTGCAGAATTTCTTGCTACAGTGTCAGCCTTTCTGTGGGTTTCCAACCTGCTGGCCCACCCTGCAGATTTTTTTTTTTTTTAATTTTTGACAGGCAGAGTGGACAGTGAGAGAGAGAGAGACAGAGAGGAAGGTCTTCCTTTGCCGTTGGTTCACCCTCCAATGGCCGCTGCGGCTGGCGCGCTGATCCGAAGGCAGGAGCCACGTGCTTTTCCTGGTTTCCCATGCGGGTGCAGGGCCCAAGGACTTGGGCCATCCTCCACTGCACTCCCTGGCCACAGCAGAGAGTTGGCCTGGAAGAGGGGCAACCGGGACAGAATCCGGTGCCCTGACCGGGACTAGAACCCGGTGTGCCAGAGCCGCAAGGCGGAGGATTAGCCTATTGAGCCACGGCGCCGGCCACCCTGCAGATTTTAGATTTGACAGCCTCCATGATTGTGTGAGCCAAGTACTTAAAATAAATCTGTCAGAAGTTACCCACCCACCCATCCATTCATACATCCACTCATCCATTCATCTACTCATCTACTCATCCACCCATCCACCCATCCACCCATCTATCCATCCACCCATCTACCCATCTTTCATCTATTATTATTCTTATTGGTTCTTTTCTCTTGAAAACCCTAATAACCCACAGAGCAATATATCAGGCAAGGGAGTCTTCATATCCCCTTATGCTGAGTTGAGACGAGGTAGATGTTTTGCTGGAGCCTTTTCTAGGCAAAGCAAAGCAAACTTACTTTTATATTTAGAAGGGAAGGAGATACAATGCCAACAGATAAATGAGAAAATAATGCAAAGTGCTGAAAGTGTTAGCACAGAGCTTTGCATCTACAAGATCCCCCTTTAATGAGAGCTGATGTGATTAATAAAGACACACCAGGCCAGGCCAGACAACCAGCCCCACCAGTGTCCTCCAATGTTGTAGAGCTTGTCGGGCTATCACAATATTTGCTTTCACGCTTGGGAGATAATTGGCACTTAGCTGTTACAGCAACAGAAGTAGGAAAAAAATATGCAGGGAATGGGGTAGGTCTGGTTTTCATCTGCTAGATCCGGCACATGCCCATGTGAATGAAAAATAACAGCCCCGGGATGGCTCTGCGCCTGGACATCTGTCGTCACCCTGTCTGGTAGCTGCAGTTTCTTCCGTAACCATGAATGAGGTGACTGAGGGGAAACTGGAAGATCCTTGCAGTGTGGGAGCCAAGGACAGCATCCCCCGAGGCCGCACTAAATTTGCCTGCAGCCTGGCTCTTTGTGTAGAGCTCCCGGCTGAACCCAGTCCTGGGAATGGGAAATGCAGCTGTTTTTGCTCAAAGCTCCACGGTGGGCTCCTGCAGTCCCAGTTGTGTCTATAGCACCGGTATTCTGAGACGCTTCAGGAAAAAAAATGAAAATAGAGAACTCACAAGCCCACCGCCCAGCACAGCTATTTCTGTGTTTTTTATGTTATCATCCACCTGTCCACGTACTTTAGTATGATTACAATCAGTGCATGAATAGAATTTTGTGTTGTATATTTTTCCTCTCTTGAAATCCTCTGGTAAGTTCTTACATTGTTTCTCTTCATCAGTACTATTTTATAGCAGTGGAATGATTTCAGAATGGACGTACCGTGGTTAAGTTAGCCATCATTGTGAAACATTCTCCACATTTGTTATAGAAACTCTACAATGGATATCTTTTTGTGTTTAGCTGTTTTCTTCTTCTAAATAACTTCCTTCAGCATTCCCAGACAATGAGTCAAAGAGATGCATTTTTATGCCTTGGTATAGATTGCTGTATTGTTCCTAAAAGGGCTTGTATTGGTATAAATTGCCAAGAGCGATTCACATGTGTCTCTTCTCCCAGAATGTCACCAGACTGGGTATTAATTGTGATGAATATGAAGTGATATGATAGTGTAGTTCTCATTAAAAAATCTTTGTTATTATTGCTTATTTGAGAAGGAAAGAGAGAGAGAGAGAGAGAGAGAGAGAGAGAGAGAGAGAATGTTCCACTAGTTGTCTCCAAATGCCTGTACTGGGCAGGCTGCACTAGGCCAAAGCTAGAGGCTTCGTACTAAATCCGGGTCTCCCATGTGAATGGCAGGGCCGCAGCTACCTGAGTCACCATCATTGCTTTCCATGATGCACATGAGCAGGAAGCTGACATTTGGCAAGGAGCTGGGACTCGAACCCAGGCACTCCAATGTTGGATGTGGGTGTCCCAACTGGCTTTTTTTTTTTTTGGACAGGCAGAGTTAGACAGTGAGAGAGAGAGACAGAGAGAAAGGTCTTCCTTCTGTTGGTTCACCCCCGAAATGGCAGCTACGGCTGCCAGGTGCTTTTCCTGGTCTCCCATGGGGTGCAGGGCCCAAGCACTTGGGCCATCCTGCACTGCACTCCCTGGCCACAGCAGAGAGCTGGACTGGAAGAGGGGCAACCGGGACAGAATCCGGCGCCCTGACAGGGACTAGAACCCAGTGTGCCGGCGCCGCAAGGCAGAGGATTAGCCTAGTGAGCCACGGCGCTGCAAGGCGGAGGATTAGCCTAGTGAGCCACGGCGCCGGCCCCAACTGGCATTTTAACTGCAAGGCCAATTGCCTTCTCCTTTTCATTTTTAAAAAATTAACAAAGATCATCATGTTCCATGTAATGTTTAACAATTACATTTTTCTGTGTGTATGATTTGTGTCTGTTGGGATATTGGTTCTTACAAATTAATTTGAACTACTTCTTTACAAATTAGTAAGAATTAATAGAAGCATTTATTATTTTATTTGTAGGTTTATTATTTTTGCATAAAGTTCATTATTTTTTACAGTAATGGGCTTTCCAGTCATCTCTATTCTTGTATTTAGAAAAACCCTTTAGGGGCTGGTGTTTGATCTAATGATTAAAATATCAGGATGTTTCAATCCTATATTGGAGTATCTGGGGTTTAATGCCTAGCTCTGGTTCCTATCTACAGCTTCCTACTAATGTGGGAGGCTGAAGGTGATGGTTCAAGCAGTGGCAATGGCTCAAATAGTTGAATCTCTGCTATCCACACTTGAGACCTGGGCTGCGTTTCTGGCTCCTGGCTTTGGCACAGTCCAGTTGTTTTTGACATTTGGGGAATGACCCAGTGAATGAGCACTCTCTTTTGATACATCTCAACTGACTGAATAAAAATTTTTAAAATTCCTTTATTCAATCCTATGCTATCTTATTTTTGTGTTCTATTTTTATGTGCAACTTGGACTTGATAGAATATTGCCTAATTTCTAAAAACATTTTGATATTCAAGGTTAGTTCTTGTTCAAAATGGTTTTGGCTATCCCAAATATAGTCAACCAACAAGAAAAAAATATTTGAAAATAAACTTTGGCTCATTTTATTATTCAGAATGTGCAAAATTGGTAGTTGAATTTCTTGCATGGATGTATGAGTCATTCCCATTTTATTTTTGTTAAAATTCTTGAATGGGTATAATGTCTTTCCTATGTGCTCCGTATATGCTATCTACCAGGGGAAAAATACCTTGTAAGGCAGTTTATGAACTGAGTTTGCTTGGTGTTGAGCCTTCTCCCCTGCCTGAATCTTTCTTAGATCTTGTGTTATCCCAGCCGTGTTTCCTGGCTGCTTTTGCCCTGGGTACTGTTTAGGAGAAGGCCTGTCAGTAGCCCTGAAGCAACCATTGGTTTAGGGCATATGTTAAAACCAGCTGGTCAAGCTGGCGCCGCGGCTCACTAGGCTAATCCTCAGCCTGCAGCGCCGGCACCCCGGGTTCTAGTCCCGGTCGGAGCGCCGGATTCTGTCCCAGTTTCTCCTCTTCCAGGCCAGCTCTCTGCTGTGGCCCGGGAGTGCAGTGGAGGATGGCCCAAGTGCTTGGGCCCTGCACCCCATGGGAGACCAGGAGGAAGCACCTGGCTCCTGGCTTCAGATCAGCGTGGTGCGCCAGCCACAGTGGCCATTGTGGGGTGAACCAACGGAAAAAGGAAGACCTTTCTCTCTGTCTCTCTCACTGTCCACTCTGCCTGTCAGAAAAAAAAAAAAAAAACCAACAAAAACAAAAAACAGAAAACCCAAAAATAAACAAAAACCCAGCTGGTCTATGGCTTACCTGCCTCCCACATGGCAGCTACAAGGTTGGACAGGACTACTGTCCAGCTTGGTGGGCTTGCACATGGCTCTCCTGAGTCATGGTCAAGACCCTGCCATTGATGGCAAAGACTGTGGCTCATGTGCAGTGCCCTCCAGAATGGAAGATTGACAAACACTGTCTTATGTGTCTCCTCACAGCCGTTCTTTAGTATGAGGTGTGCACTCAGTTCTCGATAATCTGCGGCTCTTTTGTGGGTTAGTTTGCAGGCTGCCTTTGAATCCTACAGCAAGGCAGAGATGTGGCCCAGACTACTACTACTTCTAATAGGCAGACTAAAAGAGAAGAATAATTAATCAAATACCTGCCATCCAGATTTAGAAAATGTTGGTATTCAGCTGGTGCTGTGGCGCAGCGGGTTAACGCCCTGGCCTGAGGCACCGGCATCCCATATGGGTGACAGTTCGAGACCTGGCTGCTCCGCTTCCTGTCCAGCTCTCTGCTATGGCCTGGGAAAGCAGTAAAAGATGGCCCAAGTCCTTGGGTCCCTGCACCCACGTGGGAAGACCTGGAAGAAGCTCCTGGCTCCTGGCTCCTAGCTCTGGATTGGCACAGCTCTGGCCATTGCGGCCATCTGGAGAGTGAACCAGCGGATGGAAGACCTCTCTTTCTCTCTGCCTCTCCTCTCTGTATGTAACTCTTTCAAATAAAAAAAATAAATCTTTAAAAAAAGAAAATGTTGATATTCTTTATATTAGGTTTGGTAAAGAAAAAAGCTTGAGGAGTGAGCATTTAGCCGAGCCAAACATTGGAACGCCTGAGTTTGGTTCCTGGTCCTGGCTCCTGGCTCCAGCTTCCTGCCAGTTCAGACTCTGGGAGGCAGTGGTAAGGGCTTAAGTAATTTGGTTCCTGCCACACTAGTGGGAGACCTGGATTGTGGTCCCAGCTCCTGATGTCAGCCTCAGCTCAGCCCCAGTTGTTACAGGCATGCAGAGAGAGAACCAGGAGAAGAGTACTCTGTCTCTTTCCTTCTCCAAAACAAAAGTCCTGATCTCTTACTGACTCTAGTTTCCCCACTGTTGCCATTTTCATTTCTACTTCATGTAGACTAACAACATGCATTTGCTGCTTGTTATTACAAAATACTAATGTTTCGGCATCTTTAGGCTTTGTGTACATGCATTGTAGAATCACGATCAGCCTTGGGTCCAGTGGTGTGGTGCGGCTTGTTAAGCTGGGCTTAAGAGGCCAGAATCCCACATCAGAGTGCTGGCTTGAGTCCTGGCTGCTCTGCTTTCGATCCAGGTCCCTGCTAATGTGCCTGGGAAGGCAGTAGAAGAAGGCCCGAGCGCTTGGGCCCCTGCACCCATGTGAGAGACACAGATGGAGTTCCAGATTCCTCTCTTTAGCCTGGCCCAGCCCTGGTGTGTGCCATTTGGGAAATGCACCAGCAAGTAGGAGCTCTCTTTTTGTCTTTCCCTATCTCTGTCACTTTGCCTTTCAAATAAATACATAAATAAACCAATCTTAAAAAAGAAACATGACCCACCTGAGGAACTTACAATGCATATAAAAACCAACCTGATTTCTTTAGAGTTCATTTCTGGTATGCAAGAAAAGAAAGAGAAAAGGGGAGTACCTGCTAAGGCATGTGATGCGTTAAGAAAGAAATCCACTAAATTAATGTCATTAGAAACAGCTTGCCTTTGAGTGGAAAATATTCTAGACTACTGTTTCACAGAAGGCCTTGTCAGAAAATGCCATCCCTGATACCTCAATATACACAAATGTAGAAAACACACACACACACACACACACACACACCTCTGTTCATTTGTGTCTCTTCAGTGGAGTCTCCTGGGGGTGCTGTTGAGAACTGGGGTGGATAGTGCAGAGAAAGCAGCATTCTAGCTCTTGCTATAGGACATATCTTTCTATCTTTCTTTTATTTATTTGAAAGTCAGAGTTACACAGAGAGAGAAGAGTCAGAGAAAGAGAGGTCTTCCATTCGATGGTCTACTCCCCAGATGACTGCAACAGCCAGAGCTGTGCCGATCTGAAGCCAGGAGCCAGGAGCTTCTTCTGGGTTTCCCATGTGGGTGCAGGGGCCCAAGGACTTGGGTCATCCTCTACTGCTTTCCTGGGCCAGAGCAGAGAGCTGGACAGGAAGTGGAGCAGCTGGGTCTCGAACCCCTGCCCATATGGGATGCTGGCGCTTCAGGCCAGGGTGTTAACCCACTGCGCCACAGCGCCAGCCCCCACTATAGGCCATTTCTAACAGTGAATTAATACAAGTAACCACACCACATGCACATGTTCTGAGGGACCCCAGCAAGCTTTTCCATATTTCCATGGCTTCTTAACCACCTGTTTCCCCGGTGGAAGGATATTGATGTTTTCACAGATTTGGAGCAAAAAGGCTTGGTTGTATTCATTTTCCCCTGTGAATGAGTGAAGCTTTTCAAAATGAATACACTGAACAGCAAATTATCATCCCATTAAGTGCTTAAAATTATAGGCAGCTGAGCCAAGCCTGCTCCCCAGCCCCGCTTCCCTGGATACAGCCGAACAAGCCAGCTACAAATTCCAGATGACCCGTCTGCTTCACTGGGACAGTAATTTACGAAACCCAGTGTTTTGCTACAAAACCGCTGAGAGGCAATCTTGACGATAGGCTATGTGTCAGGTGCTGGCTGGCAAGACGTCTTCCACTTGAAGTCTTTTGCTTGGACTCTTGGCGTGTTTCATGGCATGGGTGTCCGGCAGTCTGGACATGAGAAAGGAGCCTTTTGCTGTTGGGTACCACCGAAATACACAATGGCAGTTTCTGGTTCTCTGCTACTTTTACCACCACCACCTTTGCCACCAGGGACAATGTCTCTTCATGTGAAACGCAGTTGTCTCCAGGATCTTTTGCACAACACAAGTGACCAAGAGGAGTAGGGATGCATGATCCTATCCATCATTAGTTCATTGATTAGCTAATTCATTCAATGACCACTGGGCCCTCACTCTGTTATGGGCACTGAGGATTCAAAGATGAGTAAGAAGTAGTCGTTGCCCTCACGGAACTGGGTCTGGTAAGAGACATCCAGTCAAAGGATGGCATCGCAGTGGCCTCCGATAGAAACCGGGACAAGGTGCCAGTGTTAAATCAGTGTTGCTCAAGTAACTTCCGAACAATGTAAGGAGCCTGTGCTGCTTCCATTCTCCTGGCCAGTGAGGCAGCAGAGGTCAAATGAAGGCTCATTCACGATGGAGAGTCTGCAGGCACTGTAACTTCTTAGTACTCCCTCCACACTCCCTTGCATAGTACACTCCAGAGGGGTTAGAGTTATTCACTACCCCCAAGTACCCACTGCCTTGCCTGCCTTCTGCTCGTGTCTGGAATGCCGCCTCCCAGCTGCTTTGTTTAGAAGTCTCCCTGGTACTTCCAGGCCAGGCCCACTTTGCTCAGAGCTCCTGGAGCACCTGGTGCTGTTCCGAGGGTACCAAGCATGGCATCTGCTCCCTCGCTGGAGTGCTTCAGGCCCATCTGAGTCCCCGGAGTGGACTGGGAACTCTCTGGGAGTCACAGTCCCTTGCGGAGCCTAAAAGGCCCCTTGCAATTTTCAGTAACCACTGGATTCTGAGTAGGAGTATTTTGATGCCCAGGAGAGAAGACTCGGTTTGGTTTTCCTGCCTGAGCTGTTCTCGGGAATCTCCCAGGCTCTAGGTTGAGTCTCATCACCTTGAACGTGAGGAATATTTACAGGCCTAACGACAAAATCTGATTGTCCGGAAGCAGGACCTGGAGGGAGAGCGGAAAGATTTGTTTCTAAAAGAGCAGGAAATACTTCAGTTAATTTTATGCCAGGCCAGAAAGAGCCTCTCATTTCACATGGGGACGTGCCTCCAGCCAGAGGTGCTGGCTCACGGGTCCAAAGTCGCGAGCACTGCCGTGGAAATTCTTGTTAGCCTGACTTGTGTAGCGCCGGCAGGGGGCCGTTCTCTCAGCCAGGAAGACTTCCATGTGTGGAGCTGGCGGGACAGGCCGGTTTGTGGAGACAGCATCATTCATCCTGTGAAGCTGGGCACGGGGAGCTGTGTTGTGGTTCAGCACGTGAAGCTGCTGCTGGCGCTGCTGACGTCCCATAGCGGAGCGCCGGCTTCACTCTTGGCCACGCTATTTCTGATCCTGTTTCCTGCTAATGCGGTGGAGCATGGCCCATGTACTTGAGCTTGTAGGAGACCCGAAGGACACTCCTGAATAACAGCATCAGCATGCCCAAGGCCTACCTGTTGCAGGCATTTGGGGGTGAACCAGCAGAAGTAAGATTCTCTCCCCGCTGCGTATCTCTTTTTATCTCTGTCTCTGTATCTCCATCTCTTTTGTCACAAGATCCCTTTTTTTTTTTCAAAAAAAAAAAAAGATTTTATTTATTTATTTGAGAGGTAGAGTTATAGACAGAGGGAAAGACAGAGAGAAGGGGCTTTCATCTGCTGGTTCACTCCCCAAATGGCCCCAGTGGCCAGAGCTGGGGCGATCTGAAGCCAGGAGCCAGGAGCTTTCTCCGGGTCTCCCACATGGGTGCAGGGGCCCAAGCATTTGGGCCATCTTCTACTGCCCTCCCAGGCCACAAGTAGAGAGCTGGATTGGAAGAGGAGCATGAACCCACATGGGACGCCAGCACCACAGCCGGAAGCTTAGTCCACTATGCCACAGCACCAGCCCCATGGGCAAGATCTTGATTGAGATCTTTGTTGGAGTCATGAGATGCAGTCCTTGATACCTGTTAATCTTGGTGTGATTTGGTCTCCCACATGGGTGGCAGCCAACCCAAGTACTTGGGCCATCTTTCACTGCCTCCTCAGGTAAACTAGCAGAAAGCTGGATCAGATGTGGAGCAGCTGGAACTTGAACCAGTGCTGATACAGGATGCTGGAATTGCAAGTGGCAGCCTAACCCCTGCACCATAATGCCAGTCCTTGATTTGACCTTTTCATAGCTAGTGTGGTAATGATGAATCACAGTGAGGAGTTAATTCTGTGACTGAAAGGAAATGCACATAGTTTTTAGCTTAAGATGTATACATTTTAACAGCAAAAGACAAGAAAGACACACATTCCGAAGGTGTCAAAACGAAGAACAGACATGGATAATCCCATATGGTTTGATGCTCTTTATTGGGTTCCTGGCTGGCTGCGGAAGGTGGCTACCCACGTCAGGGGACCTGAGTGCCCAGGATGTCCACCAGGGAGCATCTGTCTGGTCCTGTGATGGTGTTAGACCCTGTAGACACTTTTGGTTCTGAGAAAACTGAAGTGACCAAAACATAGTAATTAGTTCAAACTGGCATTGATACCAAGAAGCCCTGTAGCTGACTCCATTGGCATTCATAGATCATCTGCCAGAGTTGAGAGTAGATGCAGGTGAGATGAATACCTAGGTGACGGCAGGTGTGATGGGGGGTGGTGGTGGCCAGGTTGGGTTTGGATTGTCTCATCAACAGATTCTAGACTGATGGTCTTGGTCCAGGTGGGAGACCTCTGAAAGATTAGAACCAAAGTCTGCTGATTTAAGTCTTAAAGTGTAGGGTCCAGGATTAAGAAGCAAGGAGGTTAACAGTTAGGATCTGGGTCAACGGCTAGAGAACCCCTCTCTATTTTTACTGGGGCAGGATTTTAGAAGAAGGAAGAGACGTATCTATATGGATAGGATGGACACAAGTGAACAAAGGAGAATGGTTCATGTTTCCTAGCTGCCGACTGAGAGGCCTCGTGGGTCCAGGATGCTGCTCTGTCCTTCTGGGAGTAATTGGGAGATGTCAGATGCAGCATCTTACGGACCCCTTAGAAGTCAGTACATGAGGTGGTACTGCCATCCCAAGAATGGGGCGTTTGCCTCTGCCTTCAAAACCACTGTTGGGGTTGTTTGTTTGTCTGCACCGGGATCAGCAGGAGTTGACAGTGTTCTTGGCATAGTATAGTCAGGAGGGAGTCTTGCAAGTCTGCTGCATTTAAAAAATCGTATTTGAAATTCAGTGACATTTTAATTGGCTTAGAGTCAGTCCACCTCAGAGAAATAGGATGTGAGTTTGAAAGCCATATATTGTAGCTCTTTAATAGCTAATTATGCTATAGTCAGTGATTATTTGAATGAATAATGACATCAAATGAAACACAAAACAAATCCATATAGGTTTTATTGGATTGCAAGCAAGAGACAGAGAGAGGCTGAAAATTTATCTGAATCTGATTAGGGAAATAAAACCCCAGACAGAGAAATGATGGATGATGAGAGCTGACTGACTTGAACCCCGCTAGGAGCTAAATGTCCTCGGAGAATGCACCATGGACTTTCAGAGCTGGAAGGAATTCAGGCCTCCATCAAGACGCTCATTTTGACAGATAAGACAACTGAAGCTTGAAGGAGCTAACAACTTAACATAGGTCTCTCCTGCTAATAAGGGCCAGAGTATAAATTTGAACCCAGACCCTCTGACTGCTGTGAATTTCAAGGCACTTTGAGGAATCACAGTGTTTGGCCCGTTGTCACAAGCATCTGCAACAAGTGTTCTATCAATATTTATCAGGTCACAGGAGTCCATTTCCGTTACGTCACCTGAGTTCCTCTGTCACCTTGTCAGGCACCTGGGGAGCCTGGTAGGAGGGCAGCGACTCCGTGCAATACCAGTGTCCCTCACTCCCGGGGGTGCGTGATAAGGCTCTGGGCTGGATCTTGGTTCTCAAAGAGAACTCCCAGTGTCGAGGCTGACTCGTGGCACTTGGTTTCTTGTCTGTCTGCCCAGCACATCACACAGCATGGCTGAACACTGTCAGCTCACAGGGGCGGTGTAGAGAATCACAGAGCTGCTCATCTTCTCCTTCACTCTTTTTTTTTTTTTTTTTTTTTTTTTTTTTTTTTTTTTTTTTTTTTTTACAGGCAGAGTTAGTGAGAGAGAGAGACAGAGAGAAAGGTCTTCCTTCTGTTGGTTCATCCCCCAGATGGCTGCTATGGCCAGCGCACTGCGCCAATCTGAAGCCAGGAGCCAGGTGCTTTTTCCTGGTCTCCCATGCGGGTGCAAGGCCCAAGCACTTGGGCCATCCTCCACTGCCTTCCTGGGCCACAGCAGAGAGCTGGCCTGGAAGAGGAGCAACTGGGACAGAATCCACCGGTGCCCTCCTGACCGGGACTAGAACCTGGGGTGCTGGAGCCGCAGGCGGAGGATTAGCCTAGTGAGCTGTGGTGCCGGCCTATCTCCTTCACTCTTTTTTTTTTTTTTTTTTTTTTTGACAGGCAGAGTGGACAGTGAGAGAGAGAGACAGAGAGAAAGGTCTTCCTTTGCCGTTGGTTCACCCTCCAATGGCCGCCACGGCCGGTGCGCTGTGGCCAGCACACCGCGCTGATCCGATGGCAGGAGCCAGGTGCTTCTCCTGGCCTCCCATGGGATGCAGGGCCCAAGCACTTGGGCCATCCTCCACTGCACTCCTGGGCCACAGCAGAGAGCTGGCCTGGAAGAGGGGCAACCAGGACAGAATCTGGCGCCCCGACCAGGACTAGAACCTGGTGTGCTAGTGCCGCAAGGTGGAGGATTAGCCTAGTGAACCGCGGTGCCGGCTCCTATCTCCTTCACTCTTGCTGCTGTGGTGTGGATATGGTTTGAGTGTGTCTCCCAAAGGTTCATGTGTTGGAAGTGTGGTCTTCAAAGCAGTGACACTGAGAGATGCTGTGGAACCTTTAAGAGGAGTAGCCTTGTAGGGGAGGAGGTTCTCAGTTCATTGTGGGGTATGCCCTTGGAAGGGATTGTGGGACCCTCGCTTGCTTTCCAGATGTGACCTCTTCCTTCCGCACGTACTCTCACCGTCATGATGCCATCTGCCATGAAGTCCTCACCAGGGAAGACCAAGTGCTGGCACCTTACCCTTGGAAATACAAAGCTGTAAGCCAAATAAACCTCTTTTCCTTATAAAGTTAGCCTGCCTCTGGGTTTCATTATAGTAACAAAAAAATGACTAACATACTCACCCGGGCCTAGGTTGCTTCTCCAGTGGTCAGAGCTATTGCTTTTCCACCGTCACAAGTCAAGGAACTCTCAGCAGTGTTTATCATTCTCTGTCCTGTGTTCTGTCCACAGAACGCCAGATGCAACGCTAAAGGCAGACTCTTCTTTTTTTTTTTTTTAAAGATTTATTTATTTATTTGAAAGAGTTACACACAGAGAGAAAGAAAGGCAGAGAGAGAGAGAGAGAGAGACAGAGACAGAGAGAGACAGAGAGAGAGAGACAGAGAGGTCTTCTATTCGCTGGCCGCAATGGCCAGAGCTGAGCTGATCTGGAGCCAGGAGCCAGGAGCTTCCTTTGGGTCTCCCATGTGAGTGAAGGGCCCAAGGACTTGGGCCATCTTTCACTGCTTCCCCAGGCCACAGCAGAGAGCTGGATCTGAAGTGGAGCAGCCGGAACTCACACCAGCACCTGTATGGGATGCTGGTGCTGCAGGCGGTGGCTTTACCCGCTACGCCACAGCGCCGGCCCCAAGACAGACTCTTCTTAAACTATGCATTTAGTGTTGCTCTTTCTTCTATTTCTCAGGCTACCGTTTTAGACCAACTCTTTTTTTTTTTTCCCAGAAATCGCTCTTGCCATTGAAAAAATAATTTTCTCTGCTGTGATTGATCTGGCCATTGCATCTTTTTCCATCAGGCCCAAACATGGTTCTCTGCTCCCTTTTGGATCAAGACTAAGATTTTATCACATCCTTTTCATCTTGTCACCTTGTATGTATTATGCTTCAACATTTTTCAGTTTTAGAGACTACAGTGCATCGTATTAATATACCAGCAGGCTCAAACCACAGTGCCTGGTGAGTTTCGTTTCCAATTTGGGACACAATCACATCTTTTTTTGAAATTTCTTAAAAGGGGCCTCTAGGAAATGAGAAACAGTTGGCTTTCTATTCATGGCACTTTATCATCTCTGTTTTGATAAAAACGACTTATTTAGAAAAGGTTTGAAGTAACATAGCTACTTTCCATGTGGTCTGTTTCTATGACTGAATATGCTTTTGGATTTTTGGAATCTTTTTAGTCCCAAGAAATATATATTGGAATGTGAAGTGGCTATATTTTTTCCAAGATGACATCGTATAGTGGTCAAAAAAAAAATGCAGAGATTTTGGCTTCTGGTTGAAGATGAAGGGTTGGATGAAGGACTGTTAGAAGCTGGCTGTGTAGCAGGTGGACAGCCATCAGAGGTACAGAAACCCAGGCTGTATAACATCCTCAGGGAAGATTTGTATGGCCACAGAGCCCTGCTGCAAATTTAGCTTTTCCCTACCATGGCTCCCAAATGGTATCTCGTCAATTAATTCTGACAAAATGATTAAGGATTAACCAAATTCCAGGTGCTGTATTGGAGCCTAGGGACTCAAAATCAGATACTATCCTACCTTACATGTACACACAAATCGAATCCAGATGCACTTGAGATCTAATTGTGGAAGGTACATAAAGCTTTCAGAATGTAGGTAACCACTTCATGACCTTGGCGTAGGCAAGTTTTTTTTTTTCCCTTAAAGATCTATTTATTTATTTATTAGGAAGGCAGAGTGGTGGGGTGGGGGTGGGAGTGGGGAAAGAAAAAGAGAATGTCTTCCATCTGCTGGTTCTTTTTACAAATGGCCACAATAGCCAGTTTTGGCTGAATAGAAGGCGCCAGGAACTCCATCCTGGTCTCCCACATGGGTAACAGGAGCCCAGGTAGTTGGGCCATCTTCCACTGCTTTCCTGGGCACATTAGCAGGGAGCTGGGTCAGAAGCAGAGTAGCTGGGACAGGAACCTGCACGCTGGTGTGTGATACTGGTGTTGCAGATGACAGCCTAACCCGCTGTGCCACAGCATAGGCCCTGAGATTGTTTTCCCTCCCTTTCTAGGCAGGACTTTACAAGGAAAGAATAAAGAGAAAACATGGACTCCATTAATGTTAGAACTGTCAGCTGTAGCCACTGTACAAATACATACACTAGTACAAGTGAGGATGTAGAGCAACTAGTACAGTCATATATACTCATGGGCATTACACGTTGGTAATTTGGAAACCATTGGCACTATATGCTAAAGTTGAAAAAATGCTGAATTCAGACTCACATAGAGTTCATTCCCGGGTGGATATATATACACAATAAGAAATGTACCTACACTCCACTGTAATGGGTTGAATGGAGAGTGACCAGGGAGAGAAGAAATAGAGACAGCCAGGGCGGGTTAGTATTTGAGAAGGTTGGCTGTTCAAGACAGGAGAGATGGGTAGCACCAGGGGAACTTGAGGTCGAAAGAGGTCTTCGGTAAAAGGAGTAGTATCAAAAGATGGAATCTAGGGGCTGGCGCTGTGGCACAGTGGGTTAAGGCCCAGGCCTGAGGTGCTGGCTTCCAATATGGGTGCTGGTTCTAGTTCCAGCTGTTCCACTTCCGATCCAGCTCTCTGCTGTGGCCTGGGAAAACAGTGGAGGATGGCCCAGGTCCTTGGGCCTCTGTGCCCGTGTGGGAGACCTGGAGGAAGCTCCTGGCTCCTGGCTTCGGATCAGCACAGCTCCAGCCATTGCTGCCATTTGGGGAGGAAACCAGCGGATGGAAGACCTCTCTCTCTGTCTTTACCTCTCTCTTTCAAAAAAAAAAAAAAAAAAAAAAAAAAAAGATGGAGTCTAGAAATGTTGGCAAGACTGAAATTAACTTATGGGACATGTTCCCAGGTGAGAAGAGATTTTAAGTTAAATAAGAAGTGAGCATTAAAGTACCAGCATGTGAATGATGTGCACATAGGTGTATGTTGAAGGAGCTCTCTGGCGATGGAATCAGTTTTTTGGTGGAGAAAGAGGCTAGCTGATTTGCAAAATGAGATGCCCCTAACTCAACTAAGCACTTCCGCTCCTTTCTCCTGGTCTTGCTGTCCTGTCGTGCTGCAGCCATCACCCTGCCAGCCACCATGTCTAAGAGAATGACCCAGCTGACTGCAAACTTCCTTGACTTGCTGAGCTCAATGAGAGTCACCCACTCACCCATCCTCACAGCCACACCCTTGATCTATTATTATCTGCTCAGAGCCATTCATACTGGCTTCCTTATTCTCTCAGGTCCAGTCTACTTGTGTTACTACATTCCATGAAGACCTTCAGGTCAAAGATGGTGGAGGGGCTGGCGCTGTGGCATAGGGGGTAAAGGCTCTGCCTGCAATCCCGGCATCCCATATGGGTGCTGGTTTGAGTCCTGGCTGCTCCACTCCTGATCCAGCTCTCTGCTGTGGCCTGGGAAAGCAGTAGAAGATGGCCCAAGTCCTTGGGCCCCTGCACCCACATGGGAGACCCAGAAGAAGCTCCTGGCTCCTGGCTGTAGATTGGCTCAGCTCTGGCCGTTGCGGCCATCTGGGGAGTGAACCATCTGACAGAAGACCTCTCTCTCTCTGCGCCTCTCCACTCTCTGTATAACTCTGACTTTCAAATAAATAAATAAATCTTAAAAAAAACCCGAAGATGGTGGAACTGGGAAGCAGGATTTCTAGAGGTGGGTACAGTTCTACCTGTGGGTAAAAAAAGAAAGGTCTAAAGGAGCCATTGGGGAAAAGGAATGAGGCAGAACTGAATGCTGGACCATGTGAGATGCAGAGAAAGAAGAGGCTAAACTTCAAAGAGTCTTGTCCTCAAGAATTCTCCAGAGCTGATCCAGAATCTTGCTGTCAAGCAGCACAGGAAGAAGGCTGTGTGACTTCTGAGAACAGTGTCCAAGTGTGCAGAGTGCAGAGTGGCAGGCGAGAGAACGCTTGAGCTGAGCAGCACGCTCCTGGAAATCAGGGCCTGTCCTTTGTCTCTGCCCTGCTGCAGAGCTGGGCACCAGCGTTTACAGAGTGTACTTTCCCATCTGTGTGTGTGTGTGTGTGTGTGTACGCAGATCATTATATGAATGTGCATGCATAGACACATGCATGAGTGTGTGTATGTATGTATGTGTGTATAAATTTATGCTTGCATCCATGATCTCATTTGAGTTTCTAGACATCACATAATAAGCCTAAGTATTATACCTACTTTATTTATTTATTTATTTTTATTTTTTAAGGGAAAGGGTTTATTGGGGAAACCCAACAAGACTGGAGGGAAAGGGCAAAGAAGGAAAAGAGAGAGAAGGAGAGCATGAGAGAGAGAGAGAGAGAGAGAGATCAGGAGATGGAGGGAAAGAGAGCCACGTGTTCAGGAACAAGTCCTCTTAAAACTTTGCCAGGGGGTGGGCAGGGAAGTAGGAGCAGTGAATCCCATTAGAATGGAGATGGAGTTGACACTGGTGATTGGGCCATGTGGTCACCTGGCTTCCAGCAATGGTGGCGGGGGCTAGAGCCTAGGATGGTGTCCAGGGTGTAGATCGCGCCATAGATAAGACTGCGCCATTTTACTAACATTCCCCCCTTTTGTTCTCATAAAGCAGGAGTTGTATGGGATTACATTAGCCCTAAAAGTTCAGGAGCCCTAAAAGTTCAGATGATCTGTCTTTAGAGCTACTTCCTGCTGACATGGGGTGATGAGGTACTCTCTGCTGTCATGGGGCGATGTCTCAAGACGCTGTCTCCTGGGTGGGGGGCCGAGTATGTCTCTGTAGCAGCAGCATTTGGCTGACTACCTGCATACCTATTTTAGAGGTACTTACACCAAGCTTACCTAGGTTAAATATCTTGTATGAAATGGCGGGAGTGGTGGGGCCAGAATTTGAACCTGGGCCTTTAAACAAAATGAGGTGGTGTAGATGGGTGCATGTATGCACACACATACACACACATAAGCACACACATTTTAATCCATGCTTGTTCACTCCTTAAATGGTTACAACAGCCAGGTCTTCACCAGCCCAAAGCAAGGAGCCAGGAACTCCATCTGGGTCTCCAATGTGGGTTTCAGGGGCCCAAGAACTTAGGCCATCATTTGCTACTTTTGCAGGCACATTAGCAGGAAGCTGGATTGGAAGCAGAGCAGCTGGGACTTGAACTGGTGCTCCTATATGAGGTGCTGACATTGCAAGTGGTAGCTTAACCTGTTGCAAGTGGAGGTTTTGTATATATATTTCTTCGGCAAGTTATATTTTTTTGTGGAGTAGGACTCTGGTTTTTTTGACCATACTGTGATATAAAGTAGTCCTAAAATGAAAAAAAAAAAAACCCAAAACAAAAGAGAACTGATCTACCTGCATTTTTTTCTCTTCCTAATATCTCTTGATATCTTCACTTGAGCAGGAGGAAGTGAAAGAAATCAATTTTTATTTAATAAGATTTATTCATTTATTTGAAAGAGTTACAGAGAGAGAAGGAGAGACAGAGGAAGAGCTTCTATCCACTGGTTTGCTTCCCAGATGGCTGCAACGGCCAGGGCTGGGCCAGGCCGAAGCCAAGAGTCTCCCACATGGGTACAGGGGCCATTTTCCTCTGTGTGGGCCATCTTCCTCTGCTTTCCCCAAGCCATCAGCAAGGAGCTAGATTGCAAGAGGAGCAGCTGGGACATGAACTGGCACTCACATGGGATGCTGGCATCTCAGGTGTTGGCTTTACCTGCTTTGCCACAATAAGGACTCTGAGAAATCCATTTTTCCTTGCTGTGTCTTAAGTGTACTGACCTGCAGTGGCAATACACTGGTGGGACACGGAAGCCGTGCAGAGCATCATGACACATGAGTGGGCCACTTTGCCACCTTCTGACATGCAGAAATGGTGTGTCTGAATGAATCACAGTGACAATAACAACAGGGAAGGTGCTAAGGTGCTACGGGGTGGGGCAGCCTCTTTTGAAAGCTTGTGGTAAAAATGGCTTCAGTTTTAAGGGAGAGGAAACTGTCCCTGAGAAGGCCAAGTGCATGGCCATTTGGTTCTGACTATTTTGCGAGATGGCTTCCAGGCCAGCGGAGCAGGGATGCCTGCAGCTACCTTCCCTTGCATTCCAACCCAACCCCCTTCCTGAATCTCCTGGAGATTTTATTACAAACCCTGACATTCTGCAAATTGTATGGTGCGCCCTTAATGATCTCTCCAACAAGAATGAGGTAATCGCTTAGTAATTTCAACTATTTCAGAGGTCAAGGGAGGCATTTATGGTTTCCTTTATCACAGACTGAATGGACTTTGTCAGTCAATCATTTAAGCAACCAATGATGTGTATTCTGCCTATTATCACTGCCTTCTGCGCTCCTTCTCCTGGGTGCTTTGGGTATTTGTCAGGAAGACAGAAAAGTCAGGCCAGATGGCAAGGATTATTATGGTTGCATGTGCGTCTTTCTTCTTTTTCCTTTCCTCTGCTCTGTCCTCAGTTCTATCAGCACAAACAGTAATTGGCTATCTGGACACAAGCAGGGAAATCTGGACCCTGTAGGGCTGGCTGTATGGATGAAAAGCAGCCCCTCCTTGTTTGGTTGACCAGATGTGTACTTTGTTCCAGGTTCATATTGCAAACATCAGCTTTTGTGTGCAGTGTGATGGGGAGCTGAGGATGAGAAGGGGAATGCGAATGCACTTCGGGGGCTTGGAATTTCTCCCTAATCCTCCCCAAGCGCAGGGTGAAGATTAGGTGGGTTTTTTGTTCTTTCTCGGAAACATTTTTAGGAGTAGAAAAGCGTTTATTAACCAGGTCATTTTGGTCTCAGGTAGGAGTAAGGTGAAGGCATATGTTTGGGTGTCACCTTGCCTGGTTGCCTTTATGTGCTAAGGTGCTTTGGATAACAATGATAATGCTGTTTTTTTTTTTTTTAAGAGAATTTTTTTTTATTTGACAGATAGAGTTAGACAGTGAGAGGGAGAGACAGAGAGAAAGGTCTTCCTTCCATTGGTTCACTCCCCAAATGGCTGCTACGGCTGGCGCTGTACCGATCCGAAGCCAGGAGCCAGGTGCTTCTCCTGGTCTCCCGTGTGGGTGCAGGGCCCAAGGACTTGGGCCATCCTCCACTGCTTTCCCGGGCCACAGCAGAGAGCGGGACTGGAAGAGGAGCAACCAGGACTAGAACCGGGTGTCCATATGGGATGCCGGTGCCGCAGGCGGAGGATTAACCAAGTGAGCCATGGCGCCAGCCCCTGATAATGCTGTTAATATAAACAGGGTCTTTCAGATTGTGAGTTTATGAGGCAGAGCTGCCCCAGTTGTGGCTGAAGTTGCAGCTTTGGGAATTGCTCTCCGAATCCCATCTTCAAACACTTTTATTTATAAAACTTGTATGTCATGGTTACAAGGGTAGAAAGCCCATCACAGCTCAGAATCAGGGGCCTCCGCTTGTCTGCACTGCACATATGTGTGCCACTGTCCTTTTTTTTTTTGCCATGGTTTCTTGAACCAGGTAGAAGGGGTGCCACGCAAGGGCTTTGGAACTATGCTAAGCCTTTCCTAACTACTGCCTCTGCTTTCATCTCAGCCTGCAGGTGGAATGGGAATTACAAGAACTCACATCCAAGAAATCCAGTCCCTTGGGCTCTGGGTGTAATTTGGATAACTGAGGGAAAGGAGTTGAGGGGAGGTGACAGTGGGCGGACGCTAGCTGCAGGATGTCTCAGCAAAGGCCACACTTCCCTTCTGCACCTCGCTGTCTTAACAGAAAGCTGACGCCTGTCCCATTTGGATTCTCCTCTCCCACCCCCGGACTCGTGCACCGTGAGCCATCTGTGTGTGTAGGAGCCAGGGTGTCATCTCCAGTCGGTGGTGACAAACCGACAAACCACGCTTCCTCTGCCTTTGATCAGAAGACACTTGGCATCTGAACAGCTCCGCAGGGGCCACACGCTGTTTTCCTGCCTGGCTGGTACCTTTTGCTATACCGGGAGCACGAAGGCAATGATTGTACTGGATCAGGGTTGATCACAGCCACTCCTAGTAGAAGCAGCCATCACCCTATGTGAGATTGAGGTTGGGTCTCCCTAGATAATCTGCTGCAGAGGGGCCAGCCCTGTGTGGTTTTGAATCTACAGTGCCTTGAGCCACTCATTCACATTCCTCTGATCTGCAAGCAGGCCTCTCTGAGTAGGTGGTGGCTGCGGGGGAGGAGGGGAGTATTTGCATTTCTGACCTGCTGCATGCCTTTGCTGAATGAAATTCATATAATTACTACGCACCATGACTTCCTCTAGAGTTGTATCCGTTCTGGTTGGCTTTTTTTCTTCCTCCACTTCATCAGCATCCAATTAATTAACAGTTGCCATAGTGATTGTTGCCATGACAGCATAAAATTCTCCCGAAGGGCTTCTCATTCATATTCTAATGCAATACATGCACATAGCTGGGTGGCTGGAAAACGCGGTCAGGAAGAGTCTAGAAGAATGGAGGGGGAAGCGGAAGAGGGCTGCCAGCTCCCGTGCCGCCTCTTTCCTGCCTCTCTGGCTCTGGTCTGCTCCACCTTGAGAACACTGTTTTCCTTTGCAGTGTTCCCCCAAGAGATTACCCACTGTTGCTGGAGCTTACTACCTGATTGAGTAAACCAGGCTCTTCCTGCCTTGGGGCCATGATCTCTGTCACTGTTTTTCTAGATCACAAGGTGCGGGGCACATTGGTTTTCCTTTGTGTGGTGTGGCTGGGTGGGTGGGTATCCTAACAGATTCTCCATAAGTCAAATAAAGGAAGCGGGGAGTAGCCGCTACCTCTCAAAAGAAGGTAGTCTGTCACCCGCCCGCATGTAGTGTCCCAGAAAGCAACAGTTCCAACCAACTTGCTAGCTGCCCTTACAAATCTGTTCATGAATTACTTACCCCCGTTTAATGTCTAACTGCGCTTATTCACTCTCAGCCCCTCCAGAAAGGACTAGAAATGGCCACACCCTTCCTTCACCTCCATACCCTGGGTATTTGGGCCCCATTTCTGTGACCTTGGTCTGTTACCTCCTTCTAACTGGGACTGCTGTGGGCCTGCTGCTCTAATTTTCAATCCAGGTTCTTGCCCGTCAGAGAGATAAGCAGAGGCATATATATGGTGCGCAGTGAGAACAGGGTTTATGTAAAGGTGAGAGAGTGTGAACAGGCATTCAGACGTGAGTGAGGGCCGCCCCACATGGAAAAACACCTGTCAGGAGTGGACCAGAAGGTTGGTGAGAGAGAGAGAGAGACCCTAAATAGTACTCCCAACTGTGGTCAGAGGCAAAAAGAGGGCTCTGCCACCTCCTCAGCCTCCTTTGTGAGGAAGAGGATGGTGGCTTAATTGGATAAACAAGTGCAGTGGGGTTTCAACATGCACGAAGCCATCTGGGAGTTTTATGGCAGCCCCACATGGAGTTTAATATCCATGTGGTTATCATGGCGTCTCCTCCTTCCTGGTCCCAGATGAGACACAGATGCATCATGGGAAGGTGGGCGTTTTAGACTGACATTACATGGCAGCACTGGCAAGAGTTCTGGCTCACTTAGGCCTGACTAGCTGCCTGCCTATTCACACCATATCAAAGTGTGTCCTGTGTTGGCCTTTGGCCCTGAGGGCCTCTGTTGTACTTTAGTTCCCCATCCTGCCTCTAGGCATCCTGAGCTCCTCCTGTTTCTAAATCGAGGTGTTGACTAGAACCTTCCACTGCCTCCAGCGCTTCGAAAGGTCCCCGTGGTCTCTTAGCGGTGGTTTTCAAACTTCAGAGTGTGCGCCACAGTCGCTGGGGGAGCTGGCGGAACAAGTGCATCCCTGGAAGTTGTTCTTCCAGAAGTGCTTCAGGGAGTTGGAGGGGAGCCAGGCACCTGCCGTTCTAACAAACGCTCTAATTTATTCCGGTGTAGACGACTTGTGGGCCGCACTTTGAACAGCACTGTCCCAAGGGTGAAGCCCACATGAGTAGCACGGCTGGCAAAGCCTGCTACAATTTGATGCCAATCTGTTTTTGCCTTTTTCACGTCTCTTCCGGCAACGATTCCTCCTCAGAGTTGCTACTCCTGTGCCTTGGGTTCTAATTGTATTACTTTTTTTTTTTAATTTATTTTTATTTTTTTTTTTTGACAGGCAGAGTTAGACAGTGAGAGAGAGAGAGACAGAGAGAAAGGTCTTCCTTCCGTTGGTTCACCCCCCTAAATGGCCACTACGGCAGGTGCTGCGCTGATCCAAAGCCAGGTGCTTCTTCCTGGTCTCCCATGCGGGTGCAGGGCCCAAGCACTTGGGACATCCTCCACTGCATTCCCAGGCCACAGCAGAGAGCTGGCCTGGAAGAGGGGCAACCGGGACAGAATCCGGCGCCCCAACCAGGACTAGAACCCTGTGTGCCGGAGCTGCTAGGTGGAGGATTAGCCTAGTGAGCCGCGGCGCCGGCTAACATATTTTAATCATAAGCTGCTTTAAAAATTTTTAACAAGAACAACAGAATCGCCACTGAGTTGAGAGTTTCGTTCCAGTCTATGTTCCAAGGGATTCACACACATACATACCTACATACATGATTTTCTCATTTAATATTCACAACAACCCGTGAAACTGCCATAACGGTACCCTTAAAAAAAGAACAGATTTATTTGTTTATTTTTAAAGGCAGAGTTACAGAGAGGGACACAGAGAGAGAGAGAGAGAGAGAGAGAGAGAGAGATCCTATCTGCTGATTCACTTCCCAGATGTCTGCTCTTGCTATGGCTGGGTCAGTCTGAAACCAGGAGCCTGGAACTTCATCCAGGTCTCCCACATGGGTAGGAGGGGACCAAGTGCTTGGGTCATTTTCTGCTGCCTTCCCAGGCATAGTAGCAGGGAGCTGGATTGGAAGTGGAGCAGCCACTTCATATGGCTGCTTTCATATGAGAGGCTGGCATTGCTAGTAACAGCATAACCTGAACACTGGCCCCCGATACCATTTTTTCCTTTAAACAGATAAAGAAAGGATGATAATTTACTCAGAGCTGGTAGCTAGTACCTGGCACAGTTGGGACTTTTCCTGTCTTGTCTGCCTCTCATTGCCAGTGAATTTTAAGGTGGAGGAACTTACTCGGGGTGCCCAGTGAGGCAAGCAGCAGGGTCGGGGGATTCCAAAGCCTGGGGAAAGAGTCCCTCCAAATTGAACCCGCGGATCTGACGCATGGCTCCCTGAAGGGAAGTAGCCTTGTTGTTTTTCTAAGGCTCGGAAGCATCCTTTCTGACCAGAATGGTGTAGGTAGACAAACTCCAACCCAGTCATCTACCTGCTCAAGGGACATTGCCACCTTGTCCCGGGAGGCTCCTTGGTGGAATGCTTTGGACACAGATTGGCGATTCCAGCCACCTTCCGCAGAATTGGTTCAAGGGAAAAATGTGCATCCTGGGAATGTGTTGAAGATCCATAGAAGGAACCCTTGGACCTCGGGCTGCTTGGAGGCTCCTCCTGTTAGCGGCAGGGATCCTACGGTCTCACAATGGGACCGAAGCCAAATATTTGCTACTGAATCCAGAAAAAGAATGTTTGGAAGCAGATTCAGTCGCACCGGGGCGGCTGAAGAGGAGTCACTTCTCATCTCATTTTCACAAATCATTTTTGTAACCTCTTCTCCACGCTCCTTGTCAAACACAGCTCTGCCTGCACCCTCAGGGGAGCTGAAAAATCAGTTAACCCCATATGTTCTCTGTAGAAGGGCAGCTGGGTGACAGCTCATAACCGGAGCTTGGAGTGCCAGGTGCTCGCTGGTGAGGCGCTGAGGTTTCTCTCCCCAGGAATTGAATAAGACAGCCACCCATCTGTCTACCACGCACCTGATGGCAGCAGGGCCCTGGGAGTTAGTGCCCAACACTTTCTCCCCCGGATCCACAGCAAAGAGACCTAGGGTGGCATGAGCTTCCGCCAGCGTTTGTTCTGTCTGGGCTTCTGGTCTGGGGCAAAGCCTGTGTCAAGAGGACCCAGTTGCCCAGGAGAGAGAAACCTCTGTGCGTGGGATGGGGCTTCATTGCTTTCCACCTTGTGCAGCTGTGTCACTCAGGTGCACCTGCTGCTGGCTGCCCACGTGATCACAGACCCTGCTCGGGCGGGAGGGGAGGATGCTGTGAAAAATTCATCTCCTGGATGACTCATCAGGGCCCTGCTTCCTGCTCCCTGCGCCCCCGCTCCCCCACCCCACTCAGGTTATCAGCAGGAATAGCAAGGCTTCAGATTTTGAAGGGGTGGAAGTCACAGGGCAGAATTATTAACCCCCACGTCAATTCCAATGAAGGCAGCGAGCCACCTGGATGGTTAGTGACTGGAAATGAAATCAATTTGAGTTTTCAGATTTAATTTGCATACAGCTGGCATGATAAATCAGCAACACATTGCAGGTAACTTGCCTCCCTGTAGTTCAGAGGAGTAATTTCTGTCCTCTCTGTTACCTGGGTATTTTTTGCAGGTTCTCAGATGAACCTGGAGCCTCCCAAGAAAGAACCTGCTGTTGTAATGGCTTTGAAAAGCCTTAGCTCCCCCTGCAGCTTGGCTATGAAGAGAAAATGTCAGGTCTGTGTTTTGTCTGTAGCTGCGTTAGTACAATTCCAGATCTTCTTCCCCCCACCCCGCCCCGCACTCCCCACGCACCCCAGCACCTACAGAGAAAAAACTGAATGTCTCATTTGCTGTGAGTGAATATCTGATTTGATCGTTCAGGCTTTCAAGGAATGCTTAGTCTTTCTAGGGAGACAATGATTGAATCTGGGATCGCTTCACCCCCCACCTGCTTCTCTTAAAGTGGCATCAGTGTGGGGAGGGCGGGGCTGCAGCTCCTGAGACCTTAATTCAGGGGCTGTGGCTTCAGGTTGATGTCTCTTGTGCTAGGCTGCTCCCCGGAGGGTGGCCGGTGTCACCTGGGCCCGGCCAGGAGCTTCCCCTGTGGCTGAGCTCTGGACTCCTGGGACTGCAGTCAAACAGGCTGCCATTGCCAGTGCTGACGGGGCCCGGCTGCCAGCGTCAGTGCTGGCCTGGAAAAGGGAAACCTCTGGGCCTCCCTCGGTCCCTGCTGGCTGCCTCCCTCCCCAAGTGAATGTGGCCTGGCTTTAGGGTGGTGTGAGACAGCCAGAGAGAGTTCTGTTTCCAGAAGGCTAGAGAGGAGCAGAGGCCGTCTTCCTCCCACTGTGTGCGGTTCACTTGCCCAGTGCCATCTCTCAGCGGGGAAGTGGGGTCAGGCCTCTAAGAGCCCTGCTCTCCTCTCTGCGATGCCTCCCCCTTCCTCCAGGCTGGACAGGGGGCGGGTCTTCCTTCCACTCTCCCGTGTGATGTCCTCCTTGCCCGTGGGGTGGCCAACCTTCTGGCCTCCGCACGTCTGTCATCCAGCCTTAGCGGACTGTGGAGGATTTAAAGGGGGTGAGGAGCGTTGAGGAGAGAACCGGGAAGCTCCGCAATGAACACAATGAGACCGGCTTCCAGGCTGATGCTTTCTTGTTCAGTCCAGTTTCTGAACGCCGCAAATTCAAAACGACTCTGTTCCTGTGCGTTCATTTTGGAAAAGCTGCTCTTTCAGGCAGATGAGAGGCTCTGGGTGCCTTTGGCATTTCGGTGATTTTCAACACAGCTTTACCTTCTTTACGTTAGCGATGTGAAAGGTTTGGTCACTGTTTCTCAGGCTAGGCGCGTCTGACTGTAGTTC
Source organism: Oryctolagus cuniculus (assembly GCF_964237555.1). Taxonomy (NCBI): domain Eukaryota; kingdom Metazoa; phylum Chordata; class Mammalia; order Lagomorpha; family Leporidae; genus Oryctolagus; species Oryctolagus cuniculus. The sequence goes on along the minus strand of NC_091433.1, from coordinate 79,964,758 downwards.
CTGTAATGTGATGCTTTGGTCAACAGCATTTAAGAAGCACTGATAGCAGTGTGTGTGTGTGTGTGTGTGTCAGAGAGAGAGAGAGAGAGGTGGGGGAGGGAGGAAGGAAGGGACAGAGAAATGGAGGAGAGGGAGGTTATGAGCTGAGTAGCGTGGGGAAAGATATCAAAGACGTAGAAGATGTTGGATTAAACTTGCAGATAGAACCCAAAACTCGAAGCGTTTTAAAGAGTACCAGTAGATGAGATGAACCCAGCCCCAGCTTAACACAGGAGTTCGGAGGGAACATGGAACAAGGAAGTGACTGGAGTTTGGCACAGTTAACCAACACAGGGAGGTAGTTGTGGGGTCAGACTGGAAGGCACGGTTATTTATGCCCGCACAGAAGAAAGGATTGGGGGCGTGATGAAGACAGAAGGGGGCCATGCTGAGTGATGGGCAGGGGGTTGTGAGGCAGCTGCAGCTCAGAAATCAGGAGAGCTAGCTGTTCCCAAGGAGCTGCAGGACCTCGGGTGTCCCCTACCCGTGCCACCTCGGCTTCCTCATTGGATGAAGGAGGGACCTGAGGGTCCCTGCAGCTGCCTCCAGGTGGAGCTGGCTTCGATTCCACGGCAGGAGGAGACCTGACCTGGGCTCTGGGAGTGGAGGGAGGTGATGATGCTGACAGGGCATTCTTCCTTCCAGGAGAGCACAGACCTAGCGTGGAATGATGTAGGAATCGCATCATGGCCTGAAAAGTGGCTTGCAAATAATGTGTCCCGTTCCTAATCCTCAAAAATGGATTGTGCCGATGTGATTAAGTTAAGGGTCCTGCTAGGGGAGATCATCCTGGATTACTTGCATGGGCCCTAAACGCCGTCACTAGTATCTCTGTAAGACAGAGGTAGAGGGGCCGGTGCTGTGGTGTAGTGGGTAAAGCCACCGCCTGAAGCGCCGGCATCCCATATGGGAGCCGGTTTGAGTCCCGGCTGCTCCACTTCCAATCCAGCTCTCTGCTGTGGCCTGGGAAAGCAGCAGAAGATGGCCCAGGTCCTTGGGGCCCTGCACCCGCATAGGAGACCCAGAGGAAGCTCCTGGCTCCTCATTTCAGATCGGCACAGCTCCGGCCATTGTGGCCAATTGGGGAGTGAACCATCTGATGGAAGACCTCTCTCTCTCTCTCTCTCTCTGCCTCTCCTCTCTCAATGTAACTCTGACTTTCAAGTAAAATAAACAAATCTTTAAAAAAAAGAGGTAGAGGGAATTTTGAGGCAGAGAGGAAGTAGTGAGGTCACAGCGCGGTTGGAGTGATGGGGCCCCAAGCTAAGGAGGGCTTGGAGCTCCGTGAAGCAGGAAGAGGCAGCAGAAGCCTCCCCTAGGTCTTCAGGAGCAGTGTGACCCTGCTGACACCCGGATTTTGGCTCTGGAACTAGGAGAGAATAGGTTTCTGTGGCTTCAAGTCCCCCAGTTTGTTTGTGGTCATTTGTTACAGTAGTCACAGGAAACAGATGCGTATGGGCCATAGTGGAGACACAAAAGGCAACTGAAGTTTTGTGAAGCAGAGGTCTTTTTCTTGGCTACCTTCTCATGCAGGGCCTGTGCGAAAGAAGGGGAACAGGCAAGAAGGACTCTGGGAGTGGCCGGCAGCCTTGCAGTTAAGATGTCTGTGTCCTGTGTCAGAGCATCAGAGGTTGATTTCCGGCTCTGCAGGATTCCTGCTTCCTGCTTGTAGCCCTGAGAGGTGATGGTCCCTGCACTCGCATGGGAGACCTGGATCGTGTTCTGGCCTCATTAAACCAGCCTGGTGTTACGTATTTTTGTCCACATTTTTTTTTTTTTTTTTTGACAGGCAGAGTGGACAGTGAGAGAGAGAGACAGAGAGAAAGGTTTTCCTTTGCCATTGGTTCACCCTCCAATGGCCGCCGCGGCCGGTGCACTGTGCTGATCTGATGGCAGGAGCCAGGTACTTATCCTGGCCTCCCATGGGGTGCAGGGCCCAAGGACTTGGGCTATCCTCCACTGCACTCCCTAGCCACAGCAGAGAGCTGGCCTGGAAGAGGGGCAACCGGGACAGAATCCGGCGCCCCGACCGGGGCTAGAACCCGGTGTGCCAGCGCCGCAAGGCGGAGGATTAGCCTAGTGAGCAGCGGCGCCGGCTGTCCACAATTTTTAAAGTAAATAGTCGTCCTCACAGTCATTCACACACACAGCGGGAAAAGTCAGAGAACCCAAAAGCCTATGACGAACAACCTTGATCACTTTCCTTCCAAGCTCCGCTTTTACTTTCCAGATACCAGCTTTTGCCTCAGCAGTGGCTTGTGTTTTGTTTTGGCTTGTGTTTTGTTTTGGAACTTCCCTTGGTTAAACGTACAGGAGGCCATTGTTTTTGGATTAGGCTTCTGTGCTGGGCCCCCACAGACCAAGCTAAAAATCAAAATGGAGTCACTCACGCCAACCTTCCACATCACCAAGCTGAGTTCCAGGAAAGCTGTTGATCCAAGCTTCTGAGAAATCAGGATTAGAGGGAAAGCAGTCAAATTTCCGTAACAGGCTGGTTTCAGTTGGTGTGAGCTTGATGTCCCCTCTGCCTTCACCCCTCTATGAAAGGGGCAGCCTGCAGTAACCTCGTGTTAGCCAGTTATTTTCCTGTGGACATAGCTTGCTGTCCGAGCCTCATAAGGAAAGTAACTTTGAAATGACTCATCCGCTTTTTGTGTGTATGTTTGTTTCCCCTTTTTTCAAGCCCTTCTCTGTTTATCATACCGAACTCCTCTGCTCTGTTCACTGGAACACTTATTCTATTTATGGAATGAAGTGAAAATAGAAGTGAAAATAAAACCAGTTAAGATTTTATTATTATTACTAAAGATTTTTTTTTTCATTTGAAAGATTGAGTTACAGAGAGAGGAGTAGAGACAAAGAGAGACAGAGAGATCTTCCATTCGCTGGTTCATTCTCCATATGGCCATAATGGCTGAGGCTGGGCCAGGTTGAATCCAGGAGCCCAAAGCTTCTTCCAGGTCTCCCACATGGGTGGCAGGGGCTCAAGCATTTGGGCCATCTTCCGCTGCTTTCCCAGGCTCATTAGCAGGGAGCTGGATCAGAAGCAGAGCAGACAGGTGTTGAACCAGTGCCCATATGGGATGCTGGCATTGCAGGTGGAGGCCTACCTTGAAGCTATGCCACAACGCCGACCCCACCAGTTAAGATCTTTGGACTAAATTGCTGTGCTTTGACACCTTCCTCTGTTACTCTCCCCTGAGTTATGTCTTAGACCTCTGCTAATTCCCTCTCCTGACCATGGGGGATTCCCTTTCTTCTACAGGCTCCGGCCTGCTTCCTTCCCTCTAGCCTTCCAGTGTGGCTCTGGTGACAGGACGTTATCCTGGAGGTTTGACTCAAGTCACCGCAAGTAGTAGATGCTCAAAGGAAGTGACTGAAAAGCGGATGTCTGATTCTGCGGCTCAAGGAAAGGATTCAGAAGGTGGGTGGAAAGCCCCAAGGCAAGCCAGGCTGGGCTGGGGGAGGCCAGAGACACAGCTGTCTGTCCTGGGAGATGCTGTCTGGAAAACCCAGCAGGGACAGCTCCAGAGAACCTTTGAGAGAGAAGAGGAGCCGTCTCAAAACCATACCATTGGTTGCGAACTTTCTAGAATGTTCTCCTGCCTTCCTCCCTCCCATCTGCATGGAGGAGGAGTGAGTGAGAGAGGGACACTCCTTCCCCACCTCCCCCCAGCAGTGGCAGGTGGCTGCCTTAACTGACTCTATCTGAGGAGAGGCCATATTCACTCCTAAATTGGGTTTGGACACTTGATTATTATGAGAGCAGACACCCAAATGATTAGACTGTGTTTCCTGATATTGTGGCTCTAAGGGCAGACAGGAAGATCTTGGAGCCTGCCAGGGTGCTCATCCAAGGATAAGGAGAAAATATCTTCACTGAAAACTGTTCAAAAAAAATTTCGAATCTTGTTATCTTGTTTTGAAATAACTGTGGGTTCCTATGCGGTTGTAGGAAGTCAAAGGGCAAGACCCTGTGCTTTCACCCTCTTACATTTACGAAATGATAGTGCAGCGTCACAGCCAGGTTGTTGGCCGTAGGAACGGACAAGATACAAAAACATTTTCAGAACTACAAGGTACCCCACTGTGGCGCTTCTTTAACCACCGTCTCCCACCTCCCTCCGGCCCCCTCCCTTAGTCCTGGACGGTCACTGGTCACTCATCTGCTTTCCTAGTCTCTGTCTTTGCAAGAATTTTATGTGAATGAAATTAGATGCTGTGTAAATACTGGAGGTTGGCCTTTCTCCTGCTCAGCCGAATTCTGGGGGTTCCGCTCTTGGTAGGGTGTTCCTTTTCATTCCTGAGTGCTAGTCCACATACGGATGTGCCACGGTTGTTTAGCTGTTGGGCCATTGAAGTGGATCTGGCCTGTTTCCAGTTTTGGACTGCGACAAATGAAGTGCTATGAAGGTGGGCATCCGTGCTTTTGTGTCAGTCTGTCTGCGTTTCTCTGGGATAGAATCCAGGGTGTAACTGCTGAGAGGTGTGGTGGTTGCATGTTTTCTTTTTTATTAAGAAACTCCTGAACTTCCCCCATTCTCAGCAATGCATGCGTGACCCAGTTTCTCTGTGAATATTTTTAAAGGGACCGTGGCAGATAAAGTTACTATCTGGTGACATCCCCTGGGTGTTGCCACTTTGACTTCTGTAAATAGCCGGTGTGACCTGCCTGACCCAGTGAAGTGCAGCAGGGGCAGTGGGCTGGGGGCTGGCATGGCCTGGCGTGGCCCCCTAGGCCACGGTGCAGTGCCCAGAACTGGCCAGGGAGGCACCCCAAGTCTCAACAGCAACACGTGTCCTGGGAGATCTTTTAGATGGCACTGTTCCCTTCCACGTGGTTCCCGCATTCATCCGTCAGAGCTGTGTCAGTGTCCTTGGACTTGTGTTACTTTTCCCATTATGGAAACAGGAGAATCTTTCCCTTTTGAGTACAGAAGTTATTAAAGGCTGCTGTCCGTCGGCGGCGGGCTAGAAGTGGCGATTCAGAGAAACCTTTGTCTTCCCACTCCTGAGTGGTGTGGCGCCAGATGCAGGAGCTGGCTGGAGAACGGGGAGGGCAGAGTGGGGCCAGCAGGGAGGCTGCTTTCCAGGGGAAGCCACAAGCAAGCCAGTTTAACCCCTCACTTGCTGAGGTGCAGGCGCCGGCTATGAACATCAGCACTCAGCTGCTGCGGAAAGAAAGCTCAGGTGTGAGTCTGAAAGGCTTCCGTGTTTAAGGTCTGGAGCTATGTGGCTTGGTCCAGATCCTGCTCATTCCCTTACTGCCTGTGCAGCCTTAGTCACATTGTGTTATGCTGTCTAAGACTCCAAGACATCTCATCTGTGGGATCTAGAAATGGATAGTAGGTACCTCGCGGGTTTATTAGGAGGACTGAATGGGATAACGGGTGTAAAAGCCCCTGAGCAGTGGTTCTCAAACTTGGCTGCACATTGGAATCACCTGGAGGACTTGAAAGACTCACACCTGCAGCCCCTTCCCAGCGCCTAGGCTGGCTGCATCCAGCCACACTGTAGATGGTGCCTTGGGTGGAACTGTGACCCCTTAAAGTCATGTGCTTCCTGAAGCCTCACAATGGGGTCTGATCGGGACATGGGCACGCGGGACTCACTGAGCCCAGGTGAGGTCAGGCTGGAGGGCAGTGGGCCCTTAACCCAATGTGTCAGGGCTCCTGCTGGAAGAGGAAAAGCGACACCAAGGTGGGCATCTATGGCGACAAAACCTTGAGGGAACATGGGGAAGGCCATGCCTTGAGGGAGCGGGGGTTGAAGCAGTGCATCTACAAGCTGAGGAGTGCCGAGGACTACTGACCACCTGCAGAGGCTCTGGGAGAGGCATGGAGCAGGCTGCCCCTCTGAGCCCTGCAGGAGGTCACCTTGATGTTCAGCTCCTAGACCCCGGAACCGGAGGCTGACTCCCATTGTGTTGAGCCGCCTCGTTTGAGCTGCTTTCCATCAGCAGCCCTAGGAACCAGGTACAGGTTGTTATAATGCACAGTCCCTGTGTGGCTCATGGCTGAATGTTGTGGAGCACAGAGCTCAGTGGGTGTCAGCTGTTTGTGCGTTGTCTCACAACAGGTAGCCTTGGTCTTATGTGGGCGTCTGCTGACCCCCAGAAGACATCGTGGGTAGCTGGTGCTCTTGGAGAGGAAAGGCCCTGGGGAACCTGGTTCTTTGCAGATGGGCTACCCTAGTAAAGTGAGCAGAAGCAGCTCACATGGCCACTAGGAGGGAAACCCAGCACACTTGTAACAGTCTGGGAAAGCCCAGGCTCACGTCAGTCTGGGTCACAGGAGCTTGGGAAACATTGGGCTCCGTGTTTCCTGTTTTGAGGGGAGCCCTAGTGACCACCACATGAGTGCTTTCAAGGCCCTGGGCTGTCCATGGTGAAGAAATCGCCCTGACTTTACTCATTCCAGAATTGCCCCAGCCTGTCTGACCCTAGAAGCCCTAGCTACCCTTTATATCTCGTGCATGACCCCTGCAGATGCCAAGCTATGGACGCTCCCTTAGGAAAGCCACAGTCAGCGTTGACACACACCTCTCTAGAGGGAAAACCTGGAGGACAGCGGTCCCCTCACTTCTGAGCCAGGCAGAGCTCAGCAGGGGCCGGCAGTGGGAGGCTGGAAACTCGGGGATGTTTCACGGCTCACAGGCACAAGTTGTGGGACAAACACAGAGGCTGGCTGTGTGCACTGCGGCCACTCTCCAGAATAAATAAAGCTTCCCTGGCGTGAGAGGGGCTCTTGGTCAAATTTTAGGTCAGGGCGACCGGCACCCATGGAGCACCCTGGAATACAGTGGGCAAGTGCAAGCAGGGACAGCGAAGGCGGCTCTTACAGTGCAGCATGGTTTGGTCTTCCGCAGTTGGAGGGTGGGTTTAGCAGCTGTTGGCGATTGCGGGGGACGATTTCAGCTGTCCTTCCTCTGCATGGAGGGTGGCGTGAGAGAACCAAGCAGAGAAGCCCAGGAAGACGTAAGGAAGGGCTTCCCAGCACTAACGCAGCTTTGAAGTGGTAGAGTCAGGACTCCAGGCCAGGCCTCAGACCCTAGATTCTGTCTCCTTTCTACGGTGGGGTGTGAGATGGAGTAGATTCATCTCAGCTGGGAGACGCAGACTTGCAGAGGATGCAACTGTCATTTTCCACGACTTCACAGCTGTTTCAGATATCCACTGTGACAGGGTGGCAGAGCCTTCCTCTTGGTCAGTTTCCCTTGGAGTTGCTGTTGCTGTTGGGACTGTGCCCAGCTCCAGGGGCTTCTACGGGCTTAGGGACTACGAGGGGGCAGAGCAGGGCGGTGGTCCCTGATGTCTTTTGTCTGTGCGTGTGTCCTCTGGGGTCTCCACCTTGCTCTCTGGCTCTGGGCCGTCTATTCATGACGATGTCCCAGTCCCTGCCACCCTGGCCACTCTGGCTTTGACGACTGTAGCTGTGTGCTGTGCGGGGGCACAGGGCGCTCGCATGGCCTGACTGTGCTCTGGCCAGTCTGGATATCTTGTCTTTTCCTCCCTGTAGCTCTCTCACTGCCTCCTGGTACCTGAGCCTTTCTAGAAGACAGGGCCAGGGCTTAGAGGTCTCTTCCCTGCGGGCATCAGCTTTTGGAGCCCAAAGCCAGGCAGTTAACTTCGCTGCCTTGTATTCCACCCTGCCATATCCTGGTCTTCAAGAAATGGAACAGAAGGGCTGGGGAGGGGGGGAGAGGATGAAGGAGATACAGCCACATGGCTGGGAGAGCTACTGGACCGCTTAGTGTCTCCGTCATCGTGTTCTCCCCGAGCCCTCTCCCACTGAGGCAGGCTCTGGGGGGAGGATGTAGAGTCTCCTCTTCCCCTGGTGTGTGTACATGGACAAGGTCTGGGGCCCTGCGGCTCTTCAGCACACGCGGGTTGGAGCAGGGCCTGCTACCCAATACCTTGACCTTCATCTCTCTTTCTCTCTCTTGTTTTGACAGGCAGAGTGGACAGTGAGAGAGAGAGAGAGAGAGAGAGAGAAAGGTCTTCCTTTGCCGTTGGTTCACCCTCCAATGGCCACCGTGGCCAGCGCACCGTGCTGATCCGATGGCAGGAGCCAGGTGCTTCTCCTGGTCTCCCATGGGGTGCAGGGCGTAAGTACTTGGGCCATCCTCCACTGCACTCCCTGGCCACAGCAGAGAGCTGGCCTGGAAGAGGGGCAACCGGGACAGAATCCGGCGCCCCGACCGGGACTAGAACCCGGTGTGCCGGCGCCGCAGGTGGAGGATTAGCCTAGTGAGCCGCGGCGCCGGCCGACCTTCAGCTCTTGCTGTTGGAGAGCTACCCAGGCTAGGTGGGCCAGCTGACCTGGTTCCCCTGGGACTGAAGGATGTTCCAGGGTGTGGGACTTTATTCCCTCGTTAATAAGGATTTATTTTATTTATTTGAAAGGCAGAGTTACAGAGAGAGGGAGAGACAGAGAGGGGGCGAGAGGGAGAGAGAGAGAGAGAGAGACCTTCCATCTCTGGTTCACTCCCCAGATGGCTGCCCAATAGCCAGGGCTGGCCCAGGCTGAAGCCAGGAGCCAGGAGCTCTGTACAGGTCACCCATGTGGATGGCAGGGGTCCAAGCACTTGCGCCATATTCAGGTGCTTTCCCAGGCACATTAGCAGGGTGCTGGATTGGAAGTGGAGCAGCCAGGACTCAACCCCTCATATGTATATGGGATGCTGACGTCATAGGTGATGGCTTAACCCCAGTGCGCCAGGATATGGGATTTTTGTTGCTAAAATTGATATAATGTGAGCCAAACTAGGTTAATTGGACGTCCTACTCCATCCAGGTCTCCTGCTCGAGTCACCGTGTGCTGCTTCCCAGGGTGTGCGTTTGTAGCGAGCCGGCTGGAGTCAGCAGCCGGAGCTGCGGATTGTACTCAGCTAGTCCACCGTGGAGTCTTAGCTGCCAGGCCACATGCCTGTCCCTGGCTGAGTGTGACTTCTGCGGTCTGGGCTGTGCCCTCTGTCTGCGGCCTTACAGAGTGGGGACAGGCATTCAGGAAGGGAGTGCCCGCTAAGCGTCCGGACGTTGTCCCCCAGGTTGAGCTCCTCTGCTCCCGGCCCTGGGATTCTCCTTCTCGGGTGAGTGGGTGCTGAGGCGTCTGCTGAGAGCCTTGCCAGCCCCTCCGTCAACTCTGCTCCTTAGCACCAGCGTGCTGTGAGCATCCCGCCTCTTCCAGCTCTGGTAATCACTCAATTCTGCACGTGCTTGTGCCTGTGCCCAAGGAACTGCTGAGCATGGGAGGGACACGGGTTTTTTTATTTTCCTAACAGCGGATCAGTTGTCAGTCCTGACAGGCAGCGGGGGCTCATAAAGTTGTGTGTGTGAGTGTGTGGGAGAGAGAGAGAGAGAGAGAGAGAGAGAGGGAGAGAGAGGGAGCACATGCCTGGATGGGTGGGTGGGTGAGTGTGTGTGTGTGTGAGTGTGTGTGTGTGTGTAAGAGGGAGCACATGCCTGGATGGGTGGGTGAGTGTGTGTGTGTGAGTGTGTGAGTGTGTGTGTGTAAGAGGGAGCACTTGCTTGGATGGGTGGGTGGGTGTGTGAGTGTGTGTGTAAGAGGGAGCACATGCCTGGATGGGGGTGTGTGAGTGTGTGTGAGTGTGTGTGTAAGAGGGAGCACATGCCTGGATGGGTGTGTGTGTGTGTGTGTGAGTGTGTGTAAGAGGGAGCACATGCCTGGATGTGTGTGAGTGTGTGTGTAAGAGGGAGCACATGCCTGGATGGGTGTGTGTGTGTGTGAGTGTGTGTAAGAGGGAGCACATGCCTGGATGGGTGTGTGTGTGTGAGTGTGTGTGTGTAAGAGGGAGCACATGCCTGGATGGGTGGGTGAGTGAGTGTGTGTGTGTAAGAGGGAGCACATGCCTGGATGGGTGGGTGGGTGAGTGTAGGAAAGAGAGACATGAAGGGTGCCGTGGAGCCGTGGAGAAGACCATCTGTTCTTTCGTAGCCAGTTTTAACTCCCTCCCCTTCTCCTAGCCTCTGTATTTCCCTGGTCACCATTGTCTGAAGGCAGGTTTTCAGTGTCACGCATTTCTGACTTCCCGAGCTGCTGAAAACACAGACGGAATCCAGTTGCTGGTCCTCTGCTCTGGAAGATCCCTGGGCAGCAGCTGGGGCAGTAGAAATCCTACTGTCGAGCAGTTGTGGGTGCTGTGACCTCCTTTACCTCCCTGCCCCATTCCTGTCGAGCTGCTTTGGACTTCGGAGGAAATCAGTTATCCTCTGGGATCCTCTGTTGTTTTATAATCAAGTGAGTGCCCTGCATATACTGACATGTTTTTTAAAATGTGCTATTGGTGATGCTGACAGCAGAGTCACTTTATTTTGCCATTCCTCTGCTCAGACACCTAAAGCAGAGGCTAAGAAATCCCCCTAGAATAAGATCTCAGCTGCTTCACGTGCCGGAAGTGCCCTGCACGGCCTGCGCTGCTTATCACCCTCTCCCTGATTCGGATCTCTAGCTTATACTGAATTGTACAGTAGTTACTTTTAATGAGTGTCTGTTTTGCTTTCCAATTTATTTAAATTCCTTGACAAGCAACCTGCTTTTTATCCTTTTTCTTCAAAATCCCCACCTAGTAAGTACCCAATGAATGGTAAATTAAACTGAAACTCTTTTGAGGATATACAAATGCTTTTTAAAATACAAAAAGCTCATAGATTTTAAAAATTTATACGGTAAGTATTCCTAATCTTAGGAGGAATATTTAATATTTCATTAGTAAGCATTATGTTCACTATGAGTTTTTCATAGATACCTTTTATCAGAATGAGAAATTTCCTTATTGGGTTTTGCCAAATACTTTCTCTGGATTGATTGAGATGATTATGATTTTTCTCCTTTATTTCGTTAATATGATGAATTAAATAGATTGCTTTGCCATTGTTGAGCCAGACGTACATTCCTGGAATAAATTGTATTTTGTCATTTTCTATTATCCTTTATATGTATGTCATGTTACTGGTTTGTAATTTTCTTTTCTTGTAATGTCCTTTTCAGGTTTTGAGATTAGGCTTATATGAATTGGAAAAGACAGTTTTAGGTTTGCACAAAGTTTCAAGGACATAACAGACAATACCCATATGGTATTCTGCCGCCAATGTTCCCTGCTGTTAATAACCTACATTCTTAATACATTTGTTATAACTAATGAACCAATGCATTTACATTATCATAGTTAACTACCTCTCATTGTGTTCAGCTTGGCTTAGCTTTTACCTGTTGGCTGTCTTCTGTTTGAGGATCTCATCAGGAGTTACACATTATATTTAACTGTCACGTCTCCTTAGCTTCTCAGATGTCTCTATTGTAGTGTTTTTAAAAAATTTTATTACTTTCTGCTGTTTGTTGTTAACCTTTTTTCTAGTTATATTAATAAGTGAGTTTAATTTATTCTCATTTTTCAGTTTCTTAAAGTAGAAACTTAGATAATTAATTTTTAAACTTTTTATTTTCTAATATAAGTATTTAAAGCTACGATTCCCCTCCAGTAGCCTAAGCTCCATTCCAAAAATTCTTATATGTTTTTAAAATAATTATCATTCAGTTACAAATAATTTTAATACCATTTGTGATTTCTTCTTTGACCCATGGATAATTTAGGAGTGTGTTGCTTCATTTACAAATTGTTGGGAGATTTTCTAGCTAGGTTTTTGGTATTATTTTCTGATTTGAAGTGAGCCATGTGTGGTTAGAGTACATATTCTGTATATTTTAAATTTTTTTGACTTGTTTCATGGTCAAGTATGTGGTCTAGCTTAGTGAATGCTCTATGTGTGCTTGAAAAGAATCTATTTTGCAGTTGTTGGGGGGTAGAGGTCTGTACATGTTGAGACCAAGTTAGTTTTTTATTATTGATCCAATCTTCTAAATTCTTGTTGAGTTTTATCTCATTGCTCTAGCAACTTACTGATCGGGGTATTAAATACAGCCGTGTTTGCGGTGTTGTTATTTTCCCTACATAGGGTTTACTCTTGGTGCTGTGGAGTCTATGAGTTTTAAAAAAATTTTATTTATATTTTGGGAGACACACACGCACACAGCTCTCGTTTACTGATTCACTCACCAAAATACCCACAGTAGGAGGGCTGGGACTGGGCTGAAGCCAGGAGATAGAACTCAATTCAGGTTTCACACGTGGGTGGCAGGAACCCAATTTCTTGAGCCATCAATGCTGCCTCCACGTGTCTGCTTGAGCCGAAAGCTGCAGTCAGGAGCCAAACCAGGCATCCAACCCAGGCACACTGAGGTGGGACTTTGGTGTCTTGACCAGCTTCTTAACTGGTAGACCAAAAACCTGCCCCTGTTCTGTGGATTTTGGCAAATACATGATAGCATGTTTATCCCCACTCCCCATCTTAGAATCATACAGAGTGGTTTCATTGCCCTAAGATTCCCTGTGTTCTACCTGCTCATCTGCCCCCCTCCCTAACTTGGCAGCCACTGATATTTTCATTTCTCCATAGTTTTTTGTTTGTTTGTTTTTCAGAATGTCCTGTGGCCTTTTCCCATGGGCATCTCTTACTCATAAAATGAATTTAGGGTTCATCTATATCTTTTTGTGGCTTGAGATCTCATTTATTCTTATCACTGAGTAATATTCCATTATCATTGCAAGTGGGGCAGTAAGTCCCCCAGTGAGTTCTCTAAGGATGATTTTAACACAGCTACAGAAATGACACTTGGAGAGGAGTGTGAAAGGGTGTTTCTCCTCACAGTTCCCAGAGAGGAAGGCACGGGATGCCACATGACTGGTTGTATAGGAGGAGTTCCCAGGGAGCAGGCCCAGCCAAGCAGAGTGGGAGTTGAGAATGAGGACCTAGGGGAAGTGCCTTCACTGGACATTTGTAAATGCAGGTCTGAAGAGATCTCATTGGCGTGTTTGGATGTCACAAGGTCAATGTCATTGAAGGGGGACGATGGGGAACTTGTGGTAGGGACCAGCCTCGTTGCCCTGCTGCACCTGCTCACCGGGGTGGGATGCTCACTGTCTGTCTGTGGACTTGTTGAGGTGTCAGGAAGATGAGCTTTAAGAATCTGCAGTACATATTGTATAGATGTTCCACAGTGTATCTATCCATTCACCTGGCGAGGAACATCTTGGTTGCTTCCAGGTTTTGACAATTATCAATAAAACGGCTGTAAATATTTTTGTTTAGATGTTAAGTTTTCAGCTCAGGTGGACAAACACCCAAGGAGCGTGGTTGCTGGAATGTAGGGTAGGGGTGTGTTTAGTTTTCTAAACACCTGCCAAGCTGCTTTTCAAAGTGGCTGCGTTCTCCTACATTCCTGCCAACACCAAATGGGAGTTCCTGTTGCTCCACATTCTCACCAGCATTTGATTTGGTTGGTGTTTTGGCCTTTACCATTATCAGAATGAGTATGGAATAGGTATCTTGTTTAATTTGCAACTCCGTAAGATGTTGCGTATCTTTTAATATGCTCATTTACCATCTTAAGTTGTCTTTGGTGAGGTGTTTCTCTAGATCTTTCGCTTATTTTTTAATATGACTGTTTTCTTATCACTGAGTTTTAAAAATTACTTGATATTTTGGATAAAAGTCCTTTATCAGAAATGATTTCTCATAGTCTGTGGCTTGTCTTTTAGGAATTAAAGAATGTTTTATTTTCAAATGTGAGAGGTTTCTTCTTCTTTTAAAGATTTATTTTTTTGAAAGGCAGAGTGACAGAGAGAAAGAGAGACAGATCTTCCATCTGCTATTTCACTCCCCGAATGGCTGCAATGGCAGGGACTGGGCCAGGTTAAAGCCAGGAATCAGGAGCTCCTTCCAGGTCTCCCATGTGGGTGGCAGGGGCCCAAGCACTTGGGCCATCTTCTGCTGTTTTCCCAGGTGCATTAGCAGGGAACTGGGTCAGAAGTGGAGGATCTGGGACTTGAACTGAGGCCATATGGGATACTGGCACTGCAGGTGGTGGGTTAACCTGCTGTGCCACAGTGCCAACCCTGAGAAATATCTTCTATTTATTGATTTACTACGCTGAATGCCTTCAACAGCCAGAGCCAGAAGCCTGGAATTCCATCTGTATCTCCTATCTGGGTGGGAGGGGCCCAAGCACTTGAGCCGTGATTCACTGCCTCCCAGAGTGCATTAGCAAGAAGTGGAGCAGCCGGGACTAGAACCATTACTCTGATAGGGGGTGTGTGTTGCAACTGGCAGTTTAACCCACTGTGCCTCGGTGCCTAACCCTCTGGCTTGTCTTTCAAAGAGCAGATTTTAATGAAGCCCAACTTATTATTTTTTTCTTTCATGGATCATGCTTTTGATATTGTCTCGAAAAATCATCACTGAATCCAAGATGTTGTAGATTTTCTTCTGTTACATTCTAGGGTTTTTATGGTTTTGCATTTTTAGATCAGTGATCCATTTCGGGTTAATTTTTGTGAGGAGTTTAAGATATGTGCTATGCTTTGAATGATTCTCCCTGAAAAATTCAGGTGTTGAAATGTAGTGTCAAATCAAAAAAAAAAAAAAAAAAGTGCACTTTTCTCTAAAGGGAAGAGAGAACTTCCACTTTGCTTATGGCCTTGTCTAGATACTGACAGAATTTGTGGATTCAGAAGGCTCCCATAGCCTAGACAGCTCATGTCCAGAGCCTTGGGTGATCACTGACATCACACATTAGAGTGTTCATAGTTAAATTAACAACAGGAGTCACTGTGCACTAACTCCCCATGCAGGACCTCTCTCCTCAATGAGTTGTATTATGAGAGTTAACTGTGATACTTGTTCTCAAACAGGTGTGTGTGTGTGTGTGTGTGTGTGTGTGCAAATTGTTGAAATCTTTACTTAGCATAGAGTTGGTCTTCAGTGTACAAAGTTAATTGAAAATGAATCTTAATGGAGAATGGGACTGGGAATGGGAGGAGGAGAAAGAGGGGTGACAGTGTGGGTGGGAGAGAGGGTATGGTGAGAAGAATCACTCTATTCCTAAAGTTGTACATGTGAAATTTGTATTCCTTTAAAAATATAAATTTGTAAGCCTTGAAAACATACTTTTATTAAATCTTCTTATATATAAATATATAATATATATAATATAATATGAATATATGAATATAGAAGAAATATAGTGGCCAAAGTAATGGTATTAAGAGGTGGGACCATCTTTTAAAAAAAAAAGGAGGCCAGCACTGTGGCGCGGTGGGTTAATGCCCTGGCCTGAAGTGCCAGCATCCCATATGGGCGCCGGTTCAAGGCCCGGCTGCTCTACTTCTGATCCAGCTCTCTGCTACAGCCTGGGAAAGCAGTAGAAGATGGCCCAAGGCCTTGGGCCCCCGCACCCGCATGGGAGACCTGGAGGAGGCTCCTGGCTCCTGGCTTCAGATGGGCGCAGCTCCAGCTGTTGCAGCCAATTGGGGAGTGAACCATTGGATGGAAGACCTCTCTCTCTTTCTCCCTCTCCTCTCTCTGCGTAACTCTGACTTTCAAATAATAAATAAAATAAATTTTTTTTTTAAAAAAAGAGGTGGGACCTTTAAGAAATGATTAGGTCAAGAATACTCCCCCCCTTATGATGAGTCTAAGGCTGTTATAAAGATTTCACAAGCATTATTTTCTCTTGCCGTCTGCCTTTCGCCATGTGTGGACACAGTGTTCCTCTTCTCCGGAAGATGCCATGTGAGACGCCATCTTGGAAGGAGAGAGCAGCCCCTGTCAGACAACGAAACTACTGACACCTTGACCTTGGAGTTCTGAGCTCAGCACTGTGAGGAGCAAATTTCTGTTCCTTGTAAGTTGTACAGTTGCAGATTGTTTTTTATAGCAGTGCACATGGACTAAGATAGTCTGTGTTTAGATTCTTTTGTTTTTTGTTTTGCATATGGATGTCTAATTGTTTCAGGACTATTTATGGAAAAGACTATCTTTCCCCCATTGTATTGCCTTTGCTCCTTTGTAAAAGCTCAGTTGATTATGTTTGTGTGAGTCTATTTCTAGGCTCTGTATTCTGTTTCATTGTGGATGCCACAGTGTCTTGATCACTACAGCTTTACAGCAGATTTCAATATTGGATCGTGTTCGTTCTCTAACTTTGGTCTTCTTCAGCAGTATGTTGGCTATTCTGGGTTATCTGTCTTTCTGTTTAGACATTGGGTCAGTTTGTTGGTACCCACATAGAGCTTATGGCTTCTTCAATGGGGTTGCACTGAATATTTAGACCCATTTGGGAACAACTAACATCTGAATAATGTTGAATTTTCCTAACAATATACACAAATATTTCTCCAGTTGTTTAGACCTTTGATTTCTGCCACAGTGTTATAGTATGCCTCATATACAGCTTGTACATATTTTGTTAGATTTATACTTAAAAATTTAATTTTTTAAATTTAATTTTAATATAAAATTATTATGATTTTAATGTTAACATCTACTTGTTCATTACTTGTACATAGAAAAGCAATCTACCTTTTTGTATTCCATAATCTTTCTATAATTGCTTATCAGTTCTATGAATTGGTTTTGTTATTTTGGAGATTTCCTATGTAGACAATCGTGTCAACTGTATACAAAGAGAGCTTTACTTCTGACATCCCAGTCTGTATGGTTTTCATTTCCTTTTCTAGTTTTCTGTCATTCTCTCAGACTTCTGGTGCATTGTTGGATATGGGAGAGTGTCTCCTTCCTGGTTTTAGCAGGAAAACATACTGTTAAGTATGATTGAATTAGTCAGTTTTTTGCACACCGCGATGATCCGATGGCAGGAGCCAGGTACTTCTCCTGGTCTCCCATGGGGTGCAGGGCCCAAGCACTTGGGCCATCCTCCACTGCACTCCCGGGCCACAGCAGAGAGCTGGCCTGGAAGAGGGGCAACCGGGACAGAATCCGGCGCCCCAACCGGGACTAGAACCTGGTGTGCCGGCACCGCAAGGCAGAGGATTAGCCTAGTGAGCAGTGGCGCCAGCTGAATTAGTCAGATTTTCATTAGTTTGAAATACCTGGAAGGGGCTTCTTGGAAAGGAAAGGGTTTATACTGGCTTCCAGTTTGGAGATTCATAGCTGAAGATCCGGTGGCCTCATTAGTCTGGTATCTGGTGGTGGCTGGCAATGGTAGAGTGTGTGTGGAGGAATGATCACCTGGTGAGACAGGGGCAGAGAGAGAAGCCGAGCCAAACTCAGCTAAAATGAACAACCCTGGTGCAGGAGCTATCTCCCAAGGTCAAGCCTTCAGAGACCCAAAGATCTGCTACTGGCCCCACCTGCATGCTGCCTTCATGAGATCAACTCTCTGCCCTAACCCATCAACTATTAGCATTCATCCACTAACTCCTAACACTTTGGGGTTTAAACGTCTGCAGGAATTTGGGGAGTCACACCCTGTTCTAACCCTTAATGATGTTACCTCTAGGTTTCTTGCAAATGTTCTTAATCAAGTTGAAGAAGTTCCGTTTATTCCTAATTTTCCAGAGGATTTTATTTTATTTTTTGTCATGAAGGTGTGCTGGGTTTGTCAAATGCTTTTTCTGTGTATATTGATATGATCATGTGATTTTTCTTTAGTGTATCAATATGATTGATTATGATTGATTAAAAACTGATTTTGGAATGATGAGCCAACCTCACATACTTGCAATAAATTCCACTTGGTCATGCTGTATAATAATTTTCATATATTATATTCAATATGTTAATCTTCTATTGAGGATTGTTCCATGTAAGGTTGTAGGAAATATTGGTCTATAGTTTTTCTTTTTTGTAATGTTTTTGGTTTTGATAGTAGGTAATGCTAGCCTCATAGAATGAGTTAGGAGGTGTTTCCTCTGCTTCTATGTTTTGGAAATAATTTTAGAGAATTGGTATAATCTGTTCCTTAAACGTTTTGTGGAATTCACCAGTGAACTCATCCAGGTGAGAAATTTCTGTTTTGGAAGATTTTTATGGGTTCAACTTCTTTTAATAAATATGAGCTTAATTCAGTTTATCTGTTTATTCTTGTGTGAATTTTAGTAGATTGTATTTTTTGAAATTCATCTCATCTGTGTTGTCAAATATTACAAGTTATTAAAATATTTCTTTGGGCTGGTGCCGTGGCTCACTAGGCTAATCTTCCGCCTTGCGGCGCTGGCACACCGGGTTCTAGTCCCGGTCGGGGCGCCAGATTCTGTCCCGATTGCCCCTCTTCCAGGCCAGCTCTCTGCTGTGGCCAGGGAGTGCAGTGGAGGATGACCCAAGTGCTTGGGCCCTGCACCCACATGGGAGACCAGGAGAAGCACCTGGCTCCTGCCATCGGATCAGCACGGTGCGCCGGCCACAGCGCGCTGGCCACGGCAGCCATTGGAGGATGAACCAACAGCAAAGGAAGACCTTTCTCTCTGTCTCTCTCTCTCTCTCTCTGTCCACTCTGCCTGTCAAAAAAAGAAAAATAAAAAAAAGAAAAAATATTTATTTTATTATCTTTTTAAAAAAAGATTTATTTTATTTATTTGAAAGACAGAGTTACAAAGAGAGAGAGAGACAGAGATCTTCCATCCACTGGTTCACTCCCCAGATGGCTGCAGCGGCCAGAGCTGCACGGATCCGAAGCCAGGAGCCAGGAGCTTCTTCTGGGTCTCCCACATGGATGCAGAGGCCCAAGGACTTGGGCCATCTCCTACTGCTTTCCCAGGCCATAGCAGAGAACTGGATTGGAAGAGGAGCCGCCGGGACTAGAACTGGCACCCATATGGGATGCCAGCGCTTCAGGCCAGGGCTTTAACCTGCTGCGCCACATCACTGGCCCCAATTTTTTTAATATTCATGGGACCAATAGTGATGGCTTCTTTTTCAGTTTTGATAGCAGTTATTATTATTATTTTTTAATTATAGGGGCCGACGCTGTGATGTAGTGGGCTGAACCTCCACCGGCTGCCCTGGCACCCATGTGGGTGCTGGTTTCAGAACCAGCTGCTCTACTTCTGATCCAGCTCTCTGCTGTGGCCTGGGAAAGCAGTAGAAGATGGCCCATGTCCTTGGGCCCCTGCACCCACATGGAGGACCAAGAAGAGTCTCCCAGCTGCTGGCTTCAGATCGGCCTAGCTCAGGCTATTGTGGCCACTTGGGGAGTGAACCAGCAGATGGAAGACCTCTCTCTGTGTCTCTCCCTCTCTGTCTATAACTCTCTCAAATAAATAAATAAAATCTTAAAAATATATATATATACTTGTAGCAAGCATTGTAGTGTACCAGGTAATGCTGCTTGGAGAGCCTGTGTCCCATGTAGGAGTGCTGAGTTTACGTTCTGTCCACTCCATTCCTGATCTACCTTCCTGCTAATGCATCCTGTGCAGAAGCAGATTATGGCTCAAGTGGCTTGGGCTCCTGTCCCCCATGTGGGAGACCCTGATGGAGTCTGGGCTCCCCACTTCAGCCTGGAGCCCTGGCTATTGCAAGCATTTGGAAAATGAACAGTCAGATGGGAGATCTGACTTATTTCAAGTAAAATAAGTGTAATTAACTTAAACATATATATTTATTTGATTTATGTGAGATGCATAATAAATAAAGAACAATCCCATTTGCTGGTTCACTTCCTAAATACTCACAACAGTTAGGGCTGGGCCAGGCCACGGTTGTGAGCTGGAGCTCCGTCTGGATCTTCCATGCAGGTGACAAGGACCCCGTTACTTGAGTCATCACCTGCTGCCCTCCAGGCTGCGCGTTAGCAGGAAGCTGGAATTGTGGGGAAATCAGGCACAGGAGGCAATTCAAAGATGGCACCCAAAGGAAGTAAGGTGGGTGGTACCCAAAGTCGTTTTCCACCAAAGCTGATTGGCCGCACAGCATCAGAGGAGGTGACAACTGATGATGAGTGAACAGACATATGGCTGGTCCTGTAAAAAGTCGCCCTGTAAAATGACCTTTTAAGTAATTGGTTGGTCCTTATGCCCTGCCCCAGTAATCCTGTGGTCTTGTGCTTTAAAAGGCTTTGCTCCACGTGCAATAAACCGAGTTCTTGCTTGCTTGACTTGACTCCCCACTGCGTCTGACTGTCTCCGGGATTGGGAGGCTGGGGAACGGGCGAGCGGCGCACTTACCTTTCTTCGGACCCAGTCCATCCTCGTTCGGGTGGGCTAAGACCCAACAGGAATCAGGAGTGGAGCTGGAACTCAAACCCAGGCACTCTGATATGGGTTTGAATTATCCCAACCTCTAGACCAAATGCCTGATCTTGATATTAGTTATTTGTGTCCTCTCTCTTTATTTCTTAGTTAATCTGGTTAGAGGTTTACCAATTTTCTAGATTTTTTTTTAAAGATTCATTTATATATCTGAAAGGCAGAGTTATGGAGAGGCAAGGGTGGAGAGATAGAGAGAGAAAGAGAAAGGTCTTCCATCCGCTGGTTCACTTCCCAAATGGCCACAACAGCTTGAGCTAAGCTGATCTGAAGTCAGGAGCCAGGAGCTTCTTCCAGGTTTCCCATGTGGGTGCAGGGGGCCAAACACTTGGGCCATCTTCTACTGCTTTCCCAGGCCTTTAGCAGAGAGCTGGATGGGAAGTGGAGCAGCCAAGACTCGAACCGTCACCCATATGGAATACTGGCACTGCAGGAGGCAGCTTTATCTGCTATGCCACAGCGCCGGCCCCTATTGATTTTTTTCAAGCAGCTTTTAGCTTTGTTGATATTCTGTATTGATTGATTTTTTGCTTTCAATTTTGAATTGAATTTCTGTTCTAATTTTTATTATTTTTCCCTGCTTTTTAAATCATTTTTATTATTTTTAGATTTTATTTGGTCTTTTTCTATTTTTTTATGAAGCATAGTTACTTCTTTTTCTAGTTTTTTTTAAAGGATTAATTAATCTATTTGAAAGGCAGCATTACAGATAGAGGAGTGACGGGGTCAGGGGGGTGGGGAGAGAGAGAGAGGAGAGAGGAGAGAGGAGAGAGAGAGAGAGAGAGGAGAGAGGAGAGAGATATCTTCTATTGCTGGTTCATTCTCCAAATGGCTGCAGTGGCTAGGGCTGGTGTCACAGGTTGAGGCTTAACCTACTGAGTCCCCATCTTTTTCTAGTTTTTTAAGTCAGATGTTATAAACATTTTTTCTTTATAATATATGTATCTAATACTCTAAAGTTACTCTAAGCCCTGTCCTCATTGCATCTTCCCTAATTTTAATAAGTTGTATTTTTATTTTATTTAGTTCAAATTAGCTTTATTTTTTATTTTATTATTTTTTTAAAGATATATTTTATTTATTTGAAAGAGTTACAGAGAGAGGTAGAGAGAGAGAGGGGTCTTCCATCTGCTGGTTCACTTCCCAAATGGCTGCAACGGATCAGCTGGGCTGATCTGAAGCCAGGAGCCATGAGCTTCCTCCAGGTCTCCCATGTGGGTGCAGGAGCCCAAGGACCTGGGCCATCCTCCACTGCTTTCCCAGGCCATAGCAGAGAGCTGGACTGGAAGATAAGCAGCCGGGTCTCGAACCAGCACCCATATGGGATGCTGGTGCTTCAGGCCAGGGCGTTAACCCGCTGCACCACAGTGCTGGCTCTTCAAATTAGTTTTAAATTTATGCGAAGATTATTCTCTGGCCTTTGTGTTATTTAGACATAGGTTGTTCTGTTGCCAAGTATTTTGGGGTTTTCATGAGCTCATGCTTTATATAATTTCTGTTTTGAATTTGCTGAGGTGTGTTTTATGGCTCCGACTGTGGTTTCTCTTGATGAAGGCTCTGTGTGTGCAGAGAAGAATGTGTATTCTGCTCTTGTTGGACGCAGGAGTCCACGGATGTCACTCAGGTTTGGTCAGTTTATGGCACTGCTCAGCTGCCGATGCTTGTACCATCTGCTGCTGCTGCATCTGTCAGCTACTGAGGGTGGGGTCCTGAAGCCCCCGAGACGAGAGTGGGTTCCTCTGCTCTCCGTGCAGTTCTGTTGGGTTTGCCTGCCAGATTCTGACACTCTGTTGTTAGGGACATACATGGAGGATCAGCATCATGTCTTCTTGGAGAATGCATTCCTTTATCATTAATATAATGCCTCTTCTTATCTCTGACAAGTTTCTTTTCTCTGAAATCTGCTTCTCCTAGATTCATATAGCACTCTGCTGTTGTTTTGATCAGTGTTAATGTGGGATGCCTTTCTCCCCTTCATTTACCTGTAACAATCTGTTTCTTTGTATTTAAAGCCGGTTTCTTGTGTGCAGCATATATTTGGGTCTTGTTTTTAGTTTTACTCTGGCAGTCTCTTTTAAAATTAAATTAAATTATTTTGTAAATATTTTTATTTATTTGAAAGGCAAAGTTAGAGAGAGAGAGAGAGAGAGAGATATTGAGAGAGAGAAAGAGAGAGAGAGAGAGAGAGTCTGCTGTCTGCTGACTCACTCCTGAAATTTCTGCAATGGCTCAGGCTGGGCCAGGCCAAGCCCAAGGCCAGGGGCCAGGAGCTTCTTTCAGGTCCCCAACGTGGGTGCAGGGGCCCAAACACTTGAACCATCCTCCGCTGCCTTCCCAGGTGCATTAGCAGGAAATTGGATTGGAAGTTGGGCAATTGGGACTTGTACGTGCACCCGTATGGGATAATAGTGTCGTAGGCGGTGGCTTAATCCACTACACCATCATGCCAGCCCCATAAATTAAATTTTAAAAATAGATTAAATTTTAGTTTGAGAGGCATACATACACACACACAAACACACACACACATAAACACAGTGCACCCATCTACTAGTTCACTCTCCAAATGCCTGCAATGGGCGGGGTTAGCATGTGCTTACTGTTTGCCACAGTTGCAGGTGTCAGATGTTAAAATTTCCTCTCACTCCTTGTTTTCATCTCCCCTGTGTGTTTGGTTTTCGCTAGAGACTTTTTAAGTAAAACTTGAATTTTGTGGCTATTTCCACGGCACTCACTCATCATGATTACTATAGTGGAGCCCTGTTGATGTGACCGTAAGGAATGGGAAGCAGTCCTTGTTTCTTTTCTTTTTTTTTTTTTTTAAGATTTTATTTATTTATTTGAGAGGCAGAGTTACAGACAAGGAGAGGAAGAGACAGAGAGAAGTCTTCCATCTACTGGTTCACTTCCACAATGGATCAGCTGGACTGATTCGAAGCCAGGAGCCAGGAGCCTCCTCTGGGTCTGTCCCATGTGGGTGCAGGGGCCCAAGGACTTGGGCCATCTTCTACTGCTTTCCTGGGCCACAGCAGAGAGCTGGATTGAAAGAGGGGCAGCTGGGACTAGAACCAGTGCCCATATGGGATGCCGGCGCCGCACGCAGAGGATTAACCTAATGCGCCACAGCACCAGCCCCAGTTTCTATGATTAGCTTTCAGTTCTTTGCTGAGCATGCATCCCTGAACTGTGGCTTTGACAAGTGCTCCTTAACTTTGGTCTCCCCCTCTGCCACTTAGGTAGGGTAGGAGAGCTAGAGGGGCTAGATTTGGGTACAGCTGGTCCCTGACTTTCAGTTTTTCAACTGTATTTTGCTGTAAAAGCAGCAGGCATTCTGTAGAAACTATGCTTCGCATTTTGGTTTTTTCCTGGGCTAACAGCGCGATGCTGGGCAGCAGCAGGAGCTCTGTCAGCATTGCACACATGAGGGGGAGCACTGACACTCTCCAGGGTGTGGCTGAGCTGTGGCATTCAAGCGATTAGGTGTGTTAAATGCACTCTCCGTTGACAGTCTCTTCAGCATATGCTGGATTCATCAGGCAAAGCCCCACAGTAAGTCAGGGAGCATCTGTGTTTGCCTTTCCCCAGGTGGCTGTGATGTGGGTAGGCAGGTAGCTGGTGAGTGACCAGGAGCTGCGAGACTGCCAGCAGGACTTGTGCTGCGGCTTCCCCCACCTGAGAACCCACTCCCTTCCATTTAGATCCAACATGGCTGCAGGCTCAGCTTGCCCATCCTCCACCATCCACCGGAGTTCCACTTCCCTCATGCACAAGATGCTATGACAATCACATGTATGCTGTGTCCCATGTGGAGATGCCATGACACCTTCCTATAGAATACACATAGCCCGAAGTCCTGTTCAAACCCCACCCCATTCACTTAGGGCAGAACTTCCTCTAGGATAGAGGGCCAACCCCAACCGTGGTGCGAGCAGCAGAGTGGAGAGGGGTTGCCCACATTCACATCTGAATCTATACTATGGCTTCAAATAAATCTTCCTTTGCTGCACCTGTGTCTAGGTCTGTGCCTTGAATTCTTCCCTTGTGCTGACATATGAACTTGGAATAAACCTAGTCAGAGACCCTGCTCCCCACAGCAGCTGGAGCCGGCTATTTCCCTTTCTCAGGGCTGGTTAAGTGCTGAGGACCCCAGTGGGTCAGGCTGGGGGCGACAGCTCCTGTGGAGGCCAGGCTTTATTAAGAGCAAAGAGCCCTGGACATCTTTCAAAACGACTACTTTTCCTCCTCCACCTGCCAGAAGTGTCAGGAGATTTTTTTTTTCTATGATATTCATTTTTGAGAACCCGGTAGGGCTCCGGGGAATAAAACTAACAGCGGTGCAGTGACCCCTGTAAAACAGTCCTTCCTCCCCCAGATCTGTGCACCCTGAAGCTCCGGCAATTCATTGATTACATTTCAGGATTTCCTGTCCTAGTCCTGGTTCCCATGGAGACTTCTGCCCCTAGGCTTCTGGCTCAGTGCCTTCTGATTCTCTCTATCCAGCCCTCTGTCTAATTTTAGAGGAGTCAATTTGCCTTGTGACCTCAATTTTCTGATGGATGTAGGAAGAGTTGTCAATGTTCGGTTAGTGCAGGTTTATTCTTGTTGTGAGGCAGGGAATAACATCTTCCAACTCTTTATGTGTTGGACCATGAAACAGGAGTTACAGTGTTACTGCAGTTGTTTGTTTTAAAATGTGTGCAGAGTTTTGAACTGTTTTCAGCAGAATAGATGGTTGATGCAAGCTGTGACTTCATTAGTTTAGAAATCAGTTGCCTCCAAGACTAGTTTTTTTTTTTAAAGATCTATTTATTTATCTGAAAGGCATAGCAACAGAGAGAAGGAGGCAGAGAGGTGGAGAGAAGGAGAAAAAGAGGGAGAGAAAAAGTGAGTGGGGAAGAGAGAGAGAGAGAGAGAGAGCAAGCGACATCTTCCAGTTGCTGATATACTCTCCAGATGACTGCAGCAGCAGGGGCTGGCCAGGCTGAAGATAGGAACCAGGAATTCCAACCTGGTCTCTCAAGTGGGTGGCAGGGACCCCAAGCACTTGGGCCATCATTTGTTGCCTTTGCAGGTACATTAGCAGGAAACTGGATCAGAAGCAGAGCAGTTGGGACTTGAACATGTGCTCTGATGTGGGATGCTGGCATTACCTACTGTGCCACAACGCCATACCCCAGGATTAGGTTTTCATGATAGAATTTCCTCTTACCAATGTTCCACTAGTTTTTTTAACCAGTGTCTTATTGTTGGACATTCTGGCTTGCTCCATTTTTGCTATCATAAATGCAGCTTAATATCTTTATATATAATATTTAACTTTAAAGTTATGTCCTGTGATTAATTTCTTAAAGGATATTATTGGGCCAAAGAATAGGCAATATGTTAAGCAGTTTGGTATGCTGCAAATTGTCTTGAAAAGCCGATAGCAACTTACATTCCTTAAAGTCATATATGAAAATGTTTGTTTGACCTATAATGGGTAGTATTATTATTTCTGCATTTGCTATTTTAAAAGGTTTTATACACATACAAATACATTCTTTGTTTACTACTGAGTGTGAGTGTTTTTTCTTCTTTTTAAAAGACCATTTGTTGAAATACAGTTTTTGGTTGTTTCTTTACTAAGTTGTTTAATGGATTTTTTTAAAGATTTATTTATTTACTTGAAAGAGTTACACAGAGGGAGAAGGAGGGGCAGAGAGAAAGAAAGAGAGAGAGAGGTCTTCCATCCGCTGGTTCACTCTCCAGTTGGCTGCAACGGTGAGAGCTGCACCCATCCAAAGCTAGGAGCCAGGAGCTTCTTCCGGGTCTCCCATGTGGGTACAGGGGCCCAAGGACTTGGGCCATCTTCCACTGCCTTTCCAGGCCACATTGGAGAGCTGGATCAGCAATGGAACAGCTGGGTCTCGAACCGGCACCCATATGGGATGCTGGCACTGCAGGCAGTGGCTTTACCCGCTACACCACAGTGCTGGCCTCAGAATTCTTGTTTTAACTAAAGTTTCTAAATTATTAAGTCCAACGAGGGTGGGTTTTATCCAGAAATTTCTTGCTCAGGCTAAAGAAGAAAATATAGAGGACAGTGTAGTTTTTGTTTTAAAAGATTCATTTATTTATTTTAAAGTCAGAGTTACACAGAGAGAGAAGGAGAGGCAGAGAGAGAAGTCTTCCATCCACTGGTTCACTCCCCAAATGGCTGCAACAGCTGGAGCTGCGCCGATCGGAAGCCAGGAGCCAGAAGCTTCTTCTGGGTCTCCCATGTGGGTGCAGGGGCCCAAGGACGTGGACCATCTTCTACTGCTTTCCAAGGCCATAGCAGAGAGCTGGATCGGAAGTGGAGTAGCCGGGACTCGAACTGGCACCCATATTGGATGCCATTGCTGCAAGCCAGGGCTTTACCTGCTACGTCCCAGTGCTGGCCCCAACAGTGTAGTTTCCATGCAAAAATTCTATGGACAGCTTAGCCTGATTGATAGTGAACTGATCCTGGTTGAACTACATGCCTTTTGAAACTCACACTCCACAGAGAGTGGAGAGACAGAAGTTAGTGTTGGATGAAGTAATGGTTCTTCTGAGCTAAAATACCAGCCAAGGACATTCCTTCTCTACATCTCGCTGGTACTAAGACCACCACTTCAGACCTGCTGCTCAGAAGAATCCAAAATATCGCCTTCCAGACACCCACTTTCATTGTGGTGTCTTAAGACCCACCACTTTGCTTTTCCAAATTGAGAGAGAGTTTTGAGATCTGGGGTAGTTAACTTTGTAATACTACGGCAAGAAACCTACCTGTGGGTGTGCTATGGGTATCAGTATCTCAATTCTTATTCCAAGTTCTTGCCTCAACAGACAGAAGAATTCAAAGCAGAGGCATAAATACAGTGCCCAAGAGACAGCAGGCTTTATATAAAAGAGAGTGAATATACATTCACTCAAGATTGTGGTCAGGGGCTGTGGCGTAGTGGGTAAAGCTGCTGCCTGCAGTGCCGGCATCCTTTATGGGCGCTGGTTTGAGTCCTGGCTGCTCCACTTCCTACCCAGAACTCAACTGTATCCTAGGAAAGCAGAATATGGCCCACGTCCTTAGGCCCCTGCACCCACGTGGGAGACCCAGAAGAAGCTCCTGGCTCCCGGCTTCAGATTGGTGCAGGTCTGACTGTTGTTGACAATTGGGGAGTGAACTAGAGGATGGAAGACTTCTCTCTCTGCCTCTCCTTCTCTCTCTGTGTAACTCTGACTTTAAAATAAATAAGTGAATCTTTAAAAAAAAAAAAAAAGAGTGTAGTCAACCAACCATGGGTAGATACCCATCATGCACTGGGCTAGGGAGTTGCCTAAGAGGAGAGAGAATGGGAAGAGGCCAGAGAAGGATGGAAAAGCAAGGTCGAGAAGCCAAAAACCGGAAGAGCTGCTCCCACATTGAGGTAGGGGTGAGCTGGCAGTACCCTAATTGAATTTGCAGATGGGGTGGAGTTTAGTGTGTGTGAGGCTTTCTGGGAGTGCCTTGGCGCCTCCACATGGAGTATAACATCCATGTGGCCATCATGGCATCTCCTATCCTGGTCCCAGCTGCATCATGGGAAAATGGGCATACTGGATTGACAGGAGACAGAGTGGAGATACAACGCGGTACTACACAGAAATGATGAAAACAATTCTTCCAGCTTCATTTATTCACACCCACCTCCCTACTTCTACCCTCATATCCCAGTGAGCAGAGTTTTGGAAATTAAGTTCTGGCCACTTGAGGATTGTTACCCCGCAGATCTGCTTCCTGATTTCTCTTCAGTGAACCAATTCACCTGGCTCAGTCCGTCTTGCATGGCAACCTTGATCAATGACAGCCATACATGTGTCACCCTCTAAACGATTTAAAAGATGCCCCTCTGAGACACGCACCAAAGGCGGCTGTCTTGTCTGACTGTCAGCGGGGAAGGACTCCTCCCTGCCTGGCTGGCAGGAGGAAGTGGAATCCCGAGAAGTGAGTAAACAGGAAGGAGCAGCCACTCCGAGTTTAAGGGGTAGGGAACGCTGAAGAGCAAAAATGTGCGTGACTCTGACATAGGGGCACTGTCTCCAGAGGAACCTTCCCTCCCGGCTGCACTTCCCAGCTCGGGACATGCGTGTACCCAAGGAGTCCTGATGAGAAGGGGCAGCCATTGAGCACCCGCTGTGCTTCAAGTCTCTCCCTCCCTTGTCCTTGGCCCCTCCCCACCTGGTTCCCCAGCGGGAGTTCCCCGGCCAGGCCTCCAGTCCGGGAGAAGCCAGATACTCCGTCCAACTGGCCGAGCTCTGGGCTCCCCAGCAGGTTACTGAGCGCTCTCCAGCCCGGGCCCGTCTCAGGTTCATCAACGTCATCTCCGACTCGGGGGAGGTCAGGGGTGGGCCCGTGGAGGCGCCCTGAATCAACTGTGTTCTAAGGTGGATATAAATCATTTTGGCATCGTGATTCATTTGACATTTTCAGGCTGAGGCCGTTCTCTCGGCTTAGCCCTGAAGCTCCTTCGATGGAGAGCGGGGCTGCTGATTGATGGGTCGATCACCCCACAGGTGGTAAAGGAACCTGGGGAGCCTGAGCAGGTTGCAAATGCATGGAAGCCGTGACATCCTCCCTGGAGTTCATTCTAATACACTGTGTGATTAGGCCGAAGATAAACAGCAGCAGCAGAAATCTCACCGACAACAGGAAGAGCTGCTAATTTTTTCAAAGATTTATTTTTTACTTATGTATTTATTTGAAAGGCAGAATAACACATGGGGGTTGGGGGTTGGGAGAAGAGAGAGAGCAAGCAAGAGTAAGTGCTTCCATCCACTGGTTCACTCTCGCAATAGCCTCAACAGCTCCAGCTGGGCCAGGTTGAAGCCAGGAGCCAGGAGTTTCTTCTGGGTCTGGCATGTGAGTGCAGGGGCCCAAGCACTTGGGCCATCTTCTACTGCTTTCCCAGATGCATTAGCAGAGAGCTGGATCAGACATGGAGTGGCCAGGTCTCAGAATAGCTCCCCTATGAGATGCAATGAATTTCAGAAATATACATGAAAATATTATTTTAATGTATAGTCAGTACAAAAATGATTTATGAGATATTTTTTCATTTTCATTTTTTAAAGAGATGTCTAAGTCTGTGTGTTTTACACTTAGACCGCAGTGCAATTTGGAGTGGCAATATTTATACATGTGGCTAGTGGTTATTGAATTGGACAGCTCAGATCTAGAAAGTAGCTGGTGTACTCATTTGGGTATTGATGTATATTCATTTGACAGTCATCCCAAACATATTTATGGAGTGACTACTCTGCCGTCTATGGTGGTCTTTCCTTGTCTGCCGGGGAATGCGTTCTAAGATACAACACACACATTCCTCCTCCACTCCCCCCACCATGACCCTGCACCTGTCAGTGCCTGAAACTGGGGGACAGTCCCAAGTCCTGCAGTACTGTGACAATATCCGACTATCTGGCAGGCTCCTGAGGTGTTTTATAGGCAAGTAGTGAAGGGTGATTCACATTCTGGGTAGGAGGAAGCAGGATGGCATGAGATTTCTTTTCTTTTCTTTCTTCTTCTTCTTCTTTTTTTTTTTTTTTTTTTTTTTGACAGGCAGAGTGGACAGTGAGAGAGAGACAGAGAGAAAGGTCTTCCTTTTGCCGTTGGTTCACCCTCCAATGGCCACCGCGGCCAGCGCGCTGTGGCCAGTGCACCGCGCTGATCCGAAGCCAGGAGCCAGGAGCTTCTCCTGGTCTCCCATGGGGTGCAGGGCCCAAGGACTTGGGCCATCCTCCACTGCACTCCCTGGCCACAGCAGAGAGCTGGACTGGAAGAGGGGCAACCGGGACAGAATCCGGCGCCCCGACTGGGACTAGAACCTGGTGAGCCGGTGCCGCTAGGCAGAGGATTAACCTAGTGAGCTGCAACGCCGGCCTGACATGAGATTTCATCACGCAACCCAGAATGATGCAGAATTTAAAATGTATAACTTGGGGCTGGCTCTGTGGTACAGTGGGTTAAGGCCCTGGCCTTCAGTGCTGGCATCCCATGTGGGCGCTGGTTCTGGTCCTGTCTGCTCCTCTTCTGATCCAGCTCTCTGCTATGGCCTGGGAAAGCAGTGGAAGATGGCCCAAGTCCTTGGGTCCCTGCACCCACGTGGGAGACCCGGAAGAAGCTCCTGGCTCCTGGCTTTGGATCAGCGCAGCTCTGGCTGTTGCGGCCATCTGGGGAGTGAACCATTGGATGGAAGACCTCTCTCTCTCTCTCTCTCTGCCTCTCCTCTCTCTGTGTAACTCTGGCTTTCAAGTAAATGGATAAAATAAGTCTTAAAAATATAAAATGTATAACTTATTTCTGGACTTTTCCATATAATATGTTTAGACCATGAATAAATGCAATCCTGGGAAGTGAAACCGTGGGTAAGGAGGGATTCCTGTACTGGTCTAAGTGTTTGGATTCCTTGATTAAATCCCAGGACTTCTGTTTTTCTGGGAGAGGGGGCACAAATATCATAATGAAATGAACAGATAATAACGTGTTGAAGAGAGATGATGGTACGAAGCCAGTAAGCAGGGAGAGGAGAAGAGAGCGGTGGGGTGGGAGGGCTGCCCCTCTGCAGGGTGGGCACGGTGGGCCTCTGCATGGGTCACGTTTGGAGTCGCCGTACAGAGCCGAGTGCTGGTGGTTTTGCCATGGAACTCTATACTACATTCAAAGTCTAGCGCAACTCACGGTAGAGTGTTGAAGTCGGAGGAGCTGGGGAGCAATCTGGGGACTGACTGGCTGTTGTAGTTGCTCAGAGACAAGAGCTGGGAGAGGCAGAGGAGGGGACGTGTGGGGTGACTGCTGAGCCTCCTGCGGTCACCCCAGAGCTGCAGTTCGGCCCAGGAGCCCTGAGGAAAGCTGGGATAGGATGGAGATGAAGGTGCAGGTCGCCATGGTGTGTTTTAGGGAGAGTGAACTTGCTTTATCCTTGCAGACATGTGTAACGTTTTTGAGAGGCAGGTAGAGAGTGAGTACTCGAACTCATTGCCAAAGGGTTGGCGTTTGCTTAATTAATTTCCTGGAAGGAATCGATCTTCTTTGTCTTGTGCTGTGAGATGCACCTGCCAGTGGAAGGGCAGGGAAATAGTCAAATATCTGCACACGTCCCGCATTCCTTAGGTGCCTTCCAACTGTTGGGTCCACAGTTTTGGAGGATCTGTCTCAGCAAAGCCAATGTCTTTTTGTTTTATTTGTTTAGTTTGGTGGTGGTGGGGAGGCAGGGCGCGTGGGGCTGAGGTCTAAGACCTTTAAGGCTGCTGTGGGACGGTGCAGTTCATCATGAAAAGCAATGGAGTTAGATTTCAAAGACCTTGCGCTAACATCCTAGGCTGCTGAAATAAATGACCATGCACTCAGGGGCTTAAAATGACAGAAGGGCATTCTCTCACAGTTCTGGAGACCAGAAGTCTAGAACTAATATGGCCACTGGGCCACACTCCCTCTGGAGGCTTCTGGGGGATTCTGTCTGTTCCTGGCCTCTCCCAGGTGCTGGTGGCTCCAGGCGTTCCTTGGCGTGGGACTCCGTCACTCCTGTCTGTCTCCTTCAGTCCTTCTCTTCTGTCTGCACAAACTCCCTCTACCCCTCGCTTATTTATTTAGCAACAGAGATTCAGACAGAGAAGCAGAGCTTCCATCCACCGGTTCACTCCCCAAATGCCTGCAACAGGTGGAACAGAGCCAGGCCAAAACAAGGAGCTGGGAGCTCAACCCAGGTCTCCCACAGGAGTGGCAAACACCCAATCCCTTGGGCCTACTGCCTCCCAGGATCTGCGTTGACTGGCAACTGCAGTCAGGAGCCTGAGCAGAGACTGAACCCAGATCCTCTGACGTGGGGTCCCAGTGTCTCAACCGCCAGCCTGAGTGCCTGCTCCTCCCCTCCCTCTTACAAGGATGCTGCTATTGGATTTAGCATCTACCCGTCTTGAGAACTTCATCTTAATTATATCCCCCAAACAACTATTTATTTTTTATTTAATTATTTTCCCCAAACAATTGCATTCACCGGTTCCAGGATGTGGCACGTGTCTGTTTTGGGAGCACAGTTCTCTAATGCTTCTGCTGCGCTACCGTTTTCACTGCTTGGTCTCAACACTCCTCCCGTTTGTTTTCATGGGTGAATGGTCACTGACTGTCTCATCTCACATGTTGTGGCACTCCACACACTCACCTGAGTGAAAGATGAGGGGATAGAAATGTAGGGTGACGTGGCGGGGGGAAGGGTGCTGTTTGGGTCGGCATGGGGGACAACGAGAGCATGGTGTGAGCCCAATCCTACGGAGGGGAGGAGGGAGTCAGAGGCAGCAGCCAGCGCAGGCCCTGTGGGACGCATAAGCAGCCCCCCGTGGACACACAGGCGTGTGCACGCTCTGTCCTGGCCCCTCTGCTGCGGCGCCATCATGCCCCACTTTGGAGGAGATAGGCAGTCAGGAAACACTGATGAGCTGGGGGAAGAGAAAGGGAAAACCAGACAGAAAGAGCTAGAAAGACTAGTTCTGGCTCCCCGTGAGGGTAAAATGGGAAACCTCTGATCCTTGGAATCGTCTTCCTGTCCTTAACCCACACAAGGACAGAGGAGAGCTCGGGGGCTGTGGTGAGACCCGCGGGAGAGGAAGGTGTCCCGGGAAGAAGTAGACAAAGGGAGGACTCCTCAAACAGTGCTCTTAGCAGTGAGAGGCCAGGGGGAGGCCTAACTCCAGGAAACAGCGCCAAGTCCATTTGAACACCGAGAAAGAGGGAGCGTGGTGTTGACTGACAGTTTACGTGGTGCGAGGACCTGCGTCCGGTCCCCTGGCCTGGTGACCACCCCAGAAGAGGAGTTCTACACAGATGGGGCTGTGCCTCTCTCTGACTCCTGTTGAAAGTTCAGTGCCTCTGTGGCAGTGTTGGAAGGTGAGGCCTTTAGCAAGCGACCAGGTCATGAAGAGAGCCAGCTGCCTGTCTCCAAGGGAGCGGCTTTGGCCCTGTTGGTTCGACCCCTCTGCCCATGCTCCCTTGCGCTGCCACTCGAGGCCCTCCCTGGGAGCAGATGCGAGAACCATGCCCTTGGACTTCCCAGAACTATGAGCCTAACCCAACCTCTTTTCTTTGTGAGTGACCTATTTTGTTGTAGCAACAGCTGCGGAAACTCAGGCTCAGGGAAACTGAGTCACTCCCCTGGGACTGCACGGCGCGGCTCATCTTCACCACGATTCGTGCTCCGGTCTGGCTGGCACCCAAGTTTCGCTCTATCTCCTCTCACTGGCTACTCACGGCAAGTAGCCCCTGGCTGGTGCTGACACAGGACACTTACACTTCTATACCTCTTGCCTCAACATTCATTTCCTCTCCTTTAAAAAAAAAAAGTGCATGTCAATCACTGGTGTTTAATAAAGTTCTGTCATTTAATTAGACTCCTTTACTTCATGGCCAGAGGGAAATTGGTGGGCAGAGTAAGCTCGTATTTATTTTATGCCAAGTTTGTAAGACAACCCTGGAGGTCCTTGGACACGGTGTCTTTGCAGGTACCCAGCTGGGTGGAGGATGGTGTCTTGCAAACTCAACTCTGTTACGTAACTGCGCACGTCCTAGCTAGAGTACCCCCGGCTTCACCCTCTTCCCTTTTCAAAGTCTTACCCTCAAGGGTAGGGCTCAGAACATGATGCGGACTTCTGTGTTTGGACGGACAGCAGCAGTGCTGCCAGATAGCAACGCCAAGAAGAACCCCGTTCACTGCCACCTTTCCCACACTGGCGATGCGTTTCAAGGAAGTGAGTGACCCACCCCGGGGGAAGGACAGAAATGTGTTCTTCCTTCAGGCTCGGCTGTGTCAGCGGGCTGAGTCACGTAGCCTAAGTGTGAGTTCTCAGTGGTTTCACGTGTTGATCTTCTCACTGGGATTCCCAAGGGTTAGGAGGAAGAGCCGCATTCCTTTCTGGACTTCGGCGTGGGTGAGGACCTCGTTCCATCCAGCCTGCTGCTCTTGAAGCTTGTGTCAGAGAAAAGGCAAGAGGTGTGCAGTTGGAGGGAGGGAAGGCACCTGACATTTGCATGGGGTGATTGATAGGCCTGGCTATACTTCTAGCATCCAAAAGGTCTGAGATGAGAACAGAGTGAGCCAGTGAGGAGAGAGACACCTGGGATCAGGTTCTGGATGTACCATCTACCCATGAGGGTACTTTAAAAAGCTTGTGGAGAAATGAAATTCAAGGTAAGCTTATTTTGATTCTCAAAATCTTTGAATTCCATCTGTGTGTTTTTTTAAAGATGTATTTATTTATTTGAAAGTCAGAGTTACACACAGAGAGAAGGAGAGGCAGAGCGAGAGAGAGAGAGAGAAAGAAAGAGAAAGAGAGGTCTTCCATCCCCTGGTTCACTCCCCAAATGGCCACAACAGCTGGAACTGAGCTGATCAAAAGCCAGGAGCCAGGAGCTTCCTCTGGGTCTTCCCATGCAGGTACAGGTGCCCAAGGACTTGGGCCATATTCTACTGCTTTCCCAGGCCATAGCAGAGAGCTGGATTGGAAGAGGAGCAGCCGGGACCTGAACTGGCACCCATATGGGATGCCAGCACTGAAGGTGGCTGCTTTACCTGCTACACCACAGCGCTGGCCCTGCAGTTTTTTTTTTTTTTTTTTTTTAATAATACATCTTCTCCCTGAACTTTTTGAAGATGCTTGTTATGCATGTATTTCAGAATGTTTTGTACCAGAAGAATTCTTTTTAAAAAGATGTATTTACTTGTTTATTTGAAAGGCAGAGCTAGAGAGAGGGAGAGACAGACAGAGAGATCTTCCATCTGCTGGTTCACTCCAAAAATGACCACAAGTGCCAACAACAGGCCAGGCTGAAGTGAGGAGACGGGAACTCCATCCAATCTCTTATGAATGGCAGGAGCCCAAGAACTTGAACCATCATCCACTGCCTTCCCAGGTGCATTAGCAGGAAGCTGGATCAGAAGCAGAGCAGCCAGGTCAAACACTCAAACCGCCACTCGGATATGGGATGCCAGTGTTGCAGGTGGTGGCTAAACCTGCTACACCACAATGCCTGCCCCCAGAATAAACTTCAGATTCCATTTTCATAAACTTTTAAAATATGTTGCTCTATTTTCTTTCTTTTGCAAAACGACTTTATTTGAAAGGCAGAGAGACAGAAATTTTGTATCTTCTGGTTCATTCCCCAGGTGCCCACAAGAACTGGGGCTGGGCCAGGGTGAAGCTGGAAGCTGGGAGCTCAGTTCAGGTTTGCTGTGTGAGTGGCAGGGACCCAAGTACTTGAGCCATCACCGCTGCCTTCCAGGATCAGCATGGCAGGAAGCCGGGACGCAAGCCCAGTTGCTATGATGTGGGGTGTGGTAACCCAAGCAACCTCTTAACCACTTCACCACATGCACACTCCTCCATGAACACTTCAAAGTCTCCTTCTGCCCTGAATTGAGTGAGAAAAATGATGACAGCAGCAGCAGTGATGCCAGCCATATTCCACGTTTGTTAATGTGCCAGTCCTCATATGCGGCATCCAGGCCACAGGGACACATGAGGTTAAGAGGTGGGCCACAGCAGGCGGAGCTGCTGCCGGCGATGCCTGCACTCCATACTGGAGCGCTGACGTATGTCTCTAGTGCTCTTCTCATCCAGCCCCCTGCTAATGTGCCTGGGAAAGCAGCAGATGATGGCCCGAGTGCTTGGGCCCCTCGCCCACGTGGGAGACCTGGATGGAGTCGCAGGCTCATGCCTTCTGCCTGGCCCAGCCCTGGCTGTTGCAACCATTTTGGAGGAGTGGACAAGCAGATGGAAGATGCCCCCCCTCCCCCATTTCTCTCTCTCTGTCTCTCCTGTCACTCTTCATTTCAAATAGGTAAAATAAATTCTAAGTGGCCACTTGCGAGACAAACCCTAGCTTGGAAGGGGTTAATAAGAGTACCTAGGACTTTGTGGATTAAATGAGTTAATAAATGTGAAATATTTACCCAGCGTCTATCACCGTTAAAGTCCCATACAAGTGTTGGCATCAAAAAAAATCATGGAAAGTTGAATTACAACATAAGGTGGGGGTGGGCATTGCAGCAGAATACGCCACCTTTGCTACGCCCACATCCCATATCAGAGTGTCTTGTTAGAGTCCCAGCCACTCAACTTCTGATCCAGCTTACTTATAGCCGTTGTGCCTGGGGTGGATGTTGGCTCAGGTACTTGAATCCCCATCACCCGTGAGAGACCTGGAGGGAGTGCCTGGATCCTGACTTTGGCCTGATGTGACCCTCACTATTGTGTGCATTTGGGGAGTGAGCCAGTGAATGGAAGGTCTCTCGGTGTCTCTGTGACTCTGCCTTTCACGTAACAAAAAGGAAAAGTTTATTTCAGTGGAAAAATTTGGAAATTCGTGCCTAGTTTTTTCATCATATGCATTTTCCATGACCTTCCTGAACACACCTGTATGTACGGATTTTGAAATATTTTTGCACCATTCCATTTTCCCGTCAACTTTCTGAAGCGTCTTTGTGTTATCCTCACTTCCTGTTTCGGAGGCTGGCTGAGCTGTAATTAACCCTCCGGGGTGAGAGCAGACAGGGCCTTTTCCCCCAAGGCTCTCTCTATCCACGGTTCACTGGCCACAGGCGACTCTTAGATTTGAGGATGGAAGTGACTGGCTTGTTGTTCAGCGGTCTCGGAGGAGAAGGGCTTTTATTCTGGTTGCTAAGTCCAGGGTGGAGCTGCCCACCAGAGCTCAGGGCTGTCTCTCAGAGAAGCCCCAAGCTCTTGACTAATGCACTGCCTTGTCCCAAGTCCCTTCGGTAATTCTATGGTGTCTAACTAGGTTAGTGCCCCTGTGGCTCCAGATGCCATAATTCTAAAATCAATTAGCCTTTGGATGAACTTTGGGGCACCATACCAATCACCAGCAATTTGCTCTCTGCTGGGACGCTGTCAACGCTCAGAGAGGAGCTCATCTCACAGGTTCCTGCCTTGCTGGTCCAGCGCAGGTGAGGCCTGGGGCTGGTCCATTTGTCTGATGGGTCCAGAGCAGAGGCTTCTGTTTTGAATGGACACTGTCAGTGGCCACAGACTTTTAAACCCGTAAAGAAAGTGTGATAAGCAGAACTGGGAGAGAGCATGGATAGATTAGTAACAGCCATCAACCAGTTCATTTACGAATAACTTAGGGAGTGGTAGATAGTCAGGTTTTTCATATTTTAAGCATGAATTAATTTATACTTGTGAGTAGCATTGAGAACTTTGGAGGCAAAAACATCATAGTATTTTACATCTGGACGTGAACTCAAGTACACTGAAAATGAGCATGGTCTTATTGAAGAACCCCAGGATATTAGATTGTGTTTTGTGCAAGGGAATAAATCAGATGTAGTGGTCCTGGATGCTTCTATAGAATGACAGTAGCCTAGAGGCAGGTGTGGCAATGCCCATGGAATCCATACAATACCATGGAGGAAGATTCTGGAAGACATGTCATTCAGAACTTGTCCTGTTCCTTTGAAAGACATGATCATCAAGATGCAGAGTTAGGGGCAGGCGTTTAGTCGAGTGGTTAGGAGGCCAGCATTCTACATCAGACTGCCTGGGTTAGACACATGATTCTGGTTCTTTACTCCTGTGTCCTGGTAACACAGACATTGGGAGGCAGAAGTGATGGCTCAAGATGGTGGGAACCAAATCACTTGATCCATCACTGCCACCACCATGTGGGAGACCTGGGTTGTGTTCCTGGCTCCCAGCTTTGGCTTAGCCCAGCCTTGGACTTTGTGGGTATTTTTAGGAATAAACCAATGGATGGGAGCATTCTGTCTCTGTGTATTTCACTGCCCACCCCTTCTCTCTCACATACTCTGCCTCCCAAATAAGTAGATTCAAACAACCTTGAAAAGATATAAATTAACTATGGGTCTATTGCTTTATTGGATATTATTTCCAAACTCTATGCCCAAATCCTTCTTGATAAATTTGATAGGACAAAATGCTATTATTATTATTTTTAGATTGCCCCTGCTGCCTGACTTGAGCAGATGCAAGATTTTCGGTTTGCTAATCCCTGGGCAAAGGAATTACATGAGTTTGTAGGCAGAGGCTGAGTGAGAGGGTGAGATAGGGAGGCTCGAGGGACTGGACTATAAAAGCCACGAGGAAAGGAACATAGAGTCCCTGATGGGAGCTGGGGAGAAATCACATGACAAGCGTAGATTCACTGTGGTGTGTGGGATGTAAAACTCACCTAGATTCCAGAGTATACTGTTGTTCAGATGTGAGTAGATTCTTTGTAGAGAGTAGAACGTCTTGCTGTGTCCCGTATGAAGCCAATGTGGAAATAGCAGGTGGGTCACGATTGCTACTCACGCTGGAGGTTCGTGTTTAATGCACACACATACACAGCTGCAGAGAGCCCTACAGCATGTGTGAAGGGTGTGTGGGACTGGTGTTCAGCCTCATCCATTTAGTACACACACAGCTACATGGACCCCTGCAAGAATGGGTTGGTCTGATTCACTGACCTTTCCCCATGGTTTTGACCCTTATTTTGTCTGCTTCCCTGTGCTCTCCCTTATTTTTTTATGTGGAAGTTCACTTCAGAGCCTATTGTCAATGGTTTTGGATGGATCCAGTATACCTAGTGCCCGTCATTCAATTTCAGTTATATTCTGCAGTCACTATAACCAACATCATAGTGGACAGTTATCCTGTATGCATTGTGACGCAGACTGCCCAAATCACATTCCTTTCCACCTTATTGTAACTGGGAAAAGAGGATGATTATCAAGGCACTTCCGCCCTGTGACTGTGCTGATGACCGTCCCACATCCGGGATTCCTGCTGCCCGCTGCTTAGGTTCCTCTCTGGCAGGGGTGTTCCACACTGGCCATTCAGTCTGTGGCCTGTGGGATCCGGAGCTCCTTTCCCTTCCTTCCCCTCCCCTCCCCTCCCCTCCCCTTCCCTTCACTTCCCTTCCCTTCTCTTCCCTTGACTCGGGGCCCTGGACGGGACAAGATCTATTTTGCTGTGGCTCTACCAAGCTGGATTCCATCTCCGCTTACATGAAAGGAATCACCTTCTTCCTTTTCTTTTGTTGCTAGGGACTAGCTTTTCCTCCTACATTGATTATTTTCCCCCCTTATAGAAGCCCCAACCCACTCAGCCCGTGGTAGTAATTTAAAATGAGTCAAAGAACTACAGCTCCTATTAGAAGCATAAAGCAACCTGCTAGGAGTGATTAGGTGTCACTGTGGCCTGCCTTTTAACCGAACCCCTGAGCTCTGCTTTAGAACAAAGGAGACGTCTCCTCTTTGGCAAACACTGATCTACTGCTCGGTTTTCCCAATTATGGGCTGAGCTCTCCCTGCCCACGAGCCTGCGGGCAGACTTTGATTAATCTTGCTACCCCCAGCCCAGGGCTCCGGCTGAATGCAGGCACCTCTGGGAGAGGAGGGGGTGCTTTCCCAGGAAGCCGGCTTCCCACTCCCATCTATGAGTCAAGATTTAGATTGGGCTGTTCACCTGCTGCGGAACAACAATGTATTAAGCACCTGTGTGCGTGCGTGCGTGCGTGTGTGTGTGTGTGTGTGTGTGTGTGGTGTTCCCAGCGTGGGTAGGTGGGTCAGCCCCAGGAGCTGGGCTGCAGAAGCAGCTGGGAGCAGCTAACCCAGAACATGAAGGCTGCTCCCACTCAGGCTCTCAGCGGGTTGCTCCTGCCTTGCTTCTCCCAGCCATGCTGGGTTCTGTACCTCAGGGCCACTGTCAGCTCCCGTGTGGGGATCAGAGCGGGCTTAGTTTTGTTAACAAAGCTCAGCTGTTGCTGCAAGCGCTTGGCATATGTGAGCTGGCTGGGCTGGGGAAAGTGGCACTGTGGGAGAAGTACAGCTGTTGAG
This sequence comes from Oryctolagus cuniculus, assembly GCF_964237555.1. NCBI lineage: Eukaryota > Metazoa > Chordata > Mammalia > Lagomorpha > Leporidae > Oryctolagus > Oryctolagus cuniculus. The sequence goes on along the minus strand of NC_091433.1, from coordinate 79,924,715 downwards.
GTGGTGGCATGGCCTGTCCTGGCTCAGTGGAACCTTTCCCGACCTGCACCCTGTCCAGCCTGCTTGGCCTTGTCCTGCCTGTTCTGTCCCCGAGCTCTGCTGACCCAGCTCACAGCAGCCCTGTTACACCCAGGGGTCTTTGCCCTCTCCTGCTCTGAGTGCGCTGGGAAGAGCAAGGCCAGACTCCATCATCTCCATGTCCCCAGGGCCCCAAGCAAGCCGTCACTTGACCTTGAGTGAATGTCAGGTGAAGAGTGGAGACAACTCGACGTCCGGTTGCTTGACTCAAGTTCTCAGGGCTAGTTCTCCAATGTGGTGATGGAGACAGTTTGTCTAGATGTTTCTGTACTTTTCCCCCACACAGCCTGACTCTCTCTGCATTGCTTCCAAGACTTTTCTTCCTCTTGACCCAGAACCCTGGGAGTCCTGGGGCTACCTCTCTACCCCCGCCTTCCCAGATCCCACTCTGGCTCCCAGGGTTCTGGGTGCTCCAAGGGGGAGTCCTGCTTCCATGGACTGGAGCATCAGGATCCCAGTGGGAGGAGGGGCTGGGAGATTTGCCAAGGGATCTGGAATTGGAACTGGAGCAAGTTCTGCTCTAGAGCTACCAGGGAATGGCTGCAGGATTCAGTTGTGGGTTCGAAGTACTTTTAGATGGAGTAGGCATTTGGTGCAATGGTGACATCACTGCTTGGGATGCTTGCACACTGTTTCCTTGTGCCTGAGTTCGGGTCCCGGCTCCACTTCCAATACAAGCTTCCTGATACTTCAGAGCCTTGCAGGCAGCCAGCTGAGGGCTCAAGTGCTTGAGTCCTTGCCACCCAGCTGGGAGTCCTGGATCGAGTTCTTGGCTCTTGGCTTTGGCCTGACCCAACCCCAGCTCTTGCAGGCATTTGTGGAGTATCTCTGTTTGTCTTGGTTTCTTTATCTCTCTGCCTTTCAAATAAATAAATAAATAAGTATATATATTTTATATATATTCACAGAGAGAGAGAGAAGAAATATTTTTAACCCCCTAACGATATACTATTCTCAACTCTTTTCGTGTATATTCTATGAGAAGCTGTGCTGAAAGAATTGAAACAGGAAATACCCAGAGAATGCTTCAACTTGTGGAAAACATGGATACATTCCAGTTATTCTTTTTAAAAGCTCAGCTAAGTCCAAATTTTTCAAATGAATTAATGAATGAACGCCTTTTCTTTGCAGTATCCTGACATCACTAGTGGCGCATTGTGCTGCCCAACTTCAGCTGACGCAAGGACAGAAGGAGAAAGAAGAGGAGGTGACGGGTGACTCATAGGCTCTCAGCAGTGGCAATTATGCAGGGCACAAAGAGCCAGCGAGAGCAGCTCTGCCGTGAGCGAGTGAAAGGAGAGAAACAAAAACCAGGCGCTTCCGTGTGGAGTGTTTGTGTCCACTGGTCCGATGGCCCTGTGTGGGAAGCTAATCACCAAGGCGCTGCCCCTGAGGACCTGTGGCCTTTGAAGTTTGGTATTCTTAAGTGATTTCAGTTATAGAGCGGTTCCTATTTTACCAGTGTCCTGGGTGAAACCAAACTTGAAATTTAAAAAGAAAATTATTTATTGGGCCAGCATTGTGGCATAGCAGGTAAAGCCACCGTCTGCTACACTAGCATCCTTTATGGGTGCCGGTGCAACTCCTGGCTGTATCACTTCCAATCCACTCCCCATGCTAATGGCCTAGGAAAAGCAGCAGAAGATGGCCCATGTGCTTGGGCCCCTGTCACTCATGTGGAAGACCCAGATGGAGTTCCAGGTTCACGGCTTCAGCCTGGCCCAATCCTGGACATTATGGCCATTAGGGGAGTGAACAGTGAATGAAAGATTGATGTCTTTCCTGCCCCACCCCCGAAATTCTACCTATCAAATAAATAATTCTTTTTAAAAAAGGACTTTGAAATCTTGCTGCTCAGTAACTAGGAAAACCATTTAAGAGCTGCTGACCAATTTTTTTTTTATTAGACAGGCAGAGTTAGACAGTAAGAGAGAGAGACAGAGAGAAAGGTCTTCCTTCTGTTGGTTCATCCCTCAAATGGCCACTACAGCAGGTGCTGTGCCGTTCCGAAGCCAGGAGCCAGGTGCTTCCTCCTGGTCTCCCACGCGGGTGCAGGGCCCAAACACTTGGGCCATCCTCCACTGCCCTCTTGGGCCACAGCAGAGAGCTGGCCTGGAAGAGGAGCAACCGGGACTAGAACCCAGTGCCCATATGGGATGCCAGCATTGCAGGCAGAGGATTAACAAGTGAGCCACGGCGCCGGCCCCACTGCTGACCATTTTTGTTAAAAACATCAATTTCCTTCTGATGGGGACATCTTCGTTTTCTGAAAGTCTCTGAATGGGTTCTTGGGTTCAACCTGTTTCAAGGCCACTGTATTAAGGGCAAACTGGCAGAAAATGTGGCAGCAGATGTCTTACACAGGGTCACTTGATCGCTGTTGATGTTTATCATGGGGCCTGGTCGGTGTAGTTCTGGGTGGCTATGTGGATGGCTTTTGGGGAGAGCACTGCTGTGGTTTGAATGTGTTTGGTTCCTGCAAAACTCACGTTGAAGCTTAATGGCTCGGTGCAGCAACACTGGGAGGCGGGGCCTAGTGGGAGGGGTCTGGGTCACGGGGACAGAGCCCTCCTAAATAGATGAATGCCATCCGGTGGGAGTGAGTGCGTTCCTGCTCTCATTCATTACCTGCAGAGTTGGTTGTTAAGCAGAGTTTCCTCTCTTGCTTCCGCTGTTGTGACCTCTCACCCACTTGCCCTTCACTTTCCACCATGAGGTCCTCACCAGAAGCTGAGCAGATGGCAGTGCCATGCTCTTCAACTTCCAGAACTATGAGCCAAAATATGTATCTTTCCTTGATTAATGACCTGTCTCAGGTGTATTCTGGTATAGCCACAGAAAATGGAGCAAGACACAGAAAGAGAGGAACAATGAGACATCCTTGTCCTTGGAGGGCCATAGCAGCCTGGAAGCTCAGCAGGGAGCAGTCCTCTCTGGTGCAAGTTGTGTTTCAAGTATCTGTGTTACGTTTGTCTTCAGTTAGCTTCAATTCGGTGCATCTGGTCTTGTCCAGAATGTCCATCTGGCCTCAGTGGTGCCTGCAGGGGAGTCAGGAAGGGCCCCCATCCACTCCCTAGATCATGAATGAAGAAGGGCAGAGCCGTGGCATCAGGCTGAGGGGATTGCCAGCAGAAGGGCCCGAGCTGGGTTCCAGGGGCCAGCTCGGTGTGAGCCACATCAACTCCAACTCACGGAATACACGAGCGTTCTTGGTGGTGGTGGAGGATGTCCCAGCATCACTTGAGGGAGGCAGCTGGGTGGAATTCTGGACCTCATACAGTGACATGGGGTACACTTCCAGAGCTGGTGAACTTTGGGCCTTCCCAGCTCTGTGACGTTACAGGCTGACGGCATCCAGGGCTTTCCAACCGACCACAACTGCCCCAAGGTTTCTCATGGCCAGGCTTGGTTACATCGGGTCATCACTGCCACAGAGCAGGGCAGTCCCTTTCTTTTCTGAGGTTTTGAACTTGTTCTGAATTTGTAGCCATAGGTTCTGTAAAAGGATTTGGTGTGATCTGTTTGTGTGTGTTAAAACATGGCTCCTAGACACTGTTTATTTATTTTTAAAATCTTTATTTATTTTCATTTTTTAGAGAGATAGAATGAATGATTATCAATGAATGAAAATATTGGTCTTTCTACCTGCTGACTCCCCAAATGCCCACAACAGTGAGGGCTGGGCCAGACTGAAGCCAGAAGCCAGGGACTCACCTGGGTCTCCCACAGGCACCCAAGTACTTGAGCCATCACCCCTGCCTCCCAGAGTGCACATTAGCAGGAACCTGGACAGGAAGTGGAGTGGCCAGGACTTGAACCAGGTACTTGGATAATGGGTGTGGGCCTCCTGAATGGATCCTAAGTGCTGTGCCAAATGTCCATCCCCAGGTCATATTTAAGCAGATGGCTGGTAGACCAGTCTAAGAGCTGCACAAATGGCCATTATTTAGCCTGGCAACACACTCTGTTCTGTGCCTGCTGCCCCCTCCACACAAGCCTTGTGCAGTGTTGGCTGTGTGCTCTGGGCTTGTCTGTTCCAACTGCACCCATGGATTTCCTTGTCATTATTCCTTATAGAACACACGTTAGCTTTTGTGTGTGTGTGTTGTTGTTGCTCCCCTCCAATGTCAGATTCCAGCATTTTGAAAAGGCTGGTCCAGTTGGGGGTAATTGGGTTCCTGAGTCATCCCTGGGAGCCAAGTTCCTCACCATGGAGACCCGTTTCCAGCCACTGCCCTGCCAAAATGCCCTCGTCAGAGCCGGATGGGCTGATTGTTACAGAGTCTACGTAAACACCTAACGTAAAACAATAACATTAAAAATAGCTCATGTATATTAAACTGCTTTATTCTGGGCACGGTGCTCTGCAGCTTAACAAGTGTGGTCTCACCCTGTTCTAATGAGACTGTGTCATCATTGAGAAAAATGAGGCTAAGAAGGTTTGGGTGCTTTGTCCAAAACCACATGGGTGGTGGGTGGCAGAGCTGGAACTCAGGCCTGGGGGCTGCTCACTGCTGGACTAAATGATGGGAGGACCTTGTGCCTTGCCAGAGCCAAATTATATATGGAGAGTGGAAGCGCTGACTGCACGTGTGGGAGGTCAGCAGAGGATGTGTGTGATCGCACACCTGCCTTGGAAACTGGAGAGAAAGGCAGTGGCAACAGCACCATTAGACTACAAAGGAAGAGAAACAGAATTTGCTAAAATACAAGACTGAGCCAGCCACTGCTTTTGAACCATATTAAGATAAAATTACAGAATGACCCACACCATGGAGGCGCAGGATGTGACAAAGTTGGAGCGTGACACAGATTTACAAGGTACATTCTTTTTGCCAAGTTGCTTTCTATCAATTAGTCCCTCACCTTCTAATCCAATAGTGTAGGCCCCCCACCACCTACCTTGAATTTTACTCTTCCCTGGTCTCAGGCCCCTTCTTCAGTAAGAGTTACCTACCTGCACCCCATCTCAGAGACAAGGGGCATCCCAAGGGAGTTGATAGTGAGCACAGACTCCCAAGTCCAGTTCTTCAGACTAAAGGAGGAAGGGGAATGTTCCATATAAACACATCATTTCTACCCGAAGGCCAAGGCAACCCTCTGCTGTCAAGTTCAGGCATCTGAGGCTGTGGTCACCTCACATCATCATCATTGTTATTTTCCCAGAGGGGGCTGGAAGATGAATATTGCATATCTATCACACGGGAAGATAAAAATGACCTTGGAACATGGTTGAGCAAATATATTAATGTCTAGCACTTAAATACTTAACTACGGGAACCCCACGGAGGAGACTAACAGAGAAATGTTACCCGAGTGTAAGTGATGACATTTCACATCTTGGCATCCTGTTGGGTTATGTAACACTGGATTTTGTAGAGTTCTCTGGGACAGGAAAGGTGAAATATGACAAACAGACCCAGAATGGAAGTTGCTCATATTGATTACACACACACACACACACACACACACCTATATTAATTTAATTCTTGGAAAGATTCATGGTAGTAAACTGTACAGTGTTTGATTTTCATGGGCTGATTGAATTCTACCTGCTAGTGTTGCTACTGAGTTCTCGCATGATGATGTCTAAAGCTACAGTAACTGGAGAGCTTGGTACTTTCATTTGATTTGGTCCTACAGGGTCTGATTGGAAGACATTTAAAAATATATCTGGTTTCAGGAGTGTTATGGTTTGAACAGGATTGGCCCTTCCAAACTCATGCACATGTTTGAACCTCACAGTCTTTTAACATCACAAATCTCCGGCTGGCGCCACAGCTCACTAGGCTAATCTTCTGCCTGTGGCACCAGCACACCGGGTTGTAGTCCTGGTTGGGGTGCTGGATTCTGTCCCGGTTGCCCCTCTCCCAGGCCAGCTCTCTGCTGTGGCCCGGGAGTGCAGTGGAGGATGGCCCAAGTCCTTGGACCCTGCACCCGCATGGGAGACCAGGAGAAGCAACTGGCTCCTGGCTTTGGATCAGCGCAGTGCACTGGCCGCAGCAGCCATTGGAGGGTGAACCAACAGCAAAAGGAAGACCTTTCTCTCTGTCTCTCTCACTGTCCACTCTGCCTGTCAAAAAAATAAAAATAAAAAAACCACAAATCTCCAATGTATATTTGTCAAGGGGATCCCTGCTATTTTAAAAATGTTATTTATATACATCTATGAGAGATCAATCTTCTATCCATAGGCTCACTTCTCAGATGCCTGTAACAGCCAGGACTGGGCCAGAAAAAGCCAGGAACCCAGAACCCAATCTGGGTTTCTCATGTGGGTGGCAGAGGCCTAAGCACTTGAGCCATCCTCTGTTGCTTTCTAGAATGCATTAGGACGAAACTGGATTGTAAGCAGAGTATCTGGGACTTGAACCAGCACTCTGATATGGGGTGTGGATGTCCCAAGTGGCAGCTGAACCGACTTGCCACGGCATCTGCCTGAAGCCAATGTCTTACATGAACAGTTAATGGATTAAGGGTGGGGACTTGGTCTAAGGAGGGCATCTGGGAAGTGGGACTGGTGGGACGTCTTTATGCCTTTGGGGAGTTGCTCTTGGAAGGCAGTGTTCATGAAAGGGCTGATTCTATAAGCGGAGTGTGCTCCCTGTGTCTCTGCTTTCCGGCTCAGCATGTGATCATTCTTCCGTCAGCCTCTGGCCTCACCAGATGCCAGAACCCATGGGGTCACCGGATCTTGAACTGTGAACCTCCAAACCGTAAGGCAGAATAACTTCCTCCCCCCTAAGAAGTTCCTTTCAGGTATTTTAGTTGCAATAATGAAAAGCTGACTAATACAGGCATCAAGGGAGGCTTATTTTTAGCCTCACAGAGCTGTGTGGCACCTGCTGTGCAGGAGCTGGGAGGAGAGGCTGCTAAGAGGCAGGGACCTTGGTAGAAATCTACCCACAGTTGTTATTAAAAAGGAATCCATCCACACCAAAAAGAAAAAAAAAAAAAGAAAACCAACCAAGAGCTACTATATTTGTGGAAGAGTTAGTTTGTCAGTTAAGAAACTGAAATGAGCAGGACTTTCATGCATTATAAAGAATAGCCTGATTGAGCTGTTTTCTGACCAGCTCCATTGGTTCGTCCTTAGCCCTCAGTAGCTACATGGTACCCTTTGCTTGTGCTGGGCCTCGTGATGGACCTGTGTCCTTTGTTCTTAACATATCTACTTGTGTCTTAGAAAAAAAAAATCATTCCACTGTTAGTGTCTCCACCACCATCGCTGGGGAAGCCTTCTCGGCCTTTCCCACGTTAGGGGGGTCCTCTCAGGGGCTGCCGTGTTGGGATGTCCTAACTGCTTAGCTTGGGCTCTCCCTAAGCCCAGCCCACTGTGGGGTCCTCAGGGGCAAGGCTGGGCTTCCTGTGTGTTCAGCACAAGGTCCTTCTCTTGGAACAGACGAGCGCTCAGTAAACATCTGCCCCTAAATAATGAATCATGATGGAGGCACATTCTACCTCGGTCTCTGTTAAACTTATACAGCATCCGCTGTGGGCCCAGGGGATGTATTGCTTTTATCCTGTACCCGTTGCATGCTGTAGGTCAAAAGATACATAGCAGACACTAAGAACATTCCGCTGCAGAACGAGTTCCAGAATTAGCCATGGGCGCTGTCCACCCGTAGTGGACGTGATTGTGTGAGACAGAAACAACAGAACTGACTTCACCCAGAGTGGCAGTGGGAAGAGGAGAATGGACCCATGTGGGATAAACTGAGCAATTAAAATAAGACAGACTCACCCTACTCTTAAGGCCCTTTGTAAGAAAGCTTCAGTACAGAGTCTAGTTGCTATAGCATCACCTTAAGAGTTGCTTGGGTCACCGTATTGAGCTTGCATTGTCATTGTATTCTTTTTTTTTTTTTTTTTTTTGACAGGCAGAGTTAGACAAAGAGAGAGGGAGACAGAGAGAAAGGTCTTCCTTCTATTGGTTCACCCCCCAAATGGCTGCTGCGGCTGGTGCACTGCACTGATCCGAAGCCAGGAGCCAGGTGCTTCCTCCTGGTCTCCCATGGGGTGCAGGGCTCAAGCACTTGGGCCATCCTCCACTGCACTCCCAGGCCACAGCAGAGAGCTGGACTGGAAGAGGAGCAACCAGGACAGAATCCGGCGCCCTAACTGGGACTAGAACCCGGTGTGCCGGCGCTGCAGGCGGAGGATTAGCCTAGTGAGCCGCTGCGCCGGCCCATTGTATTCTTTATCAACATCTGCTGGAGTATCTTTTGATCACAGATCCACTTTTTAAAAACTTAATAAATCACTTGAAAAATTGGCCTGGACCACTTTTCTTAAAGACCACATCTTCGGGCCCCTTCCTTAAACTTTGCTTGGTGGCAAACAAACCCCAGACAGTTATAGCTAAATACTGGGGAATTCTCGGTGAGAGAGAAGCACATGGAGTCAGAATTTACAATGGACAGAAATTAGCAACATCTCCCCAGTCTCATTTCTTAGACCAAAGTTTCAGGACTCCATGGAAGAGTTCAAAACTGCTTCCTGGGTTGCTTCTTGTATATTAACAGAGGAAGCTAAGGAGGCACAGATGCACCCTTACGGTTTGGGTTTTCATGTTGTCAGCCCAAACCTTGCCGCTCCAGTCCTGCCCCAGAGGTCTCCACCCACAGCGGGAATTGGTACTGCCCTGGGAAGATCCTTGAGTTTTCACATTGCCTTGAGTAGCTGTGAAGCGTGGTCCACTGTGGACTTGGATCAGACCCTACACAAACGCGTGCAATCCCATTTCTATGTCATCCCAACAGCCTTGGAAGTCATGTCTGAGTTGGGAGAAACCAATGATTACAAGAGATATTTTGATCACGGACCTATTTCAGGGAGTGATACTTCCTCCCTCCCTCCTTTTTTCTTGTCACCATGGAGAACCTGCTTAATTTTTTTTTTCTGAACCATTTATTTTGCTCAAGTTGTTACCAAGAGGAACAAAGGAATCTGCTGTTCTCTAAAATTGCCCCGACGCTGAAATGAAAGCCAAGTTTGCTGGTCTTTTCTTGGTAAAGTTTAATTCTTAAGCTTTTGTGCTGGCCCCGAACAACCGACCCATCTTAAACAAAGACCTGCTGGAAGTCCAGGGACGGGGGGCGGGGGGATGGAGGTTAGACACGGGGCCAATAGTGGGCTTAATTGGCCCAGCAGGAGAGCCATGGCTGTGGGTGCCGTGGGCTGAAGGACTTTTAAAAGAAAGCAAACGGTGGAGCCATGCAATTGGGGAGACTGAATTCGGTTTTGTTTGTTTTGTGTGCTAAATGAGATTGTGTGGGAAACAGCGACATTATTTGTGAAGAATGCGAAGGTAATTTATGTGGCTTCCTCCCGTGCATTACGTTTTGTGAGCCTGTGTGCAATTGCGTTCCATTGAGTTACAGTCTTTGCACCGCCCGTCTCTATAGAAATGGCTCTCTGGAGTAATTTCATAACCTGCACCGACAAAGATATAATTCACACTGTGCTACCTTTTGTGAGGGCCTTAAAAAACCCACATAGCATTTCACAATTGTTGTTGTTTTTGAGTTTGACCAAGGAAAGGAAAAGTACATTTTCCCTTCCTACTAAATTGTAAAACCAATAGATTTAACAGGAAAAGGCAAAATCAGGCTTTCTAGCCTTGTAGAAAAAAAAAAAAACATTGCAAGAAAAATATGGTCTGGAAAAAAATGACAGGCTTGAACTCAATCATTTCCAAATTGAATTTCCACCTCCCTAAAGTCTCCGAATCCCTGCTTCTAGGTTTTTATTTTTCTCTCCTCTACCCCGAGAAATGTGACTGCCGAGTGGAGAAAGTGCTTTGGAGGCTTGCTTTCTCTGGAAGACACCTGTGCTGCCTCTGCCTGCACTTCCCTGGGGCCCGGCTGCCTGCGTCCTGTGCGTATCCGGCAGGACAGTGCTAAGTTCAGCTGGCTGGATGCCATTGAGAGAGGGCCTGGGCTTGGCAGAGGAACCCCCGGCAGCAGGCAAGAGGCAAGAAGGAAAAGGCCAGAGAAGAGCCCATGTGTGTGCGTGGCTGAGATCTGAGGCAGAGCACAGGCACCTAGGAGGTCCAACAGTGAGAAAGCACCCCCAAGAGAAAGCGGGAGGCACAGGCGTGGACCCCGCTGGCCAGCACTGGGAGGGCCCTTGAGCAAGGATGCAGCCAGGCAGCCAGGACGGATCAAGGCAGCAGACGGCCTGGGAATGATGCCCGCTGGGGAGCTGATGAGCCAGTGTGCCGTGGCCGCCCCGTTTCTGTGTGGTCAGCCAGGTGAGGTCTGTCTCTGGCAGGAGATGACTACCGCCAACTGCTGACTGTGGAGGGAAAGGCAGAGTAGATGGCGTCTCATGGCCTGGCTGATCTTCATCCAAGGGCAGAGCCAGTCTCTCTCTCTTCCCTTTCTTTCTTTCTTTCTTTCTTTCTTTCTTTCTTTCTTTCTTTCTTTCTTTCTTTCTTTCTTTCTTTCTTTCTTTCTTTCTTTCTTTCTTTCTTTCTTTCTTTCTTTCTTTCTTTCTTTCCTTTCTTTCTTTCTTTCTTTCTTTCTTTCTTTTAATTTATTTGACAGGTAGAGTTATACAGTGAGAGAGAGAGAGACAGAGAGAAAGGTCTTCCTTCCGTTGGTTCACTCCCCAAATGGCCGCCATGGCCAGGGCTGCGCTGATCCGAAGCCAGGAGCCAGGTGCTTCCTCCTGGTCTCCCATGCAAGTGCAGGGCCCAAGCACTTGGGCCATCCTCCACTGCACTCCCGGGCCACAGCAGAGAGCTGGCCTGGAAGAGGGGCAACCGGGACAGAATCCAATGCCCCAACCGGGACTAGAACCCGGTGCCCATATGGGATGCCGGCGCTGCAGGCAGAGGATTAACCTAGTGAGCCATGGTGCCGGCCCCATGGGCAGAGCCAGTTTCTGACGAGACTGGGGCCAGGCTGCCTTGTTCCATGATCCCATGAGCTGTTGGTATATATGGCATCCTTGGTCCCACCGTTGTCTGTGTTTCCAGACAAATCTTTCACATCCCCTTCTCTCTCCGGGGTATTTAAAATCTTTCTAGGCCTCACACCACCTAACTTTTGGGTTCTCTCAAATTCTAATAATTCATAATTTGCTTGTGAAATTGGCTATCCATTCAATTTACAATTGCCACGATTTGGCAGTAGTCAGCTGGCAGCCTTGGGAATTCTTGTGCAGTGAGGAAATGTAATCTAACGTACAAATTGTTTTCAGAGGTCATAAAACTTTATGGATTATAAATTTAACAATGAAGGAAGTTGACATAGTGTTATTTTACTTAATATTTACCAATTTGTTTTCTTTAAGTGTTGAGGTCAAATTTTCTTCGGCACACACAGATTACCAAAATCCTTACACCCAATTTTACCAGGAATCTAAGAGTACCTTCAAAAGTTCATAGAAAATAGAATTAAAAGATAAGTTCATTTTTGTGCAAAAATGTTTTGAAATTCATGCCTACAAGAGGTCTTCAAAAAGTTCATGGAAAATGTGCATTATGGAAAAAATCTATGAATGCATTAAAAAAGTGTTTGCACCAAAACAGACTCCATTTTCCCTTGAACTCCACGAACACTTTGAAGTTCCCTCACACACACGTTGTTGGGTTTGCTACTTGTTGCAGTGAGGGGAAACTCACATGGGGGAGCCCTGGGGCATCCCAACCTGAGGGTGTTAGGGAGGACCTATGGTAGACAGGGCTTGGGTGAGGGGATCTGGGGGGAATTCAGGGAAGTGAGGCTTTGCTCTGGACTGGATGCCTTTGTAGGAGGGCACACCAGTGGAGGTTAATGCAGTAAGGGACAGAGCAGCTGTTTGGTGCATTTCATCTTAGACAAGATTCCAGTGCTGTCTGGGTTTTGGCATGATTACAGAGGGGTCTCTTTTTTCATCTTGGTTGGACGTGGTAACACAGCGGCCTTGTCTGATGTTGGTTTTTTGTGAAATGGTTTACGTTCAACTGGAGGACATGGAGGCCCAGCGCACAGCCTCAGGCTGGCTCCTGGTTGTCAGGGGTGGCTTTTTGGTTTTCAAAGTAAACTTTTTTTTTTTTCCAGGATTCCAGCCTTTTGTGGGCCCCTGAAGAGCATCCAAGCTGTAGGCACCCCAGTGGTGGTCTCTGCAGGATGAAATGGCTTTGCCTCCAGCGCTGGCTCCCAGAGGGCGCTGAGGCTCTCCGTGAGTGAGGAGGTGCTTCATCCTTCGGGGGAGAAGAGGTGGGAGGCCCCGCTGTGGCACACCTGCAGCCGGCAGGCAGAAATGGGCGCTGCTGGCGTTCTGGGTGCTGGGGAAGGTGTGCGGGCCTGGCGGAGGCCTGGAACACCTGGTGGGAATTTAACTGAAGCTGGCATGCGGCTAAGCTCTTTACAGCCCAGGACAAGCTTGTCCCTGCCTTACTGTGCTTTGTTTAGAAAGGGAACAAAGTCCAGGAGGTTTCTCCAAGACACAGAGCAAGGCCAGAACCTCACCCAGTCCACGATCTCCTGTTCTTGCTCTTCACTGCCTCCCCCCACCTTTAGAACTAGAAACTGTGTTGTTTACCCCATGTGCTGTCACCTGTTTCCACCCTCCATTGTTTATTTGGAAACTTTTAAGCCTCCAGAAGAGTTGAAAGAATGAACCCAGTGTATGCTTTACCCAGATTTCACCAACTGTTACCATTTTCTACCTTCTGTCTGCTGTACCATTGAGAGTAAGTTTAGATATCCTGATATTTTGCCCCTGAGTACATAAGCAGGTGTCTCCAGAGCAGGGTGTTACTGTCCTACGTAGCACGCTCCTATGGAGGTAGGTGTGCATGTGAGTGAGTGTGTGAGTCTACAGCACAAAGACCTTTCTGAGCCGTTTGAGACTATGCAACGTGATGCACCATCACTCTAAATGTTTTAGTGTGTGTTTTCTACAAACAAGGATGTTCTCTCCAGAACTACAATTCAGTCATCAGGCCATGAACAGGGGTGTTACTACTACTAATGCCATTTGAGGTTTTTTTTTTTTTTTTTTTTTTTTAAGGTTTATTTATTTATTTGAAAGGCAGAGTTACTGAGAGAGAAAGACGGGGAGAGACAGAGAGAGGTCTTCCATCCACTTGCCCACTCCCCAAATAGCCGCAACTGCCAGGATTGGGTCAGGCTGAAGCCAGGAGCGTTTAACACCCAACTCACAAAATTCCTGACACTGTCACAGGCTGAGTCCAGCACACCCCTGGGAGAAACTTCACAAACCGTGACATCACAGGCGAGTAGCCAAGCGAGAGTGCCCAGAGGTGAGTCGTTTCATTGAGGTCACATCTCAGAGTGAGACACAGGGGAAACAGGATGCAGGCAACCGGAGGGAGCAGTGAGGATGCGCCCAGGGGCCAGGAGCTGCAGGCTGCACCCCGCTCCCCACTTCTCACCCAGGGCTGGTGACCTCATGGTTTCCTGGAGGGGCTGCATTCGTGTTTGCTTGAATTAGGCTGACGTCCCTCCAAGGCGAGTTAGCCTCGTTGTGTGTAAGTAAATATGGGAGCCCCCAGTGTGTGTAATGTTACGAAAGGGCATGGCTTCCTTTGGTAGCATGTCCTTCAGAGGCCCTATGGCCTAGAGTGGACACACGCCTGTATTAGTCACGTGTTGTTAAGGCCCTGGCAACTCGGCCTGTGCTGCCCATCCTCTCCTGGCACGTCCTATAGGCAGGGAGTGACTGGCCTGCGAGTGTGTCTTTCACGCACACACCAACCAATCCGCGGCCCTCATCCTCGCCACCTCCTCCTCAGGCTGTCACACTCCGCACCGGGATTCCCTTGCCAGAGTCCACAAGCAGGGCCAGCCTCTGCCCCTCGGAGCCTGCTCAATTCATAGCATTCTAAATCTGCTCACCCCACCTTGCCTGGTCCTTGGTGAGGGAACCGCGGTCACGGCTCTTGCCTGCATTTTCCCCATCGCTCCCTCGGCCTCTGTGCCTCTTCTCTTGGGAACGGCCAGTAGCAAACCATCTTCTCAATGGCATGATATCTGAGCTTTTGCCTTGGCTGTCACTGAAAAACAGCCAAGCCACATACTAAAGCAATGTGCTTCTCCACTGGACCCATGAAGAAAATGATACTAAAGGAAATACATACAGAAATGGATGTTCCTTTTAATTCATTTAAAGTATTTTTGCAATTTCAGGAAAGTGTTCTAACCAGTAACATAGTTTTTTTTTTTTTTTTTAAATAAGACTACTTGTCAAGTTTGACAAGTATGCATGCAGATACATGAACATTTATAGCTTTTTTAAAAAAAGATTTATTTATTTATTTGAAAGGCAGAATTATAGAATAAGAGGGAGATACAGAGAGAGACATCTTCCATCTGCTGGTTCGCTCCCCAAATGGCTGCAACTACTGGAGCTGGGCTGGGTCAAAGCCAGCAGCCAGGAGCTTCTTCTGGGTCTCCCACACGGGTGCAGGGGCCCAAGGACTTGGGCCATCTTCTACTGCTTTCCCAGGCACATTAGCCAAGAGCAGGATTGGAAGTGGAGCAGCCAGGACTCGAACCAGTGCCTGCTTGGGATGCTGGCATTGACATCACAGGTGATGGCTTTATCCACTATGCCACAACACTGGCCCCCGAGCGCTTGTATCCTGACTGACTTGCTGATGGATGGGCCTGTTAAACTCCAGTGCTACTGTGGGGCTGATCCCCTAGGACGCATTCACTGGAACTGTTAGGTAGGAAGTCAGTTATGAGCTTATGTGTGTGTGACATAAAGGCCTAACATTATGGATCTATAACGGTGTTATTTTATTAAGAAGCTATCAGGGGCATGAAACCACTGCTGGCCTACACTTGTCTGTCGCTCCCCGTCTTCGTGGAGGAACGACACAGGACCCTGCGCTGTTCTTTCGTCTGCTCGGCCCTCCCCGGGTTTGCTGCTGGTTCTTCCCGGGTTGGCTACCGACCCTTCCACCTCCGTGGAAGGGCGGTTCCCCCTGGCCGCTTTCCCCACTTCCGCGGGGGAGCGGCACACCGCCGGCCGGCTCTCTCGGGGGCTGCTCAGATGTTCCTTCAGATAGATGTTCCTGGTGCATGTTGTCTCTCTCCTCCTTTATAGTCCTCTCCACCAATTCCAACTCTGCTACCCACAAGCCGAGTACGCTGCTCTCCTCCAATCAGGAGTAAGTCCTACAGTTTATTGGTTGAACTGGAGGCAGCTGCGTAGAAGCTGTTTCCTCCTCTCCCAGCGCCATATTGTGGGAGAGCAGATGCATAGAATAAGTCTTAATTCCAGTAACTTAGTCTAGTCCGAGTTGCTCCCAGTTGCTCCCCACACTTGTCCCTCGGGGATAGGTATGCCAAGATTGCCAATTCAGGTGAGAACAAGGAACAGAGGGAGGTGGAGATACAGAAGAACCATTTCCCAGTGACTTTAGCTAATGGATTTACCAAAATCGCATGGGCAGCCTCTGAGACCTGGGATAAGCCCGGATTACAAAGCTCACCATCCCACAGGCGAGCCTCCCCCTCCTGCAACGAGAGTGTAGGGTTTAGGCAAGGGGCGGGGAGGACGCAGGAGCGTGGGCAGAGTCTGACAGCTTAGTCACTTGAGCTGCTCTGCAGAGGATGTTCCAGGAAAGCGTCCCTCCTACCCAGAGGAGGCCCAGATCACCAGACAAGGAGAGGCATGAGACACCGGTGTGAGTCAGACTTTTCCGCAAAAAGCTATGAAGCCGTGGACTGCAAACAGGAAGTGGGCCCCCTGCTTCCCCTTTTCTACGTCCGGCCACTCCCCTGGGCCCTGCTGTAGAGTTCCGGGTAAACCGCTGCTCAGGGCGACCGTTTCTTTAGGGAACTCTGCCCTCCCCCGCCTCCTTGACTTGTCACCCGGAAGTAAAGCTTCCCTGCCGGCTGATTATTCAGCGACACCGCAAGCAGATGGGGTGCGTGCGCCTGCCCACACTACCGGCCGGCAAGTCAGCTCGCCCTGGGTTCTACCCAGTGCTTCTGGGCTCCCACAGGGACCTCGTGACCCATGCCCTTCTCCTCCTCCTGGTTCCTGGCCTGCCATGGAGGTTTCCACCGCGTCTGCTGTGAACCAGGGAGGCACTGCCTCTGGGGCTCCTGACGCCTGAGGGCTTCCTCTCCTGTCCCTGTCACACGGATGCAAAGGCTCTTAGCAGCAACGTCGCTGTTCTTACGCTGCTGCAGAGAGTGGCAGTCCTATGGGAGCCTCGGAGTGAGCTCGGTTTCCTGTCCTCCTTCATTGTAGTCCCCTTCCCTCGAGGGCTAACCGGGGCAGCCTGTGGAGTAGACACTAGGAGCGCTGGGTCATCCTTCCATGCTCGGGCCGATCTGCTGTCCTTGAGTCAAACTCTGGGGCCTCTGTCTTTCCTAGGATGAGTTTTTGGTGTTTTTTTTTTTTTTTTTTTTTTTTTTTTTTTTTTTTTTTCCACAAGGGCTCCTTGGTTTCTTGGTTTGGAAAGAAATGACCAGCCGAGAAGAAGCACAGGCTACTTACACAGAGCTGTACAGCCCAGGGATCCTCCACCAGCACTTCTGGCAGAGTCACATGCAGGGAGAAGAACAGGAGGGTTTGTACTGGAACCAGGGAAGGCGTGAGGAATGTCCTTATTAGAGGCTCTGAGCACGAAGACGCTGTGGACCAGCTCACTGGAAGAAAGACCCTGTGTGTTGGCCATGTGCTGAGAATCGGCTTTCTCTGCTTGGTTCTGCGTGGGAAGCAGGGATAGAAACGTAGCAAATCTGTCAGGTGTTAACCAAGTCCTGACTGCATGGGGTCAAGTGTTCAGGAGTTCCTGCGTGGCTTCCGGGGCTGGCAGTTAGAGACAACTAACAGCAAGTTAGAGGACCAGTTTCCTGCAAGGCTGACTTACAGGTGACAAGGGCTTCCTGGCGGGTTAACAGAGGCGATGAGTTATTTTCCTGGGCTGCTTGTTGTCGGTGGTAGGTCAGAGCTGTTTGGATATATGGTCCTGCCATTGTCCATTCGGATGTTCAGTGTGTCAGTCAATTAACAGCTGACGGACCTCTCCTTACTTCCCTGCTTGTGTGTGTTAGAGCTTCCCAGAGAAAGAGGACCCATAGCGTATGCATATGTATAGAAAGAGGTTTGTTAGGAGGAATTGACTTCTGTGATAATGGAGACTGACAAGTCCAAGATGGTGGAGACCCAAGAGGACCAAAATCACATCCCAGTTGGAATCCGAAGGCTGCCATAGACCAGGAAGAACCAGCCTTGCTGCTATAGTTCTGCTACGGAGTGCTCTCTTGTTTGGAAGACAGTGTTTGTATTCAGGCCTGCATCTGATTGAATGAGACTCACCCCACTGTGGAGAACAGTGTGCTTTACTCCACTCCACTGATGTAGATATCAGTTGCCATCAAAACACCCTCACGGACACCCAGAACAGTGCTCAACCAACCGTCTGGGCACCTCTGGATTCAATCCAATCGACACAGGAAATTGATCCTCACATCCGTTCCTCCTTGTCCGCAGATCCTTCTAGAAGTATACGAATCCCCAGGGGAACTGGCTTCCTTTCCAGCTGCACCCATGTTTCAGCGTTAGCCAACAAAGTAGCCCACGGTCTCGGCTGTGGTCGACTGTTCCAGAAGCTCACGCGGAGCCCCCTCTGTAATTAGGGCGGGATCGTGAGCACAGCTGCCCACTGTGGCCCCCACTGCACCTGGGGGAGAGGAGGAGAGGCAGCCTCATTCAGGCATAGACAAGAGCGAAGCCTCCACACTGAAGGGGTGACGATATGACACGTGCCTGCCTGCGAGGAGACTTTGAAAAGTGTCTTCCCCATTGGCTGGCGGCCTCCTGTCCTGTCTCTGGAAGATCTGAGCCTGTCCTCACAGTAGTGAGGTCGGCATTGGGAAACCTGTTGGGATTCCTCAGAAGCCTGTGGCTCAGGGAGGCTCCCTGGGGCTCAGTGTTGAGCAGAGTGGTCCAGGTCCCGTATACCCTGATCTGCTGGGACCGATGAGAGAGACAGAGACAGGACTTTTTTTTTTTTTTTTTTTGACAAACAGAGTTATAGACAGTGAGAGAAAGAGACAGAGAGAAAGGTCTTCCTTCGTAGGTTCACCCCCCAAATGGCCGCTACAGCCAGGGCACTGTGCTGGCCTGAAGCCAGGAGCCAAGTGCCTTTTCCTGGTCTCTCATGCGGGTGCAGGGCCCAAGCACTTGGGCCATCCTCCACTGCCCTCCCGGGCTTCAGCAGAGAGCTGGACTGGAAGAGGAGCAACTGGGACAGAATCCAGCGCCCCAACCGGGACTAGAACCCAGGGTGCCGGCACCGCATGTGGAGGATTAGCCAAGTGAGCTGCGGCGCTGGCCGAGACCCGGCATCTTAAGGCAGGCAGGCAGCTAGGGTTGCAGTGCGACACGTTACCTACAACAAGATCGCTCCTTTTTAAAACTCACAATTTGAGCTCTTACCAGGTCATTCGATCTTTCCTTTGATGTAAGTTGTGGAGTCTTATCAATCATATTCATAGCAGATTTAAAATGTAACTGCTCTTTGCACTCATGTATGCAATCCAGCCTGGATCAGCTCATCTGTTGTAAGGATTTCTCTCATTGGATTCAAAGCTAAGCTTTTTCTCTTTCTTTCTTCCCCCTTTCCTTTTTTTTTTAAATTTTCATTTTTCCTTTCCTTCTGTCTTTATTCACTTACAGCTCTTAATCCAAAAATGTAAACAGTGTGTCAATAATGGGGGACATAGAGATGAATGAGAAGCCATTCTTACTTTTGAGATAATCCATGTTTAGTGGGAGAAATAGGAATCAAAACAGATCTTTAAATGTACGGTGGTAAAAACTCCACTGAACAATTCTGCAGAAACTGAGGCAGAACCCTCATGTTCTGCAGGTTCTTGAATGATGAGTTGGGGTTTTCTAGAAACCTTCAGGGTCTAAAGATGGGGAAAGTGTCCCAGAGAAGGGGACAGCACGATGATGGTCGAGCAGGGACTCCTACACAGATCCAAGACAACGTGTGTCCTGGGATGGTGCTATGAACCTCCTCTATGACATCCAAATCCTGCCTCGCCAAGCAAGAATCCTTGTTCTCTTTTCCGTCTTCCCAGAAGCCTCTCTCCAGCCGCCCTCCGCCTTGCTAACACTTGGGCTGATGCCCTTGTCCTCGGAAGTGTCTTTCTGATGCATGGCAGCCTGCTTCTGTGGGCACAGCTGACCTTGGCCCTGTCCAGCTCTTCATCTTCAGCGCGGGGCTCACGGCAGTGAGTGATCCTCTGATGCATTCTTCTGACCCAGAAAGAGCTGCAGCAGGAGCCAGCTCCCGTCTGAGGTTTGAGTGAAATATCGAGCCGTGACTCACCGTTACTCAGAACGCTGTCAGTCCATAAATTGAAAGCAACTCCATTTCCTCTGCTTTTGAGCAAATCGAGCTGGTTGGTGCGTCTAGAATGGAACAGTCAGGTGGGATAGCAAGTTTGGGCTTGCGCAGGTTCACTTCCCATTAGCGCGGGGACAGAGTGCGTCTGCCTTGGCGCACCTATGTAAATCGGCATGCTGACGTCCTTTGGGAGAAGTGGGAGTGGGAAAAATCAGTAGCACTGCCAATAATATGGGTGAAGGATGCAAACAGCAGATGGAAGCAGTGCTTTTGGCTAGCAGAAATAGGAAACTGCTGCTGGGTCGTCTGCCTGCTACAGCGCTGGCCTGTTAGCTGTCATTAGCCCTTATCCAGGAAACAATTTGCATCTGTTGAAATCCTTATAAAATTGGATTTCTGCCCACAGAACCAGCCTTCTGGTTTTTCTTGGTGATTAAAGAGAAAGTGGCCTTTGAGCTACTCTTTGTGGGCAGAAATGCTGTGGTCTGGCTTGGGAGGCAGAAGGTAGGGCCGGTTCCTACAACACAGCCGTGGGATCCCGTTATCAGAGAGGAAAGGCCATGCCGTGTCATCTCCCACCGGACAGACTCCACCAGCCCCCAGAGCTGGGGATTGCACAGTTTGTTTTCTTTCTTTTGTTTCTTTTTAAAAAGATTTGTTTATGTATTTGAAAGGCAGTCACAGAGGGTGTGTGTGTGTGTGGCGTGGGGGGGTGGGGGGGTGGGGGTGGGGGGGGTAGGGAGATCTTCCATCTGATGGTTCACTTTCCAAATTGCCACAGCAGCAGAGCCTGGGCCAGGCCAAAGCCAGGAGCCTAGAACTCCACCCAGGTCTCCCATGGGGGTGGCAGGGACCTAAGCACTTGGGCCTTCTGCTGCTTTCCCAGATGCATTAGGAGGCAGCTGGATCAGGAGCGGAACATCCAGGAACTTGAACTGATGCTCATATGGGCTGCCCAGCGTCTCAGGAGGTGGCTTAACCCACCGCGCCAGAACACCAGCTGGTTGCAGTTTCTATTAGGCGTAAACAAGCTCCCAGATAAATCCTTTCCAGGGACTGCATCATCTTCAAGTTTAGCATTTCTTTGTGTTTTTCCTTTGGTTGTTCCCAGTCTTAAGGTGGCTCCAAGAAGCAGGGGTGTTCTGGAGATTTAGACTCCGGGTGTGAGCCTTCCAGTTCAGGGGTACGATCCATATGCGACAGGTCACCCTGTGGGACGACTGTGTTCCTAAATCCCCCTTTTGCTTCTGTCTGTACCTGAATTCCTGCGGGTCAGTCTGAATCGCCTTCCTTTTGCTTGGATCATTTGAATCTTGAATTTTCCCTTTTCAAAAATCGTCTGTTCTATTGTAAGAAGCCCCAGATCGGAGATTTCCTAAATTGGGTTTTTGCCTCTTTTGGAATGTGTGTCTGAGCTCTGCTTACCAACACTTCTGAGCTGCAGGTCCCCCCCTCCACCACCCCGCTCTCTCACAGCGTTATCATGAGACTGTAAAGTACCATAATAGGAGGAATGTCGAGAGCTTTTATAACTGGATCATGAAAGACATTTGAAAGAGCGTCACTTGTGCATCTGCATTATGGTTACAACTTCCACAACCTCTGTCTTCTCTTCTGTTTGACGCAGGACTCTCTGGGGTTTAATCTCCACTTAAAATTCCGAGACCAGAACGTTATGATGAGTTAAGATCACTCTATCACCTGTTGAGATCCACTCCCTAAAATAAGGTCTCTCTTTCCCCTTCAGCCTACGATCATGTTCTTCCACTTTGCTGACCCATACCCGTAGGATGTCCTTGTCTGTAACACGTGTGTTAGGACCTCTTCCCTCTGCCTGTGTGACGCGATATTTGTCCTGGAGTTTTTTTTTTTTTTTTAACTTTTATTTAGTAAATAAATTTCCAAAGTACAGTTTATGGATTACAATGCCCCCCCCCCATAACTTCT
The DNA here is from genome assembly GCF_964237555.1 of Oryctolagus cuniculus. Classification (NCBI taxonomy): domain Eukaryota; kingdom Metazoa; phylum Chordata; class Mammalia; order Lagomorpha; family Leporidae; genus Oryctolagus; species Oryctolagus cuniculus. Next base: position 79,903,351 of record NC_091433.1, on the reverse strand, counting down.
CTCCCACTCGCACCCCTCCCATCTCCTGCTCCCTCTCCCATTCCATTCACATCGATTCATTTTTAATTATCTTTATATACAGAAGATCGATTTAGTATATACTAAGTACAGATTTCATCAGTTTGCACCCACACAGAACATAAAGTGTAAAATACTGTTTCAGTACTAGTTATAGCATTATTGTCCTGGAGTTTTAACTTTCTCTCCAGTCAGTGCAGCTGCAGGTTTCACCCCTATGGATGTACTGATGCCATTGTTTTAGACTATTCCTTTTGGGTTCTGTTTTCCCCTAGCGTATAGGTGCCTCGAGGGAAGGCATGGAAGGGTCTTCATTTTTCGTATCTCTGCTTCCTGGTCCGTGCTGGGTGCTGGTAAATGCTTGTTGAGCTGTACTAGTAAATTTGATTGTGATCTGATTATAGCCAGCTGTGAGTTAGGTGGTAGAAGCTACATGTAGGGGCCGGCGTTGTGGCATAGTGAGTTAAGCCACTGCCTGTGAAGCCAGCATCTCATGTGGGCACCGGTTCTAGTCCTGGCTGCTTCACTTCCAATCTAGCTCCCTACTAATGCACCTGGGAAAGTAGCAGAAGATGGCCCAAGGTACTGGGCCCCTGTACCCACATAGGAGACCATGTAGGAAGAAGCTCCTGGCTTTAGCCTGGCGCAACCCCAGCTTTTTCAGCCACCTGTGGAGTGAATCAGTGGATGGAAATCTCTCTCTCTCTCTCTCTCTCTCTCCCTCTATTTCTATAACTCTGCCTTTCAGATAAATAAATAAGTTTTTTTTTTTTAAAAAATGGATGCTAAATGTAGCTTTAAGTAGAACTATGCATATTCTCTTCTGAACTTCTAGTTATTTTGCAAAAACAAATGTGGCAGTTGCAGTCCCTGCTGCCGGAGACCCCTGCATTGTCTGCCTCTGTTCTGATTCTCATATCCCTTATGTGCCCTGTATGACCTCATAGACTCAGAATGGTATAAGCCGTTCTCCTTGCCTTACTGGGACACAGGATTCTGAGCTGGTCATGTATTTTCCCTAGCCACACTGGCAGGTAGTTGTGGCTGTATGCCCAAGTTGTGAGGCTCATGAGGCCTCCGTGCCCTCTTTCACGTTCCAAACATCTAGGATGGCAGAGCAAAGAAACATGTCCCTGAGACATCACAGAGAGGCTTGACCTCTGTGTGAGTCAAGGTACTGGCATCGCCGTCTCAGGTCTACGTTAGAAGCCAGACTTACTTTTGCCTAATGTGAGGGCCGTGGAGACTGTCTGGTTTTGTTTCTTGTCCTACAGATGAGTAACTGAGATCCAGAGTGGCCAGCTCATTTCCAGAGTGTGATGCTGAGGCCCCTGAGACTCCAAGGCCAAGGCCAAGGTCCAGTGGTGACAGTGAGGAGCACACGTGGAGCTTCATGCAGGAACAGTCTCCAAGGCAGGTGCGAGTGGAGACAACTCCACTGCTCAGCATCCTGCCGAACAGGCCTGGGTGGGCTGGGCAGGGAGTAGCACAGCCATACACAGCACAGCTCCAGAGGCCATGTGCTTTGCTGATGGCAGGATTAGGAGCCAGTAACTGGGAGTGGAAACTCTATTTCCCGGGTTATTTGATGTATACAAGGCCACTTCAAAAACTTTCTGGAAAAATATAGTGAAAAGGTGTTTGTTTGGGGGCAAAAAAATTTTTGAAATCCATGTGGAATTCATTTATTTATTTTTAAATATTTATTTTTTTCAAAGATTTGTTTATTTATTTGAAAGTCAGAGTTACACATAGAGAGAAGGAGAGGCAGAGAGAGAGAGAGAGAGGTCGTCCATCCATTGGTTCACTCCCCAAATGGCCACAATGGCTGGAATGAGTTGATCTGAAGCCAGGAACCAAGAGCCTCCTCCAGGCCTACCACGCGGATGCAGGGACCTAAGTGTTTGGGCCAACTTCCACTGCCCTCCCAGGTGCATCAGCAGGGCGCTGGGTGGAAAGAGGAGCAGCTGGAATATAAACTGGCACCCGTATGGGATGCCAGTGCTGCTGGCGGGGGCTTAGCGGACTAAGCCACAGTGCTGGCCCCTTTGTAGAGTTATTATTTTTAAATTATTTTATTTATTTGAAAGACAGTTACAGAGAGAGGTAGAGAGAGAGAGAGAGAGGGAGAGAGAGGTCTTCCATTCTACTAAGTTCACTCCCCAAATGACTGTGACGGCCAAAGCTGAGCTGATCCAAAGTAAGGAGCTAGGAGCTTCTTCCAGGTCTCCCACGTGGGTGCAGGGGCCCAAGGACTTGGGCATCTTCTACTGCTTTCCCAGGCCATAGCAGAGAGCTGGATCTGAAGAGGAGCAACCGGGACTAGAACCAGTGCCCATATGGGATGCTGGTGTTACAGGCTGGGGCTTTAACCCACTGTGTCACAGTGCTGGCCCCTGTAGAGTTTTTTATACCTTTTGAAGATCCTTCTGTATACAGGCCAACAATGGTCCTTGGAGAGAAATGTAAGCAGATCCTACATCTTTCCTAGGAGTAAAATAGGTTTTCTAATACCATTGAAGTAAGGAAGGCTGCTGAACAGAGGGGTGTCCTGGGTCGGGTGTTTTTGCCCACACAGGAGGCGAATAAGAGGAGGACTCTGCCTCTGCTGGGGTCCTGCCACCAGTGTGGGGTAGGACACACCAGCAGTCCCACTGTAGCAAGGACACGGAGACAAGCACTTTCATCAGGGTGGGATCTATGGAGGATCTTTTATAAATTGCTGATTTTGTATAGAAAAGAGAGAGAGGCCCCATCACAAAATTGTATACTAATAGTAGAGAGGCCCCATCACAAAATTGTGTACTAATAGTAGGCTGTATGCCTATCGAGTTAAAAATGCTAAAGGCGGACCAGCTAGCTGGTCAGACAGAAAGACACAGTGGTCTGCGGTGGAAGCTGTGGAATCTTGACCATCAACTTGAGGCCTCGGTGACTCACTGAGCCCTCTGCATCTGGACTCTCCCCGTGGTGGCTCCTTTGCAGTGGCCTTGGGATGGCTTGGAGCCTGCCAGTCACCAATAGGGGTTCACACACTGGACAATCTAAGACCCTGTGACCATGTGGAAAGCTCCTAGAACAGGAAAGAACCTAATAATTCACCAGTTCCCTCTCTCACTCCCCTATGTCTTTTCCTCCTAAAAACCTCAGGTTTAGTAGGTAACATTTTCAATTTTACAAAGCAGTTCAGTAGAAATTCAAGAGAGTCAGGACCCTCTCATTTCCAGGGTGGTTTTCAGGCTGCCTTAAATGCAGATACGGGCTTGACCATCACCTGCATAACTACCCAAAAGCACAGATTGGGGTTTATTTAGCCTTAAAATAAAGCAAACATAGATGGTAATCTGGAGTGAAATTGAAATAAGGGGGCTAGGATTCACCCCACACCTAAAGAATACTGCCTTTAGATGGCTACGATCTAAGGCACTGGCTTGGCTCTGTGTCAGTCCTGAAGAGTTGAAGCCGGATGGTAATCGACCATGGTCCTGAACAGCGTGACGCTGTGAGTGGGCTCTTTTGAGTACAGCTCAGAGGAGAGTAGCTTTGCTTTAGCTAGGGAGATGAATTGTGATGGCTGAGGTGTGGAGTGCATGCTCTCTCTCTCTCTCTCTCTCTCTCTCTCTCTCTCACACACACACACACACACACACACACGATCCAACAGTAAACCATGCAGATCCCTCTATGTCTAGGCCAATGGCTTTGGAAATGAGAGTTTGAAGAGGAAGGTGCATTTCTGTATGGGAGGCTGAATGCTAATAAAAAAAAGAGATGTAGTCTTACAAACCCAGGGATGAGGGGGTTCTTGGGAAGCTAGCCATGCTGGGCTAGGGATTGCCATTGGTTAGAAACAGGTGCATGTATAGGGGTGGCGGAAGGGTGTGCTGGAGAGACCCTTGTCTCAGCTTGCCCAGACAAAGAAGCTTGCATTGACCGTTGGTTAGATTTGGAGCCCCGGATGGAAGAATCCACACTGTGTAATCTCAGTAGGATTTCTCTGCAGAGCTGGATAAAGTAGAACTCTTTTTTTCTCTCGAGACATGTACTTGGCTACATGTATGAAGTGGGCATCCTCGGTCTGTTCCTTTGACGGCTCAGGATAAAGTGGACTGGTTACACGTGGGTGACACTATCACAATGGCATTTTAGGCATATATTTTTATTGTGATAAAGTATACATAGTATTTACCATTTTAATCACTTTTAAGTGTATGATCAAGTAGCAGTAGTGATATTCACAATATTGTACAATCATCACCACCATCTCTTCCCCTCTTCCCCAAACTTTTTCATCATCCCAAGTAGAAACTCCATGTGCCTTAAACAAAAAGTCCTACTCTCCCTTCCCCCTAGTCCCTGGCAACCTTAATCTACTTCTTGTCTATGGATTTGCCTATGCTAGATATTTCATATGAGTGGACTCATACACTTTTTGTCCTTTTGTGTCACATAGAATAATGTTTAAGGGTCATCTGTGTTGTAGCATATATCAGAATTTCATTCAGTGATTGAATAAATCCCATTGTGTGTATATACTGTATTTTGTATCCTTGTCTATGGATGGACAATTGGGGTATTCCCACCTTTTGGTTAGTGTGAATAGTACTGCTATGAGCATTGGCATAACTACTGTGTCTGCAGACTGTTTTCAATTCTTGGGGGTATAATCTCACCAAGGGTATGTGGATTCCATAGTAAATCTAGTTTTTTTTTTTTTTTTTTTTTTTTAGGAAACTCCCCAAACTCATACAGATTTGAAACCTCCATGTCTGATGTTGAGTCATGGTTGAAGGATGAGATTGGAGTCTTGATCCAGCTATGGTGTCCAAAGGTGGGGCTTTTGGGAACTGAGTGGACTTGGTTCAGGAGCTGGAATGGGACCTCACAACCGAATCATGGCTGGCATTACAAGGAGAGACCACAAAGAAGGTGGGGGGAGCATGTGCTTCCTGGGTCTCTCTGTTTGCTAGTGTGATCCTCCCTCCACAGTCTTGCAGACTCACCAGATGCCTAAACCCACGGGGCCACCTGACCTTGGGCTGTGAACCTCCAAAGCTGTCATCTGAAATCAAGCTTTCTTCCTAAGACATTCTTTTCTGGATTTTAGTCAAAGTACTGAGCAGCACCATTAACAAAGGAGAGGCAGTGGCAGCTGATGGCAGATAGATCAGCACAATCTGTACTCTCCTTTATTCCTGAAAGGATTCCAGGTAGCTCATAAAGATGCATGAGATTTGACCAACTGACATAAATTCAGTAAGGGAGGAGAGAAAGGCAGGAGGCAGGAGGCAAGAGCAGCCGTGGAGCCAGAAATAAGGCTAAGCGTGGCCGTCCCAATCACCTGCTCCACCGCAGACCAGACTCATCGTGAGCTGTAGCTGTCAGCCACAGACTCACGTGCTCCAGAAGATAAAAATTACTGTGGTGATGGGGACACTTTTGGTAAGGGGCTGTGGTCAGATGAGAACTTCTCTCTGGGGCCAGGAAGCCCTCCCCCGCGGGGACAAGTAGAGGCAGTGGCTGTGCAGTGGCTTTGGGATAGCAACAGTTGACTTTGTTGACATGGTGGGAGTCAGGAATGCTATTCCCTGGGGACTTGGACACAGCCACCTCCCCCCCACCAGGCATCTGTTGAAGACCCAACCCCCCAGGAGCCCAGAATGAGATTGGTTTGGGAGATGAGGTCTTTAAGGAGCTAATAAAGTTAAAATGAGGTCTACTCCAATATGGCTGTTCTTAGACAAAGAGAAGATTTGGTGATAGACATGTACAGCGGTCGCAAGGAGACATGGGGAGTCCTGTAGGAGCCGGGGACAAAGCCCACAGAAGCACTCCCCGCCGATGCAGTGGTCCTGGACATGTGGCCTCCAGCACTGGGAGGAAATAACTCCATGGCTGGGCCACCCAGCCTGCTGTGGTTTGCAGTGGAAGCCTCAGAAAGCCAACACCCCCTCTCGGATTGGCATCACTGAGATGGTGCTGTGCCCAGCATTCCCTTGGGGCCACGTTGTCTTTGGCTTCTGGTCTGACAGATGCTTACGAGCACAGAACTGTGCAGGCCTCGGCGAGGCCCACGAGGATACACACGTGGAAGAGACGAGGTCTCGGACCTCAGAGGGGCCTCTGAGCCACACTGATGGTTCTGGTGAGGGGCAGAGGCAGTGCCGTGGGAGCAGGGACGGGGGACGAGGTGCTCAGCCTGAGGGGCCCTGCCCCAGGGCTGGCGGCCTTTCCACCTGGGTCTGGGAGGAGAACGAGGACCGCTTTCCTCTGTGTGTGCTGCAGGTGGTGTGTATGTGATGCACATAGAGCGTGTGTGGTGTGTGCTCTATGACACGTGTGTAGTTTTTCTTGTCTGCTGTGTACTTCATAGTGTCTGTAGTGTGTTGTGTATGATGTGTGTTGTGTGTAGTGTTTGGTGTGTGTGGTGTTTAGAGTGTAGTTTGTGTGAATTGTATTGTGTGCTGTATAGTGTATGTGTGGTTTGTGATGGGTGGTGTATATTGTGTGTGTTGTATGATGTGTGTACACTGTGTAGTGTATGTGGTTTGTGGTATGTAGTGTTAATGGTGTGTGATGTGTATTGTATAGTGTGTTGCTGTGTGTGTTGTGTATGTGTTATATGGTGTGTAGTGTGTGGCTTGTGTATGTATGGTGTGTGTATATGATGTATACTGTGTGTGTAGTATGCTGTGGAGTGTATATATGGTGTGTGTTTGTGTATGTGTTGTGTATGATGTTTAGTGTGTGTGATACGTATAGTGTGTGTGTGGTGTGTAGTAGTATGTGTTTTTACGGTTTATAGTGTGTGTGATGTGTGCAGTATATGTGGTCTGTAGTGTGTTCATATATGTGTTGTATAGTATGTGCAGTGTGTGTTGTGTAGTGTGTATTGCTGTGTGTGGTGTGTTGTGTATGTGTTGTATAATGTGTAGTATGTGGCTTGTGTATGTATGGTGTGTGGAATATGGTGTGTTTGGTGCATGGAGTGTGTGTGAAGTATGTGTGATGCATGTGGTGTGTTGTGTATGCTCTCTATGGTGTGTGGTCTGTGGTATATGGTGTGTACTGTTCATGAAGTGTGTTGTGTAGTGTGTGTTACTGTGTGTGGGTGTGTCATGTATATATTGTGTGCTGTGTGGTATATGGTGTGTACTGTGCGTGGAGTGTGCTGTGGAGTGTGTGTGATGTGTGTGGTGTGTCGTGTATGTGCTGTGTGGTGTGTGTATATGGTGTGTACTGTTCATGAAGTGTGTTGTGTAGTGTGTGTTGCTGTGTGGGTGTGTCATGTATGTGCTATGTGGTGTGTGTATATGGTGTGTACTGTGCATGGAGTGTGCTGTGGAGAGTGTGTGATGTGTGTGGGTGTGTCATGTATATGTTGTGTGGTCTGTGGTATATGGTGTGTACTGTTCATGAAGTGTGTTGTGTAGTGTGTTGTGGAGTGTGTGGTGTGTAGTGTGTGTGCTGTGTGGTATATGGTGTGTACTATGCGTGGAGTGTGTGTGATGTGTGTGGTGTGTCGTGCATATGCTGTGTGGTGTGTGGTATATGGTGTGTACTGTGTGTGGAGTGTGTGGTGTGTCGGTGTGGCATGTATGTGCTGTGTTGTGTGTTGTGTGTGTGTCCTGTGGAAGTGGTGGTGCCGTGCGGTGCTGTAGGCCTCTGTTCTCTGTGGCTGTGGGCCTGGGCTCCTGGGGCCCACGCGGACACACGGAGACTCTTGCGGCCTGAGTGATGGTGAGATCAGCTGTGCGGGGTGTGGACCTCAGGGAGTTTGGGACCTGGCATTTACAGTGCTGGAGTTCCCAGGAGTCGCCAACAGCCTTGACCGTGCACAGTCCTGGCCGACACCGGGGCTTCTCTTCAGGAAGAGAACACCAATGACAGGAAGAGGGAGGGAGCAGGAAGGGCACGGGATGAACCGGGGCACTGGGCTGTGGGACAGGCCCAGGGCTCCAGAGGGCATCGGGAGGTGCTGGTTTGGGACACCACTGGGGGTGGAACAGACCGAGGCTGACCTTGACTCCTTTCTAGGGCCCTGCGGATCCTTCTGGACGGGCAATCTGTGCCCCTGCGCTGTGGGATCTTCCAGGGCTGCAGGCGCCTGGTGATGGATGTGTCAGAGCCAGGGGCACCGTGCTGCACGACCACACTGGCAGCCGACACGGCTGGAGAGATCTGCTCCCTGCGCTAGGCCAGGAGTCAGCGAGGCTTAGAGAGAGAATCAGGCAGCGTGGGCTTTCCTTGCCTTTTAGAGGGAAGATTCAGCCCCCGTCCGTGCAGCTGGGAAGCATCTGCAGGGTCTCTGGATTTTAGTAGAAACAGCTGCTGTGTCCCCGACATGGTGCCTCTCCATTGGTGGGGCCAACAAAGGCTTGGTGTGCGTGTGTGTGCGTGTGCGTGTGTGTGTATACCACACCCATGCATGCTGGGCGCGGTGAATGTCTTTGATTTCTTGGGGAAACCAGGTGCTGTGGACAGGTAGGGTGGAACGTTTACTTGGCTGGGGGCAGAGAGGTCAGATCAGACAAGTGTACTTGTTTCAAGTGTGGTTGTAAATGTCTCCTGGCTTTGAGTGACAGGATGGTGTCCTCTAGGTGTGGACGCAGGGGTAAGAGTGGCAGAGACATTTCCAAAATATTCATTCAGTGACTGTTAGAATTCCTCTTGGCCTTTCCTGCCATGGCTACGTGACGGACAGAGACGGACAGAGGTGTCTGGGTGGGAGGCCACCTGGTCACTGAGCACCAGCCCGCAGCAGTAGCGAGTGTCTCGGAACAGTCCCCCGGGGGCAGCGTGGGGTTGCTGCCCCAGCCCCGAGCTCTGCACTCCCACCTGTGAGAGCCCTGAGCCGGGGCTGGCTGGGCTCCAGGCCCGTCTTGCTCATAACTGCAGGCCAGGCCAGTGCGGCAGCAAACACAGGCCTTGTGGAGTCCAGATGTCCTGCCCTCTAGTCGCTTTGCTCCTGAGCGGGGTTTCAGGCCCCCTGGAAGTCCCCATCACCCTGAGGCTCTATCCCCACCCCTGTACCACCCCAGTTCACCCCATGAGCATTGTTTTCTGAGTACTGAGATATTTTTAAAATTTAAGATGATGGATGCATTTATTTGAAAGGCAGGGTTAGAAAGGGAGGGAGAGAAGGAGGAAGAGAGAGAGAGAGAGAGAGAGAGAGAGAGAGATCCATCCACTGGTTCACTCCCCAAATGGTTACAATGGCTAGGGCTGAGCCAAGTCAAAGCCTGGAACTCCATCCAGATCTCCCAGGTGGGTGCAGGGGCCCAAGTATTTGGGCCATCCTCCACTGCTTTCCCAGGTACATTAGCAGGGAGTTGGATCAAAAGTGGAGCAACCCGGGGCCAGGGCTGTGGTATAGCAGGTAAAGTCTCCGCCTGCTGGCATCCCATATGGGCGCCAGTTCGAGTCCCGGCCGCTCCACTTATGATCCCACTCTCTGCTATGACCTGGGAAAGCAGTAGAAGATGGCCCAAGTCCTTGGGCCCCTGCATCCATATGGGAAGACCCGGAAGAAGCTCTTGGCTCCTGGCTTTGGATCTGCACAGCTCCAGCCGTTGTGGCCAATTGGGGAGTAAACCATCAGATGGAAGATTTCTTTTTCTCTCTGCCTCTCCTTCTCTCTGTGTGTAACTCTTTCAAATAAATAAATAAATCTTAAAAAAAAAAAAAGTGGAGCAACCAGGACTCGAACCTGTGCCCATATGGGATGCCGGCCGCACAGGAATGGCTTAACCCAGTGCCCTGAGGTTGATTTCTGCATTTTGTTCTCCCCTCCCCTAGCATCCCTCCTCCAGTAAGTATTCTTAGTACAGAGCTGGCCTTGTTCCTCGTGATCTCTGCCTGCCATTCTCTCTCTCTCTCTCTCTCTCTCTCTCTCTCTCTCTCTCTAATTATTTTTAATCGACACATCATAATTGTGCAGGTTTACGAGGCCCAGTGACTAAATGAGGCAGATTCGCTTTTGCACCTCCTTACACCCACACATCCTGTTGTAGAAACTGGTGAATGGGAGGCAGCTGGAGCCACCGCTGAGTCAGGTTTGGGTTGCCTGTCTCCAGGTTGGGGGACAGGAAAGCGCAGGCACGTGCACCTGCCTCCCCGTGCTGCAGTGCCACGGCTCTCTGGGGGGGCCACTGGTGGAATGGGAAGCACGCTGCGACAGGGTGTTGTGCGCACCAGGAGAGCCGCAGGTGAGGGCTGGCTGATGCAGCAACCACCTGGGCTGACTCCGCCTGCTCCTCTCCAGGAGATGTAGGCGGGCAGGAGAGCCCAGCCCCCCCCCCCCCCCCCCCCCCCCCCCGCCGCCAGGGGAGGGAAGCGGCCCATCGCCTGCCTCTACTTCAACCCGTGTGGCCTGGGGCGGGAGCTGCACCCTTCTCACACTCATCTGATGGAGACCGAATGCCGAGGATTTGGGTGTGTGAATGATGCTCGCCTCCCCCAAGGACCGACCCCCCTTGTTTGGCTGGTGTGGCTTCTGAGCAAAGGGGTTACTCAGATCCGTAGGCGCTGGGCACTGCTATGGGAAGAGAAGGGAGTCTGAGTTTTTCTGGGCTGCAGAGAATACCCTCGCAGAAGGTTTACAACGGAACACCGTAGCTGCAGGGCTGGTGAACAACAGAAAGCTATACCTCATAGTTCTGCAGCCTGGGGAGTTGGTGTGTGGTGAGCACCTGCTCTTTGGGTCACAGACACTGCCTTGCTATTCTGCCTGGGGTGTTCAGGGCGAGGGGTGCCTCTTGTTCCCCTTTTGAAGGAGCACTGTCCCTGCTCATGAGGGCTCCACCCCGAAGGACGTCACCTCCTAATCCTGTCACTTGGGGTTTAGGATGTCAACATGTGCACTTTCTGGGGGTCACAAATACTCAGAGCATTGTGGACTCTAATCGTAGGAGAGGGAACGTCCAGCCAAGTCATGTGGTCTGGCCCTGCCCAGCAGCGCCAGGCAGCAGCCACACATCTAGAGCAGGCTCATTTTTAAGTTGATCATGTTGTATGGCCCACGAATGATGCTATAAATCTCCAGATGGCCCTTGGCAGAAAAAAGGTTTTCTGCCTGCAAGGGTTTGCCAAATGAGGAGGAGAGAGGAGAGGGGAGAGGGGAGGGAAGGGAGGGAAGGGGAGAGGGGAGGGAAGGGAGGGAAGGGGAGAGGAGCGGAGGGGAGGGGAGGGGAGGGGAGGGGGGGGAGAGGGTGGGGAAGGGGAGGGGAAGAGAGGGAAGGGGAGAGGAGCGGAGGGGAGGGGAGGGGAGAGATGGGGAGAGGGTGGGGGAGGGGTTAGGTGGTGAGTGGGTGGGGGGAGGGGAGGGGAGAGGAGAGGTAGGGAGAGGGTGGGGAGAGGGGAGGGAAAGGTGGGGAGGGGGTCGGGGGGAGGGAATGGCAAAGCGTCAAAGGAGCAAGGAGCGAGAGGAAGAAAGAGCATCCCTGTTCCTGGTGGGGTTGGTCTTGCTTGGGCAGTTTGGTTGATGAGCCCTGGGCTGATCATTATTGGTGTCTTATTCAGTCTCTTTCCATTGCTGATTTTCTCTGAGCTGAGAAAACCATTTGCAGGTAGGCCCCACGGACCTCAGGGAGACCCCAAGAAGAGAGCTCGGGTAGCTTTATGTAAATTCATTCCCAGCACCGGAGAGGCAGCTCAAAGCTTATCTGCTGAATCAGTGCTGCAATCTCAATACCAACAGTAGCATCCATTCACTGGACACACATAATGAGCCACACCCTGTCTTTAGCTCTTTAACAAGCATCGAATCTTCATGACAGACCTATCAGCTAGGTAAAATGAGGATACCCATTGTAGACCTAGCATGGGCAAGTAACTTATCTGAAGCCACTTGGCTGAAAAGTCAACAGCTTGGGTGCACATTTGTTTAACTCCAGGGCCCATCTGTAACATGCTGTTGGCTTCCCAACTGAGAATCTTTGTGTCCCCAGGGCCAAGCCCAGGCCTGGCATAGCGTCAGTGGCCAGAGGAAGAATGAATGAATGAATTATGGAAGGGCAAGGAGGTCAGTGATCGCAAGGCTGGTGAGGAAAGTCTATATCCTGTCCCAAGAAGCGCATTTCTTTACTAGATTTCCAAGGCAAAGCCTAAAAGCAGAAAGGGTCTGTTTTTTAGCAATGCCTGTGCATAAGTGCATTTTTGAATTTTTGTTTTTGCAACCTCAAAGGGCCCCAAGTTTCCTTTGTGACTGAGCTCAGCATCCTAAAGTTTTCCTAAAGGAACCCACCCTGAGACTCCTCGGGCCACGTGGCTCTCTTCCCAGCCCACCCTCACTGGGACCTGTGCCCCGGGCTGTCCTCAAAGACATGCTTAGGAAATGCATCTTGGAAGGAAGGACGGAACAGAGCCCAGGGTCCAATTCTGCATTTGGCACGGCACCAAGGACACCGTACACTCTGAAACGGGAGTTCTAGTTGGCTCCAGGGGGGATGCTGGTTTCAAAAGAGCTGCCATTGTTGTCTGTTTACCACTCACCTCCTTGAAATAGGCTCTCCTGTTCTAGAATGTTCTATTTTCTCCAGCATTTTGTGTCTTGGTAATTGACTGCAAGAATCGTTCTGTAACATAAATCAACAACGGCAAACAAATTCCCCCTGCCTGCATTCTTTCATCTCTAATGATATTTTCTGTACGATGACTAACCCAGACTGACGTAATTTATCAATTGATCTCCACGTTGTACATTAGCAAACGCGTTCTGCAGGCCCCAGCAGGCAGCCTACCCTGTGCGCCAGGCTGCCGGAGGAGACCTATTAGTGCAACAGGAATATCTACAGCCCAGCCCTTTTTGCTGAGAATACTAGAGCCATGCTAATTACTTTATTAATCATAAAGTTAAACAGCGGCGTTTATATCACGGCAGCCATAAAATAAGTGGTTTTATGGAAAATGTAGTTAAAAGGAAATGACAGGTGGGATTTATAGTACTCAGGAGTTTAAGAAAGGGGAAGAAATCATGCATACCAGCAGTTTTCTTTCTTTGGTTAAATGTTCGCTAAATGTCTACCACTAAAAGGCATTTGTAACTCCTACCCTAGTGGTTCCATATCCTAGGAGAACGTATTTTAAAACACAAATGAAAACTGAAATTTGCTTTTCTATTAAAAATAAACACAGTGAGTAAGCATTCCATGAGTTAGCATTTCGTCCCTAAGAGAAAGAAGAGATACAGACATGCTCATGAGAGGGACGCCGTGGCTGGAATCTGGAGGCCGGGCTTCCGTGTGGGGTTCTGGCTGTCTCTTGGTGCTTGTTGTCTGCATGGGCAGCAGGACGT